>NW_027514427.1:369779-739558 GCF_048772815.1 Callospermophilus lateralis
TTCATTCCCCAGCAGGCATTGCCATCTGCAGTGGGTGTGCTTCAGGCAGCCAGCTAGGGGCTTCTCTCATCCTGCTTAACATAGGGTGGTAAAGTTCATCGCAGTTCCTTAAAACACAGTCCAAAGGGGTGTCAGGCTTACTTGCTTTGTTACCCATTTTCACATCCAATATCCTTAAGATTTTACCACAGAAGTCACACAACAAAACCCACAGAAACAAACAAACAAAAACATATAGAACACAGAACAAAACACAAAAAACAGAATCCAGGTGCCAAAACAGAAAAACAGAGGAGCAATGCAATGTCTTGCTAAAGCTCCGAGGTAGGAGTGTGTGCGTGCTCGTCGGAACCTCTCTACCCTTCCAGAGGAATTCCCTACAAAACGGAACAGAGGACAGAACGATTCTCATTACTGCTCTGGACAGGAGAGTATGTGAGCCTCCCCAGGCCATCTCTCTGTCTTCAGAAGAGATCTCCCTTAACCAGATATCAGATGTTATAAAGGTGCCACTTACCTATTGAGGCCTCCTCCACCAGGTGCTTGCTAATAGTTTTAGTGCGGTGGTGCACTGCCGTGCTCCCCAGACCCAAGGCTCACTCCAAGGCCTTGGAACATCTCTAGTTGCTTACCCCCTAGAGTGGCTCTCCAGCCCGGTGACCTGGAGGGAAGGCCAGCTTCAGAATTTTCAGCAGTCTGGTCTTGTGATCTGGTCGGGCAGGGTAATTTCGCTGGGGAACTCCAAAATGTTGGACTAGGATGCAAGAAAAGACCACTGACTCCAATTAAAATCAAATTAAGGCAAGCTTATTATTTCAACCGGCCAGGCTGCCTCTCCCTCCCAAAATAGTGGGAAAAAGACAGCAACCCCACGTTTCCTACAGCCCAGCTATATAGCCAAGAAAGTTACACAAAAGGGGGGTTACAGATAACAGAACTTTGAAAGCATCACACTAATGGTAGTTTACATTTTTTTTGCTGGCCCCAACATCAGAAATTATGAGGACCATTAGAGCCTCAGAGAGGGTCGTTGTCTGGCCAGGGAAGGCGAATATTTATGAGGTGTCACTAAAGTTTCAGAGAGTGCTGTTATCTGGTCAGAGAGCCAGGCATGGATGTGTTCAAGGCACGAGCAGGCATTCCAAGCAGTTTCAGAATTTGCAGTAATTTATAGTAAAGCCAAAATTATCTTTTCACAGCTTTGTGGCAAGATGGCTCCCAATTTTAATTAAAGATCAGGTTGGGTCTATTAAGTCTGCCCTTACTTTTGGAAACTCCTCTACAACATCCAAGGTTGTTAACTCCTGAAAATTTTACATTCCAGATATGTATTCACAGATTTTCTAACTCTTCTCCTCAACTTGTGTCTTACTTGGGGCGAAGGTAATATCAAGGCATTGTTCTTGATGAGAGTGGGGAGATTTTTGTGTACCACATATTTGCATACACATTTAGGAGATCACTCCTCCTAAACTATGTTGGAACAGAAAATTCAATCTATGGGGGAGATTCCTAGTTGAACATTATACATAAATTCAAGTTCATTAAATATAGAGTTTGCGATCAGTGGATGATATATATTTCAAGATGAATTTCAATTGGCATATATATTGCTACATTTTAATGTCCGTGTGTGTTTTGTGTTTATAATGTTTTGTGATTTATGTGGATTTATAATCAACTCTTCAGAAGATTATTCTGAGAAATATTCATCCACCTGAAATACATATTTGCTTCATAGTACTGAAAACTAACTTCAGTGAATGGTGCATAAAACTCCTGTCTTTCTGTCATCTCTCATGTCTCTTGTCCCTTCATTCCTCCCCAACTATGTTCGATCCCACGTTGATGTGTCTTGCGGGCCGGAACACCTGACACTAAGCCATACTCTACTAGACTGTGACTACTAATCCTAATACGATGGTGAAAAATAACCCAAACAGAATAGAAATACAAGCAGTTCAGAGGAGGCATGGTGTATAGTTGGACTTGCCTTTTACATGATATAGGGTAGGTGTTATAAATCTAGTTAATTGTTAATTGAAATAATTCTCCATGTGTTTTTAAAGTTAACAAATATGTGAATACCTGTCTCCCTTTCTCTGTAGCCCATTCAGCACACTTATTTTTATATGCACATATAGAATCCTACCTGGTATCACACATATATTCTTGTGAGGTGAGCTGACTTGGCAGATACAAAGTGTGAGAAGAGATCACTCCGCCTAAACGCTGTTGCAACTGAAAATTCAACCTATGGGTGAGCATCGCAGTAGAACAACATTATACATAAACCCATGTTCAGTAAAATGAATGCTTTTACATCTGTATGATATATATTTTATGATGAGTTTCGATTGGCATATATATTGCTACTTTTTAATGTCTGTGTGAGTGTTGTGTGTGTTTGTTGTGTGTGTTTTTCAAAATATGAAATATATGTGTCTTATATACACTACCTAAATTCATTCATGTACATGTATGTGGATTTATAATCAACTTTCACAAGATAATTCTCAGAAATATTCATCCACCTGAACTACATATTTGTTTCCTAGTACTGAAAAAAACTTCAGTGAATGGTGGATACAATCCTAATATTTGTACAGTAACTGACCTAGTTTAACATCAATTCAAGTAGATTCCTATGGGACAGGATGTGTATTTTGAAGTTCATTTTATTCAACACTGGTAAATTACTATTTCTTCATTTTATGAACATCATAGGATATATATTTCATTCACAAGTTCACAAATTTGCAGGCATTTGATTCACTTTCAGTCATTTCCTGCTTCAGAACACATGTATTCCTCCCGGTTTCTTGACTGGTCTTTTCATGAGACTTCTTTCCAAACACATTATTTTCGATTTCCATAATCATTTCGAAGCAAAACTCACACACTCTTCAAGATAAACCATAACCTTAATATTACCATTAGATGTATAAATGGTTGGAATGAATGATTGTATATCAATATAAGTTTTCCTGTATATTTTCAGATATCAATTCAATCCATTATTTAAAGTTGAGACAAGTTATATTATTCATTCACAGTATGGTCTATTCATGCATTATCTCTATACTCATAGACACAGGGTACATCAATTTGTAACCCCAAAACTAATTTATTCGTCTTCAATATGTTTCTCCCAGAAATGGTGGAAGAAATACTCATGACACCTGATCTACATATGCATTTTATCACAGTAATATTCTGAACACAAAAAGCAGAGGTCACACTTATGATTGTACCAAAGCCTAAATGGAAAATGCGCATGGATTACTAAAAACCTCCATGTCCAGGTTGCCTAATGCTCTCAAATGTCAAACATATTGGGGACTACATATTTGTTTCTTCCTAAGACTACATATTCAACCTCAACCCTGTTGAAAATGTCTAATCCTATCACTCACTTTATACTTTGTCTTATTTCCTAATTTCTGTATTGATATTTTCCTCCCTACATATTATTCCAGTTCATTATTTTATTATTTATTATTACTGACTCTTCACATGGGCTGGCATTTTCATTCATTCTCTATTTGAAACCCTATTGCTCAAGAACCTTTGGTCCCACTCCTATACTCACTCTTCTTTCTAAACGCACTGACTATATTTTTAATCCTACCGACTATCCCTTTTTGACTGGATGTTCTCTTCGACATTCAATCATCCAAGGTAAAAGGTCCTATGCCATTGTATCTCGATTTATCTGAGACATCCGTGCAGATTATAATTCAAAGCTAAGAATCCCACTCAAGGGCCTAATGCCTTACTGGGATTCAAATCTTACCTAGATTTCTGTTTTCAAACTTATATTTCACCTGTATATTGTTGTAAATATCGCAGGTTCCCAATACCATTATTCATCTTGCAGAATGATTCCTAACCCAAATCGAACCTGTTATTAACCCTAACCATACACTGTTCCTTCAATCAAACTTTACAGAAGAGCAGGGATAGAGTTGGTCTTACAATACAGGAATATAAGGGATCTTCCACCTGCTGAGAACCTCAAATTTTCATGCAGAACTTATCCCTGGATAAGATGTAGGCATCTATGAAAGAACTAAGAGAGCAAAATCCTCTTGATGGCAAACACCCTGGTCAGGATGAAGGGATGTGTCTGAATCAGCCTCTCTCTTCTTAATGTACAGAAGACGGACCAAACCAGGCTTGTGTAGAGATCTGTTCCCAGGTGCCTATTGTTGATATACCATTCTAATTTGTGAAAGTGTCACAGGAAGTAGGGGCAGCCTCTATCTCATGGGACCCTTGGAAGCAACTGTTATGACAAAGTGGTTGTTAAGGCAGTGACCTCATTCATTTCCTGAAGGAATTGACCTACCTAAGTTCCTTGGTGATGGAAGTCTCTGAACTTGGGATTCAAGAAGCCAGGCACCCAGAGCCAGTCCGAGTTCCAGTCCCAGTGGGCTCACTTGTTTGGATTTACCAAGAACAGGATAAATCTTTCTTGGTACCAACTGATGTGAGGATGACCAAAGGCCACGAGAGCTCTGAAGAGGGGCCTTTCACGGGAAAGGAGGTAGTTGCTCACCACTGGCTCCTGACAATTTCATGGAGTTGGACAAGGAGACAAGATCTGAGACAGTACAGGCCATTTCCGGGGAACATAGTATGGCCCACAAGTCAGAGGACACTCCATATAGTCACAGACCTCCTTGGGGGAAGGAGGTGCCTTTTTATGTGTGCGTGTGAGTATGTGGTTTTATCTCATGTTCTGAGAATAGGTCGGAGAGTCGATTTGTTTGGTTTGGAGTGGACTGTTTCTTGTATTTCGTTTGACAAGGTGAGTGTTTCTATGTCTGTGTATCCCACTGTGTCCATGGTTGTAGACATTAGAAAAGAGAATGCATCAATGAATTTTCGTGTCTAGTAGGAAGCTCCCAGCATTCATCCTGTCCAATTTATGAATGGACTGCAGCTTGCCTTATAGATGGGCAACAACTACTGTCTTCCTAAGTTCCAGTTTTCTTCCTGTATTCTGGTAACTCTCCAGAATAGGCTAATGGTTTTGTGTCCAAGATATGAACCACCTCCAATCTCTGTGAAATGGCCATGTAATGAATAGCTGAAGGGAATGGTGAGAATCTCAGAAAACTCAGATATCAGTGTGACCAGGAAGGTCTCAGTGGAGAAACCCTACTTTGGGCCTTTTGCTTACCTGTTGTTGTGTATCACTGAATGTCAGTAAGGTCTTTGCCTAAGGCCACCCCTTTGTGAAGCCTGAAGAAAACAGTTTTCAAATGGAAATGATGGACATCACCTGTTGCTCTTTGAGTAATTGCTTTCAAATGGGATTTATGTGAATCTGCCTCTTGGCCCTGTGTGAGGCTGTGGCTTAGATTCTCACCACCTGGTGAATCTAAAGACAGCTGGCATGTGTGCATTCAAAGCCAAAACGGCCAAAAGAGCAGTCATTGTGGATGAAGTCTCTTGCCTTCCTCTGAAAGATTTTTGACCTCCATCAAGTGAGAATAGGAATCCTTTGGGTCAAATGATTTCTTCACAGCCCTGCAGAGGCTAGCCAATAGGCGCTTGGGTTTTTTCATGACCCCAATTCAAATAAAGAATTTAAACCCCACAGTCAGTAGACCTCAAATTGGAGAAGCCAACAGTATTAATGGTAGGCCTATTTCATCACTCCTGGTTCACAGGAAGGGTGTCCAGGACACCATGAGTTTAGGCAAATGACGGGCAAGGGGGCTTATTTTACACACTGTCTTTTCCTGCACACCTCATAGAAACCTCCAGGTAGAGGTTATGATGACTGTCTATATGGTAGAAGATGAGGGCCATGTGGGAGTGTTTTGGTATTAATTGTGGTAATTTGTACGACGGTTGAAAGAGATGACTAGGTCCACCTGGGCTTGAACACTGGTGTGAATCCCCTTAGAGACTGAGATCTGGAACTGAACTCAGAGAAGTATTGCCATAAATTGTGTTAGAATTTTCGGAGGCCATGCATGAGAGTCGCCTTTGGTGACTGAGATCAAGGCCCAGGCTGGCTTTCGACAGAACACTGGGAATATCAGCCAAGATATCCCATGATTTTATTCTTAAAGACTTCTTAGCCATAGTTGAGAGTGAAAACACACATGGACCTCACATTGTAGACCTCAATGGGCCTGGCTATATGTAACCTTTTGGCCACTCTTTGGGAAGCCTTGCCTATTTGAGTTCTCCAGACTTTCATTGAAATGAGCTTCCTCAACATTTAATGGTTCTTGAAACCCACAGTGCCTTCAACTTCATCCTTGAAAAATTGCTAGATAAATACCATGAAATTTTTGAAATTCTCATGACCAGGTGGAACTGGAGAATCTTTGGATGTCCCATTGTTGATCATGAGTATACCATAGAGTGTGTTGATTGACTGGGATTCATAAAAATAATGTAGAACAAAGATGCCAGTAAGCTGGAGCCTGCTGAAAAGAGGGGCTAGAGCAGTGGTGGGCAGGTGTGTGATAAAACATTTGTGGTGGGTCCGTGTGGTTCGGCCATTGGCTTCCAAATGGCTTGTGAAGGACATGGTGCAGTCATCAGATCCTTATTTGTAAAGGCATCTTGATATATGGAGAGGTTTCAGGGCATTGTTCAGAATAAGGTTGATGTGGTCAAGTGTGCAAGTTATGTGGGAAATAAGCCTGATTGTGGCATTCTCCTGCAGACCCTGACCCACCACACGTAACAGAACTCTCTCCAGCACTGTGTAGCAGTTGAACTTGTATTTTGTGAACCAAATATCAAAGTCCCAGTGCAGCAACAAGAACCACCACGAAAAGTGGAAGAGGACCAAATGGCTTCACAGTCCACACGGGGTGACACTTATTCCGAGTGGCCACAATTTACCTACAAAGAGAGAATTCAGCACTGCTGCCTCATGTTCATTAGAAAATAAGAAACCATGTCGTCCAGGTCACATAGATGCAGACCAAGCTTTGATGGGCTCACTACAAAGAAAGATAAAGCTCCTGACAACAACATATATTTCAAGTGCACAACCTCAGAGGCAGTTTCTCAAGAAGTCTTTAGGGAAGCAGAGTTCCATGTTTGTGGAGTGTTTACCATGTCCCTTACTTTTGGAAACTGCTCTATCACATCCAAGGTTGGGAACTCCTGAGCGTATTCCATTCCAGATATGCATTCACAGATTTTCTAACTCTTCTCCTCTAATTGTGTCTTACTTGGGGCAAAGGTAATGTCAAGGCATTGTTCTGGATGAGAGTGGGAAGATTTTTGTGTACCAAATATTTGCATACAAATTGAATTCATTTTCCAATTTTCTATTCAAACCAATCCCCAAAAAACAAATGCCAAATGTCTTCTTTGATATAATGAGAGCAACCTAGAACAGAGCAGGGAGGAAGAGCAGGAGGAAAATATTAACATTAAGCAGAGTCATGAAGTGGGAGGGAAAGGGAGAGAAAAGGGAAATTGCATGGAATTGGAAAGAGACCCTCATTGTTATACAAAAATACATATAAGAGTTTGTGAGGGGAATGGGAAAAAAAGGAGAGAAATGAATTACAGTAAATGGGATAGAGAGAGAAGATGGGAGGGGAGGGGAGGAGTGATAGTAGAGGATAGGAAAAGTAGCAGAATACAACAGTTACTATTATGGTATTATGTAAAAATGTGGATGTGTAACCGATATGATTCTGCAATCTTTGTAATGTTTTGAATAACCAATAAAAAAAAAATACTGAATCCCTGACACGAACGCATACCCTACTAGACTCTGAATACTAATCCTAATATCATGGAGAAAAATAACCGAAACAGAATAGAAATACAAGCAGTTCAGAAGAGGCATGGTGTATACTTGGACTTGCTTTTTGCATTATGTAGGGTAGGTGTTATAAATCTACTTAATTTTTAATTGAAATAGTTCTCCATGTGTTTTTAAAGTGAAACAATATGTGAATTCCTGTATCCCTTTTTCTGTAGCCTATTCAGCACATGTATTTTTATATGCACATATAGAATCCTACCTGGTATCACATATACATTATTGTCAGGTTCCTGACTTGCCAGATACAAATTATGAGAAGAGATCACTCTTCCTAAATGCTGTTGGATCTTAAAATTCAACCTATGGGTGACCGTTCTAGTCGAACAACATTATTCATAAATCCATGTTCAGTAAAATTAATATTTTTGGATCTGTGGATGATATATATTTCACCATGAATTTTGATTGGCATATATATTGCTACTTCATATTCATGTATGTGGATTTGGAATCAACATTGTTTTACGATTATTCTCAGAAATATTCATCCACATGAAATACTTACTTGTTTCCTAGTACTGAAAACTAACTTCAGTGAAAGGTGCATACAAATCCTAATATTTATACAGTATCTTACACAGTTTAACATCAATGCAAGTAGATTCCTATGGGACATGATGTGTATTTTGACGTTCATTTTTATTCAACACTGGTACAGTACTACTTCTTCAGTTTATGCACATCCTAGAATAAATATTTCATCCAAAATTTCATAATCTAAAATATTTATTTCACTTTCAATCACTTTCTGCTTCTGATCACTTGTATTCCCCCAGGTTTCTTGACTGATCTTTTCACGAGACTTCTTTACAAACACATTATTTTCGATTTCCATAATCACTTTTGAAGCAAACCTCACCCACTCTTCATGATAAACCATAACCCTAATATTACCATTAGATGTATAACTGGTTGTAATTAATGTATGCATACCAATATCAATATAAGATTTTCTGTATATTTTCAGATATCAATTTATTCCAATTCCAATTTCTAAAGTTGGATCCAGTTATATTATTTATTCACAGTATGGTCTATTCATGCATCATCTCTATATTCATCGGCACAGGATACACCTATTTATTTCCCCAATACTCATTTATAGATTTTAAAAATATTGCTCCCCATAATGGTGGAAGAAATACTCATGTCACCTGATCTACATATACATTATATCACAGTAATATTCTGTACAAAATTGCAAAGGTCACACTTATGATTGTACCAAAGCCTAAATTGAAAGTGAGTATATATTACTAAAAACATCCATGTCCAGGATGCCTAATGCTCTCAAATATCAATCCAATTGGGGACAACATATTTGTTTCTTCCTAGGATTATGTATTCAACCTCAACCCTGTTAAAAATGTCTAATCCTATAACTCACTTTATACTTTGCCTGATTTCCTAATGTCGTTATTGATATCTGCTTTCCTATATATTTTCCCCAGTTCATCATTGTGACTGCCTCTTCACATGTGCTGACATTTACATTCACTCTCCAAACGAAAACCTATTGCTGAAGAATTATTGGTCCAATTCGAAGACTCACTCTTCTTCCTAAACTTACTATCTTCCTAATCCTACTGACTATCCTTTTTCGACTGTATGTTCTCTCCGACATTCAGGCATCTGAGGAGCAGGGTTTTATTCCATTGTGTATAGATTTATCTGAGACCACAATGCAGAATGTAATTCAAAGGTAATTATCCCAATCAAGGGCCCAATGCCCTTCCTGGCTTCATATCTTAACTAGATATATGTTTTCTTACTTATATTTTAAATATATATTATTTTAAATATTGCAGGTTCCCAATACCATTATTCATCCACCAGAATGATTCCTAACACAAATAAAACATGTTATTAACCCTAACCATAAATTGTTCCCTCAATCTAAATTTACAGAGAGGAGAAACAGAGTTGGTCTTAAAATACAGGAATGTAGGCGATCATCCACCTGCTGAGAACCTCAAAGGTTCATGCAGAAATGATCCCTGGAGATTATGTAGGCAGCTATGAAGGACCTGAGAGAGCAAAAGTCATGTTCAATGGCAAACAACCTGGTCAGGATGAAGGGTTTCGTCTTAATCAGCCTCTCACTTCATAATGTAGAGAAGATGGACCAAACCAGGCCTGTGTGGGTAGCTGTACCTGGGTGCCTATGGTTGATATACCATTCTAACTTGTGTCACAGAAAGTAGGGGCAGCCTCCTTTTCATGTGACACTTGGAAGCCATTCGTAGGATGAAGTGGTTGCCAAGGCAGTGACCTCATTCAGTTCCTGAAGGAAGTGACCTCACCTCACTTCCTTGGTGATGGAAATCTCTGAACTTGGGATTCATGAAGCCAGGCACCCAGAGGCAGTCCCAGTCCCAGTCCCAGTGGTCTCACTTGTTTGGAATTACCAAGGACAGAGTCAGTCTTTCTTGGTACCTACTGATGTGAGGATGGCCAAATGCCAGGAAAGCTCTAAAGAGGGTCCTTTCCTGAGAAAGCAGGTAGTGGCTCACCTCTGGGTCCTGACACCTTCACAGAGTTGACCTAGGAGACCAGATCTGAGACAGGTCAGGCCATGTCGGGGGAACATAGTATGGCCCACCTACTCCAATGGTGTCTTACGTGGAATGAAGGTAATGTCAAGGCAATCTTCTGGATGAGAATGTAAACATTTTTGTGTAGCACATATTTGCATACACATTGGATTCATTTTCCAATTTCCCATTCGAAATACTGAATCCCTGACACTAACTCATACCCTAATAGACTCTGACTTCTACTCCTTATATAATGGGGAAAAATAACACAAACAGAATTGGAATACAAGCAGTTCAGAGGAATCATGATGTATACTTGGATTGTTTTTTGCATGATTAATGGCAGGTGTTATAAATCTAGTCAATTTTTAATTGAAATCGTTCTCCATGTGTTTTTAAGTTTAACAATATGTGAATTCCTGTCTCCCTTTCTCTGTAGTCTATTCAGCACATGTATTTTTAAATGCACATATAGAATCCTACCTGGTATCACACGTACATTTTTGTGAGGTGGCTGATTTGGCAAATACAATTTGTGAGAAGTAATCACTCCTCTTAAATGCTGTTGGAACTGAAAATTCAACCTATGGGTGAGCTTCCTAGTTGAACAACATTATTCATAAATCCATGTTCAGTAAAAGAGATATTTTTGCATCTGTGGATGATATATTTTTTATGATAAATTTCGATTGGCACTTATATTACTAATTTAATGGCTGTGTGTGTGTGTGTGTGTTTGTGTATGTGTGTGTGTGTGTATATATATATATATATATATATACACATATATTACATATATATATATATATATATATATATATATATATATATATACATACATACATACACTCTCCAGATTTTTCAAAATATGAAATATATGTGTCTTATATACACTCCCTAAATTCTTTCATGTTCATGTATACGGATTTATAATCAACTTTTCACAAGATTATTCTCAGAAATATTCCTCCACCTGAAATGCATATTCATTTCCAGTACTGATAACTAACTTCAGTTAATGTTGCATACAAATACTAATATTTTCAAATATCAATTGAATCCATTATTTAAATTTGGAACCCGTTATATTATTTATTCACAGTATGGTCACTTCATGCATTATCTCTATATTCATACTCACAGGGTACACCTATTTGTACTCCCAATACTAATTTATACATCTTCAAAATATTGCTCCCATAAATGGTGGAAGAAATACTCAACTCACCTTATCTACATATACATTTTATCTCAGTAATATTCTGGACACGAAAAGCAAAGGTCACACTTATTATTTTACCAATGCAAAGGTCAGGCAAGCATCGGAGGAAGAGACCACCAGAGACTGTCTCAGGCAACAGCCAAGGGTTAATGGGGGTCCAGCATGCAGGGGCTCAGAGCTTCCTTGAATAGAGCAAAGAGCCCTGAGAAGAGCTTAATCAGAGCTTATATACTTTTCTTGGAGAGGGCAGGGAGGGAAGATTATTGATGGGTCAGGGCGAGTGGGTGTTTTGCGTGCAAACGGGTGAGGGAGTACATTCTGCAGTTTTGCAGTTGGGTACAGCACATTCAGGGAACAAGATTAGCAAACAGTTCTCAAGATATCAACAGTGTGCTGTTAAGCATACCGAAAAACTGGAAATGACAAGTACCTATTTTATTCACATTTCATTCCCCACTTCTTTTGGTTACATTTAATCATAAAAGTGATCATTGGGGTTGTCACATTTTATGTCTGCTAGTGTGGTATATTGTTTTCTGATTTCCATAAGTTTAACTTGTCCAATTTGAGCTTGGAGAAAGAAAACTACACAGTTGAGCAAACAGGGTCCTACAGTTAGCAATACTATGAGGATTTTTAATGGAAGTGTAGTTAACCAGAGGGACTGTTTGAACAAAGACTCAAACCACCCTTTTTAGGCCTCTCTTGTTGATGCTCTTCAAGGTGTCTTCTTAATTTAATCATAGATTCTTTTACAACTCAAGTATGGTCGGCAAAAAAAGAACATTCTTCCCCCAATTCAGGACAAAGGCTCTTTTTCTCATTAAGAGGAGGTTGAACCCTCGCCTGTTCTGTAAAACAACTTCAGAGAAAGAGGATAAAGATTCCCGTAATGCTGTGATGGAGGTTTTTAATATCTTTAAGTTTTGATCTATTGCTGCTTTTAATTGGGTCATTTGTTGTGTACCATGGACTAGGGCAGTGGTTCCTGTGCTCACCCCTGCATCAATTCCTATTCCTAATATGACGGCTAAAGTGAGGGATACAGGTTCCCAGCGGAACCTGGTTGTATGCCCCCCTATTTGATTTTTAAATGTACCTGCGTCATGAAAGAGCACTCTGGGAAACATCTGCACCATTACATAATAAATCACATCTGTTGACCATTTTATGAAAACATAAACAATGTTTAAGTATATAGAATCATACTGTTGTAGGAACGGACAAGGCAAGGCACCTAAGATAGCACCGAAGACAGGGAAACAGTCCTATTTGTTTGCAACCGGATTTAGAGGGCATTGCTTCTGTTGTAATCAATTAATCCACTGAACCCCAAGTTTAGGTGGTTTTATAATTTTGTACCCAAGATGTAAGGGAAAGGACTCAGAAATTCACAGTCTACAGAAGTTCACAAAACAACAGTTTTTGTTTCTGTTTTTTTTTTTCCTCTGCTCTGGGCATTTTAACTTTTTAAGGACACCTGGGAGGGGAAGAGCTTTTTTCTTCCCTTTTTTTTCTCCCTTCCAGCTGTTACCATGGAGCCCAGTTGGTAACTTCTTTATCTTAGAAATGTAGCCATCTCTGGAAGCCCCAGCTCAAAGCCAGAGGCCTTGTTCACATATTTTGTGAAAAACTAGTAAGGGGTTGTCTAGCTTAGGAGTGCTGGTTTTTCCAGCCAGTGGCCAAGTAGAACCAAGCAACAGGAAAAGAGGAAGTTTATCTACATTGAACACTTGTATAGGGACTCTGTTGCTAAAAGTTCTAAAGTCAGCCATGGTGAAGACTTCTGGAGAAGGTCATTTAAGACTTTTCTGTGGGCTTGATACAGAGGGGAATACGGGGAAGGCGGGGGGTGAGAGCAGCTCCGTGGATCTGAGAATTAGGAAATAAAGATGAAAAGACGGGAGTGAGTATCCCAAAAAGCTTGTGAGGGACTTTAAATTCTTAGTAAACTTTTTTCAGTGATGACAAAGCAACTTTAAAGGCTATTTTTATTACATATTGGATAGGCGTCTGAGGTTACTCCTCAACTGGTTTGAGCTTTGGGTTAGCTGGTAAGATTACCTGGTGGGACCCGGTGCGGGCACTGACAGGAGAAGAGTGGAATGAGTGGGTGGAAGGGTACCTCAGTACCTGCTATCTCAGGAAGGGGGCAATGGTCTGAGAACTGGCGGAGGTTTGAGTTTTTGTTCCAGTAATTGGAGGGGAGAAATCAGGTTGCTGATGTGGGAGTGACAGCAGAGAGTCTGGCATAGAAGCCTGAGGGTGAGAATCTATTGGAGAAGCATAGTTCAGGATGTGAGCAAAGGAGGGAAAAGGCATACACATAGGGGAATTTCCTTCCACACTTTTGAGCACTTGCCGATGTTGAAAAAGTCACGCAGAATTTGACGAACTAGAGACCTCTCTGGGGGCCATCGGTTTTGGTTGTCTAATTGGTAATAAGGCCAATGCTGTGTACTGAATCTGATGAGAAATTTGGGTTCCACCAGGCAGCCCCTGTATGCTCACAACTCCATTACTTACAGAAGAAGTCGGCTTTTCCTCCACAAAGCCGTGGCTGTTTGTGGCTTTGATAGTCCACTTGGCAAACATAGTAATCTATTTTGCCAAACTGCATCTGGCTCGCGTGTCCCTACATCCATAATGTTTGTTTCCATTATCTATGGTACAAAAGGGATTTAATGGAATTTTAGTGGGATCCTCTTAATCAGGGATATCCCAATAGGAAAGACATATAGCCAGCTGACAAATGTCTGGGTGGAGAGATGGCCACCAGGTCCCTAAGTGGGCTGTATGCGAGATAGACCATACCTCTTTTCTAGTAGGATTTGTCATCAGCCATTGCTGCTGAACGAGCTGATGAGGGTTAGGACTGCTGGTGGCTAAGGGGAGAGTCTTTAGCCTTATCCACATGGCGAATACGCAATTTGAAAGGGTTATCAGTCTTTTCCAGTTTCCAGCCAGATTCTGGACAGGGCGCTGACTTGAGATGAGAGGCATGGATCCAGGAAGTGATTCCATCTACCTTTACCACTGTAGGTGTTATAAGTAGCACCTGGTATGATCATGTCCAGCAGGGTTCCAGGGATGACACCTGATGTCGTTTTATGTAGACGAAGTCTCTTTCTTGATATCAATATTGAGTCCCCTCTTCACCAGGTTGGTAGGCAGTGGCCAGCGGTTTCCACAGGTATCACTGAGTTTTTTCTAGAGCTTTAAGTCCTTCAAGGAAGGGGGTGTGGAAGGGATCATTAGGGCTTACAGTTGGGGTTAGGTCACTTACTGTAGGAGGGGCACCAGAGAGAATTTCTTATGGGGTGAGGTTACACAAAGAAACAGAGTGAGTATTTCTTGCATGAAACAGTGCATAAGGCAGGAGCATAGTGCAATCTTTTATGCCGCTCTCTAAGCTTAATTTCATTAAGGTCTCTTGAATGGTTCTATTTATTTTTTTTTACCTGTCCTGAGCTCTGGGGTCTATAAGCACAATGTAACTTCCAATTAATCCCCAGGGTCCTGACTAACCCCTGACTTACCTGGGCCATGAACACTGGTCCAGTATCAGACCCTATTACCTTAGGCAGGCCGTATCTTGGGAAAATATCTAAATATCTTTCAGGATCCTCTTGATCACCATTTGCGCCTTTTTTTTTTTTTTTTTTTTGAGGGGAAGGCTTCAATCCATTCTGAAAATGTATCTACAAAGACTAGGAGATATTTAAGTCCATACCTTGCTGGCTTAATTTCAATAAAGTGTTGGTCTGGTTCCTCATTGGTGCTTTCCTGCAGAAACCTTGGAAGGGTAAGCATTAACTTATTGACAGACCCGACAGGCTTTTGTTACCCGTTCAGTTATTTCCTTTCGCTATGAGTCGGTTAGTGGAAAACTCTGTTCTTGATCCTTCAGAAATGCCTGCAGTTTCTTTGAACCAAGGTGAGTGAATTGATGTACATTTTTAACATAGTGTAGGGCTTTCTGAAATTGCAGGCTTGGATCAGTGAAGTTGAGGAGTTCAGTGTCAGTGTCCTCAGATATTATCAAAAGGTTGCTGGTGCTCAGGGGTCCATTGGAATTGGGCATCTCCCTTTAACAGCGGGTATAAAAGAGAAGTTAAGAATGCAAACAAAGGAATCCATTACCTGCAAAACCCAGCAGTCCCAAGAAACTCTCTGTGTTGTCTGCTGTTAGATGGGGGTGGTATCTGCACAACCATTTGTTTTCTGAACTCGGGGAAGGGATCTGAGCCCAGACTTTCCTAGTCATCCTCCAGAATCAGAATGACTGGCTGGTTTGGCTTTCTCTTTCTAGGGCACTCTTTAGCCCAGTGTCCTTTTTCTTTACAATAGGCACATTGATCCGAGGCCAGGGGTGGCCTCTGGCGTGGGCCCAGGTATCCCTTCCTGTCTCGCTGTTTCTTAAATTCTGGCCTATTTTTTGTTGTGACCAGGACCTTAGTCAATGCCTTAGTCTGTCTTTTCTTTCTCTCATCTTCCCTTTTCTCTCTTTCTTTCTCTCTGTTTCTCTCTTATACTATACTTTCTCGGCTTCTCTGACTAAATCTCTCAAACTCATATCTTGTAATCCATCTAAGAGTTGTAACTTTCTTTGAATATTCAGGGCAGCTTGCCCAATGAAGGCCATCATGACAGGTGATATTTGATCCTCTGCCTGAGGATCAAAAGGAGTATATCTCCTATATGCCTCCATAATTCTCTCTAGAAACATAGAGGGAGGTTGATCAGGCCCTTGAAAAATTTCTCTTACCTTGGCCAAATTAGTTGGTCACCTAGCGGCCTCTTGGAAGCCCACTATTAGGGCCCAGCAATAAGTGGACATATGCTCCTTACCTTCAAAGGTGTTGGGGTCCCAGTAGGGTCAGTTCAAGGGGAAGCCTGCTTTGATTTTTTTGGGAAGTTTTGTCGGTCCCCCATCTGGTCCGAGAATATTATCTTCTAGCTTCCAGGAGGTTTCTCTCTCGTTCTTCTGTCATGAAGAGAGTGTCCCTAGAATTTGTTGGAAGTCATCCTGAGTAGGCAGACGTGAAAACAACAGGGAGTCCTTTGAGTTCTTTTAGCTGGGCCAGCTTCCTCCATTGAAGGAGGGGCTGCGTGTGCCATGAGGGAGTCATCTGGATGGCGCTGGGCAAGCCTAGCTTCCTCTAATGGCGAAGAGGCTGAGTCAGCAGCAGGGGAATCACTTAGAGGTTGTTGGGTGTTGGGGGACAAGGGCAGGGGATAAGAAGGGGGAGGAGAGTCCAGTAGAGTCTTGAGACTCAGGGAGAACAGAGGGTGGAGGAGGAGGAGCAGAGGGTTTGAGAGATAGAATCACGGTGGAAGGAGTAGGAGTGGGGGCAGAGACAAGAAAAGGCTTCACCCATGGAGGAGGAGATTTGCAGAGGTCCTGCCAAGTTAAGATATATGGCTGTTGATCTGGATGGCTATGTGTTCCCGGCTGAAAGACAATATCTCGGACTTTTTGAATTAGTGGCAAGTAGAAACATCCTTCTGGGGTCTATCCGACTCCAAAGGTGGGTCATTCTGAGGCACAGAGTGTCTGCCAGGTCTGGCATTTTACTGAAAAAGAAAGATTCTGGGCCCTTAAGCGGACTTTGGTTCAGTGATCAAGAGTCAGGGACAGAAGCATTGAAGTGCTCTGTCCCATAATGACAGATACACAAACAATGAAAGCAATGACACACTACACAGACAAGACAAGACAATAAAGACAGGCAATGGACGTCCAATACTGAGATCAGGACTGAGTAGCCGGCAAAACCTGATGGGCTGGCAATACCGAATCCAAAACAAAATATCACTGATTCAAGGAGACTATTGTTCCTCGATTTCCTGAGTCTTCTTGGGCGTCCCCCAGGGACGTGGCCTGTGGCTCAGTGACACAGATGTCAGTCACCATCAGAGAGAGCTCACGCTCATCACAGAAAGCCATTTTGCCAAGCCGCTGCCAGAGCTCGCTGGGGCCTCCAGTTGTAAAGGTCGGGTGAGCGTCAAAGGAAGAGACCACCAAGAGAATGTCTCATGCAACAGTAAAGAGTTTATTGGGAGTCCAGCATTCTCGGGCTAAGAGCTCACTTGAATAGAGCAGAGAGCAATGAGAACAGCTTAAGCAGAGCTTATATACTTTTCTTGGAGTGGGCAGGGAGGGAAGTTTATCGATGGGTCAGGGCGAGTGGGCGGTTTGCGTGCAAATGGGTGACGGAGTACATTCTGCAGTTTGGCAGTTGCAGACAGCACATTCTGGGAACAATATTAGCAAACAGTTCTCAAGATTTCAACAGTGTTTTGTTAAGCATAGAGAAAAACAGAAAGAGACAAGTAACTATTTTATTAACCTTTCACCAAAGAATAAATGGAAAGTGAGCATGGATTACTAAAAACATCCATGTCCAGGTTGCCTAATGCTCTCAAATCAATCCTGTTGGTGACTACATATTTGTTTCTTCCTAAGATTATATATTCAACCTTAGCCCTCTAGAAAATGACTAATCCTATCACTCACTTTATACTTTGCCTGATTTCCTAATGTCTCTATTGACATCTGCTTTCCTACATATTTTCCCCAGTTCATCATTGTGACTGACTCTTCACATGTGCTGACATTTACATTCACTCTCTATCCGAAACCCTATTGCTAAAGAACTTTTGGTCCAAATCCAATACTCACTCTTTTTTCTAAATCTACCGACTATCTTCCTAATTTTACCAACTATCATTTTTGACTGGATGATCTCTTTGACAATCAATCATCCAAGGAAATGTTTCTATGCCATTGTATATCGATTTATCTGAGACATCTGTGCAGAACATAATTCAAAGCTATGTATCCCAATCAACAGCCCAATGCCCTTCTTGGACTCAAATCTTATCTAGATTTCTGTTTTCATACTTATATTTCTCCTCGATATTCTTATAAATATTGCAGGTTCCCAATTCCATTATTCATTAAGCAGAATGATTCCTAACTCAAATTGAACATGTTATTAAGCCTAACCATATATTGTTCCCTCAATCTAACTTTACAGAAGAGCAGGGACATAGTTGGTCTTACAATACAGGAATGTAGGGGGTCTTCCACCTTTGAGACCTCAAAGGTCCATGCAGAAATGATCCCTGGAGAAGATGTTGGCAGCTATGAAGGACCTGACAGAGCATAACTTACTAAAATGGCAAACAACCTGGTCAGGATGAAGGGTTGTGTCTGAATAAGCCTCCCTCTTCTAATGTAGGGAAGATGGACCAAACCAGGCCTGTGTTGAGAGCTGTTCCCAGGAGCCTGTGGTTGATATGCCATTCTAACTTGTGAAAGTGTCACAGGAAGTAGGGGCAGCCTCCATCTCATGGGACCCTTGGAAGCAACAGTTAGGACAAAGTGGTTTCCAAACCAGTGACCTCATTCAGTTCCTGATGGAAGTGACCTCACCTTACTTTCTTGGTGATGGAACTCTCTGAACTTGGGATCCTGGAAGCCAGTCACCCAGAGCCCGTCCCAGTTTAAGTCCCAGTGTTCACACTTGTTTGAATTTACCAAGGACACAGTCAGTATTTCTTGATACGTACTGATGTGATGATGGCCAAATGCCAGGAGAGCTCTGAAAAGGGGCCTTTCCTGAGAACGCACGAAGTGGTTAAACCCTGGCTCCTGACAACTTCACAGATTTGGACAAGGAGACCAGATCTGAGACAGGACAGGCCATTTCAGGGGAATGTAGTATGGCCCACCAGTCAGAGGACACTCCAGATATTAACAGACCTACTTGGGGGAAGGAGGTGCCTTTGTGGGTGTGGTTGTGGGTTTGTTGTTTTGTCTCATGTTCTAAAAATAGGTAGGAAAGGCGGTTTGTTTGGTTTGGAGTGGACTGTTTCTAGTAAGTCCTTTGACAAGGCGAGTGTTTCTATGTCTGTGTATCCCACTGTGTCCATGGTTGTAGACATTAGAAAAGAGAATGCATCAATGCATGTGTCCTGTCTAGTAGAAAGCTTCCCAGCATTCATCCTTCCTAAATAATGAAAGGACTGCGGCTTGACTTATTGATGGGCAACACCTAATATCATCCTAAGTTCCTGTTTTCTTTCTGAATTCTAGCCAGTCTCCAGAATAGGCGCTTCATTATGTTTCCAAGATATGTACCACCTCCAAGCTCTGTGACATGGCCATGTCCTTGGTAGCTGAAGGGAATTGCGAGCATCTCAGAAAACTCAGATATCAGTGTGAACAGTAAAGTCTCAGTGGAGAAACACAGCCTTGGGCCACTTTCTTACCCATGGTTCTGTTACCTTGAATGTCAGGATGGTCTTTGCCTCAGGCCACACCTTTTTGAAGCCTGAAGAAAACAGTTTTAAAATGGAAATGAATGGACATGCCCTGTGGCTCTTTGCTTTATTGCTTTGGAAAGGGATGTGTCTGAATCAAACTCTTGGCCCTGTGTGAGGCTGTAGCTTAGATTCTCAGCACCTGAGGGATCTAAAAAATATCCCATGTGTGAGTCCAAAACCAAATATCAAAAAGTTCAGTCATTGTGAATGAAGTCTCTTGCCTTTATCTGTTAGGTTGCGGAGCTCCATCAAGGGAGAATAGGGATCCTTTTGGTCAAATGAGTTCTTCAAAGTCCTGCAGAGGTGCTGGGGTTTCATGACTCCAAATCAAATAAATAATCTATACCTGACAGTCAGTAAGCCTCAAACTGGAGAAGCAGAATAGTATTAATGGCAGGCCTATTTGATCACTACTGGTTCAAAGGAAGGATGTCCAGCCCACACTGATTTTAGGCAAATGAGTAGCAAGAGATCTTATTTTGGACACTGTCTTGGGCTTCGCCCCTCATGGAAAACTCCAGCCAGAGGTTTTGATGAGTGTATATACGGAAGAAATTGAGGGTCATGTGGGAATGTTTTGGATTTAATTGTGGTCATTTGTGTGGTGGTTGGAAGAGATGACTGTGTCCACCTGCGCTTGAACTCTGGCGTGATCCCTCTTAGAGTCTGAGTTCTGGAACTGACCTCAGAGAAGTATTGCCATTAATTGTGTTGGGATTTTTGGAGGCCATGAAAGAGAGTCGACCTTGGAAACTGATATCTAGGCCCAGTGTGGCTTTCCATCGAGCACTGGGAATCTCAGCCAGGATATCACATTATTTTATTCTGAAAGACTTGGCAGCAATAGTTGAGAGTCAAAACACACATGGACCTTACATTGTAGACCTCAATGGGCCGGGCTTCCTGTGACTTTTGGCCCCTCTTTTAGAAGACTTGCCTGTGTGAGTTCCCAACAGCTTTCATTGAAATGTCCCTCCTCACCCTTTAATAGTTCCTGAATGTATTGAAACCCACAGTGCCTCCAACTTCATCCTTGTAAAATGGCTTCATAAATACCATGAAATTTTTGAAATTACCATGACCAGGTAGAACTGGAGAACCTTGGGATGTCCTGTTGTTTATCATGAGTATACTAGACAGTGCCTTGATTGACTGTGTTTCATGAAAATGATGTAGAACAGAGATGCCAGTAAGTTGGTGCCTGCTGAGTAGTGTGCCTATAGCAGTGGTGTGTATGTGTGTGATAATACATCTCTGATGTGGCCTTGTGGATTTGCCATTGGCTTCCAAATGGCTTGTGACAGACATGGTGAGGCAGCAGATGCTTATATGTGAAGACATCTTGTTATATGCAGAGGTTTCATGGCAATGTTAAGAATCAGGTTGCTAGAGACAAGGGGGAAAGCTATGTGGGATAGAAGCCTGGTTGGTGCATTCTCCAGCAAACCCTGACCCACCACATGTGGCAGAACTCCTTCCAGCACTCTGTCCCTTTTGAACTCCTTGTATTTCATGAAGCAAATACCAAACTCCCAATGCAGCAGAAAGAAAAACCCTGAAAAAGTGGAGGATGACCAAATGGCTTCACAGCCCAGATTGGGAGAGACTTAGCACGCACTGGCCACACTTTACTTAAAAGAGAGAATTCACCACTGCTGCCTCATGTTCATTAGAAAATAAGAAACCATGTCCTCCAGGTCACATAGAATCAGACCCAGCTTTGATGGTCTCACGACAAAGGAAGCTAAAGCTCCTGAAAACAACATATATTTCAAGTGCCCAACCACAGAGGCAGTTTATCAAGAAGTCTTTAGGCCAGCAGAGCTCCATGTTTGTGGAGTTTTTAACCTGTCCCTTACTTTTGGAAACTCCTCTACCACATCCAAGGTTGTGAACTCCTGAGCATTTTCCATTCGAGTTATATATTCCCAGAGTTTCTAACTCTTCTCCTCTAATTGTGTCTTACTTGGGGCGAAGGTAATGTCAAGGCATTGTTCTGGATCAGAGAGGGTAAATATTTTGTGTAGCACATATTTGATAGACATTGGAATCCTTTTCCTATTGTCCGTTTGAAATACTGAGTCCCTGACACTAACACATAACCTACTAGACTCTGACTACTCATCCTAATATGATGGAGAACAATAACCCAAATAGAACAGAAATACAAGCAGGTCAGAGGAGGCATGGTGTATTTTTGGACTTGCCTTTTGCATAATAAGTGGTAGGTGTTATAAATATAGTCAGTTTTTATTTGGAATAGATTTCCATGTGTTTTTAAAATTAACAAATATGTGAATTCCTGCCTCCCTTTCTCTGTAGCCTATACAGCACATGTATTTTTATATGTACATATAGAATCCTACCTGGTATCACACGTACATTTTTGTGAGGTGGCTGCCTCGGCAGATATAAATTGTGTGAAGAGATCACCCCTCCTAAATGCTGTTGGAACTGAAAATTCAACCTATGCATGAGCTTCCTAGTAGAACAACATTATACATAATTCCATGTTCAGTAAAGTATATATTTTTGCATCAGTAGATGTCATATATTTCATAATAAATTTTGATTGGCCTATATATTGCTGCTTTTTAATGTCTCTGTGTGTGTTTTATTTATATATATATATATATATATATATATATATATATATATATATATACTCTCCTGTTTTATCAAAATATAAAATATATGAGTCTTATATACACTCTCTACATTCACACATTCATTCATGTTGATGCATGAGGAAATATAATCAACTTTTCACAAGATGTTTCTTGGAAATATTCATCCACCTGAAATACATATTTGTTTCCTTGTACTGACAACTCACTTCAGTGAATGGTGCATACAAATCCTAATAATTCTACAGTAACTGACCCAGTTTAATATCAATGCAAGTAGATTCCTATGGGACATGATGTGTATTTTGACGTTTATTTATGTTCAACACTGGTACATTATTATTTCTGCAGTTTTTGCACATCATAGGATATATATTTCATCCACAAGTTCACAACTTTATAGGCATTTGTTTCACTTTTAATCACTTCCTGCTTCAGAACACATGTATTCCTCCCGGTTTCTTGACTGGTCTTTTCATGAGACTTCTCTCCAAACACAATTTTTTTTTTATTTCATAAACATTTTTGAAGCAAAACTCACACACTTTTTATGATAAACCATGAATCTAATATCACCATTAGATGTATAACTGTTTGGAATAAATGATTGTATGTCAATATTAGGTTTCCTGTATATTTTCAGATATTAATTCAATCCATTATTTAAAGTTGGAACCAGTTATATTATTTATTCACAGTATGTTCTATTCATGCATTATCTCTATATTAATAGGCACAGGGTACACCTATTTGTACCCCCAATTAATTTATACATCTTCAAAAATATTGCTTTCCTACATATTTTACCCAGTTCATCATTGTGACTGACTCTTCACATGTGCTGACATTTACATTCACTCTCTACCCAAAACCCTATTGCTAAATAACTTTTGGTACAAATCCTATAATCACTCTTTTATCTAAACCTACCGACTATTTTCCTAATCCTACAGAATATCCCTTTTTGACTGGATTTTCTCTTCCACATTCAATCATCCAAGGTACAAGGTCCTATGCCATTGTATATCGATTTAACTGAGACAACTGTGCAGGACATAATTCAATGCTAGGTATCCCAATCAAGGGCCCAATGCCCTTCTGGGCTTCAAAACTTACCTAGATTTCTGTTTTCATACTTATATTTCACCTATATATTCTTATAAATGTCGCAGGTTCCCAATACACATATTCATTCCACAGAATGATTCCTAACCCAAATCGAACATGTTATTAACCCTAACCATACACTTTTCCCTCAATCTAATTTTACAGAAGAGCTAGGGACAGAGTTGATCTTACAGGAATATAAGCGATCTTCCACCTGCTGAAAACCTAAAAGGTCCATGCTGAATTGATCCCTGGAGAAGATGTAGGCAGCTATGAAGGACCTGAGAGAGCAAAAGTCATCTTCAATGGCAAACAACCTGGTCAGGATGAAGGGATGTGTCTGAATTAGCCTCTCTCTTCCTAATGTAGAGAATATGGACCAAAACATGCCTGTGTGGAGAGCTGTTCCCTGGTGCCAATGGTTGATATACCATTCTAACTTATGAATGACTCACAGCAAGTAGGGGCAGCCTCCATCTCTTGGGAACCTTGGAAGCAACTGTTAAAACAAAGTGGTTTCCAAGGCAGTGACTTCATTCAGTTCTTGAAGGAAGTGACCTCACCTTACATTTTTGGTGATGAAAGTCTGTGATCTTGGGATCCAGGAAACCAGGCAGACAGAGTCAAACCCAGTGCATGTCTAAGTGGGCTCACTTGTTTGGATTTAACAAGTCAGTCTTTCTTCGTATCTACTGATGTGAGGACAGCCAAATGCCAGGAAACTCCGAAGACTGACCTTTCCAGAGAAAGCAGGTAGTTTCATACCACGGGCTCCTCACAACTTCACAGAGTTGGCCAAAGAGACCATATCTGAGACAGGACACGTCATTTTGGGGGAACATAGTATGGCCCACAAGTCAGAGGACACTCCAGATAGTCACAGACCTACTTGGGGGAAGGAGGTGCCTTTGTGGGTGTGAGTGTGAGTTTGTGGTTTTGTCTCATGTTCTGAGAATAGGTAGGAAAGTTGGTTTGTTTGTTTGGAGTGGGCTGTTTCTAGTAAGTCCTTTGACAAGGTGAGTGTTTCTGTGTCTATATATCATACTGTGTCCGTGATTGTAGACAGTGGAAAAGAGAATGCATCAATGGATGTGTCCTGTCTACTAGAAAGCTTCCCAGCATTCATCATGTGCAATTTATGAATGGACTGCAGCTTGCCTTATGGATGGGCAACTCCTGCCATCTTCCTAAGTTCCTGTTTTCTTTCTGAATTCTGGCCACTCTCTAGAATACGCTCATGGTTTTGTGTCCAAGATACGTACCACCTCCATCTCTGTGACATGGCCATGTACTGGATAGCCGATGGGAATGGCGAGTATCACAGAAAACTCAGATATCAGTGTGCCCAAGAAAGTCTCAGTGGAGAAACCCTGCTTTGGGCCTTTTGCTTACCTATTCTTCTGTTGCCCTGAATGTCAGGAAGGTCTTTGCCTCAGGCCACCCCTTTGTGAAGCCTGAAGAAAATAGTTTTCAAATGGAAATGAATGGTCATCACCTGTGCCTCTTTGCTTAATTGCTTTGGAAATGGATGTATCTGAATCAGCCTCTCGGCCCTATGTGAGGCTTTGGCTTAGATTCACAGCACATGATGGGTCTAAAGAAAAATCCCATGTGTGCATCCAAAACCAAAATTGCCAAAAAGCAATCATTGTGGATAGAGTCTCTTGCCTTCCTCTGTAAGGATTCTGAGCTCCATTAAGTGAGAATAGGGATCTTTTGGGTCAAGTGAATTCTTTAAAGCCCTGCAGAGGCTGGCCCAGAGGTTCGTGGGTTTTCTCATGACTCCAATTCACATAAAGAGTCTAAAACACACAGTCAGTACGCCTCTAATTGGAGAAGCGGACCAGTAATAATGGCAGGCCTATTTGATCACTCCTGGTTCACAGGAAGGTTGTCCATGCCACCCTCACTTTAGACAAATGAGGGGGATGGGAGCTTATTTTTGACACTGTCTTGGGTGGCTACATTAATGGAAAACTCCAGCCGGAGGTTATGATGAGTTTCTATATATAAGAAGATGAGGGCCATGTGGGAGTGTTTTGGTTTTAATTTTGGTCATTTGTGTGGTGGTAGAAAGAGAAGACTGGGTCCACCTGGGCTTGAACTCTGTTGTGATTCCCGATAGAGACTGAGTTCTGGAACTTACCTCAGAGAAGTATTGCCATGAATTGTGTTGGGATATTAGGAGGCCACGGATGAGAATCGCCATTGGAAACTGAGATCTAGTCTCAGGGTGGCTTTCCACAGAACACTGGGAATCTCAGCCAGGGTATCGCATGATTTTATTCTGAAAAACTTGGAAGCCATAGTTGAGAGTCAAAAGATACATGGACCTACATTGTAGACCTCAATGCGCCTGGCTCATGTGACCTTTTGGCCACTCTTTGGGAAGCCTTGCCTGTTAGTGTTCTCCAGAGCTTTCATTGAAATGAGCTTCCTCGATATTTAATGGTTCCTGATTGAATTGAAACCCACAGTGCCTCCAACTTCATCCTTGAACAATGGCTATATAAATACCATGATTTTTTTTTTGAAATTCCCATGACCAGGTGCCACTGGAGAACTTTTGGATGTCCTGTTGCTGATCATGAGTGTACCAGACAGTGCCTTGATTTACTGGGTTTCATAAAAATGCTCTAGAACAGAGATGCCAGTAAGTTGGAGCCTGCTGAGTAGTGGGCCCAGAGCAGTTGTGTGCAGGTGTGTGATAACATATCTGTTTTGTTTTCATTTGGATCTTCCATTGCCTTCCAAATGGCTTGTGACAGACATGGTGCAGCCAGCCAACCATAGTATGTAAAAGCATCTTGTTATATGGAGAGGATCCAGGTCAATGTTCAGAATGAGGTTGCTATGGTCAAGGGAGCAAGCAATGTGGGATAGAAGCCTGGTTGTTGAATTCTCCTGCAGACCTTGACCCACCACACATGACAAAACTCCCTGAAGCACTGTTTCCCAGTTGAACCCTTTGTATTTCGTGAAGGAAATACCAAACTCCCAGTTCAGCAGCAGGAAACACCACAAAAAGTGCAGGATGACCAAATGGCCTCGCAGTCCACATGGAGAGACACTTAGCCCCCAGTGGCCACAGTTACCTACAAAGAGATAATTCAGCACTGCTGCCTTATGTTCATTAGAATATAAGAATCCATGTCCTCCAGGTCACATAGATGCAGACCCAGCTTTGATGGTCTCACTACAAAGGAAGCTAAAGCTCCTGAAAACAACATATATTTCAAGTGCCCAATCTCAGAGGCAGTTTCTCCAGAAGTCTTTAGGCCCGCAGAACTCCATGGTTGTGGAGATTTTACACTGTCCCTTACTTTTGGAAACTCCTCTACTACATCCAAGGTTGTGAACTCCTGAGCATTTTCCATTCCAGATATGTATTCACAGATTTTCTAACTCTTCACCTCTAATTGTATCTTACTTGTAGCGAAAGTAATATCAAGGAATTGTTCTGAATGAGTGTTGGAATATTTTTGTGTAGCACATATTTGAATACACATTGGATTCATTTTCCCATTTTCCCTTTGAAATATTAAATCCCTCACACTAACCCATACCCCACTAGACTCTGACTACTAATCCTAATATGATGAAGGAAAATAACCCAAACAGAATTGAAATATAAGGAGTTCAGACGAGGCATGTTGTATAGTTGGCCTTGCCTTTTGCATGACAAAGGGTAGGTGTTAAAAAACTAGTTAATTTTTAATTGAAATAGTTCTCCATGTATTTTGAGAAGTGGGTCTAGAGCAGTGGTATGCAGGTGACCTGACTTCACTTCCTTGGTGATGGAACTCTCTGACCTTGGGTTACAGGAAGCCAGGCTCCCAGAGTCAGTCCCAGTCCCAGTCCCAGTGGTCTCACTTGTTTGGATTTACCAAGGACAGAGTCAGTCTTTCTTGGTACCAACTGATTTGAGGATGGCCAAATGCCAGCAGAGCTCTGAAGAGGGGCCTTTCCTGAGAAAGCAGGTAGTGGCTCACCGCTGGCTCCTGACAACTTCACAGAGTTTGCCAAGGAGACCAGATCTGAGACAGAACAAGCGATTTCGGGGAAACATACTATGGAACACCAGTCAGAGGACACTCCGTATAGTCACAGACCTACTTAGGGGAAGAAGGTGTCTTTGTGGGAATGAGTGTGGGTTTGTGGTTTTGTCTCATGTTCTGAGAATAGGTAGGAAAGGTGGGTTTTTTGGTTTGGAGTAAACTGTTTCTAGTAAGTCGTTTGACGAGGCGAATGTTTCTATGTCTGTGTATCCCACTGTATCCGTTGATGTAGATATTAGAAAAAAGAATGCATCAATGGATGAGTCCTGTCTAGTAGAAAGTTTCCCAGCATTCATCCTGCCCAATGTATGAATGTACTGCAGCTTGCCTTATGGATGGGCAACATCTGTTATCTTCCTAAGTTCCTGTTTTCTTCCTGAATTCTGCTTACACTCCAGAATAGGCTCATGGTTTTGTGTCCAAGATATGTACCACCTCCAAGCTCTGTGACAAGGCCATGTACTTGATAGTTGAAGGGAATGTGGGGCATCTCTGAAAACTGAGATATCAGTGTAACCAAGAATGTCTCACTGGTGAAACCATGCTTTGGGCCTTTGCTTACCTATTCTTCTGTTGCGCTGCATGTCAGGAAGGTCTTTGGCTCAGGCCACCCCTTTGTGAAACCTGAAGTAAACGGTATTCAAATGGAAATGAATGGGCATCACCTGTGGCTCTTTGCTTAATTGCTTTGGAAAGGGAAGTTTCTGATTCAGCCTCTTGGCCCTATGTGAGGCTGTGGCTTTGATTCTCACCACCTGTTCGATCTAAAGAATGATCTCATTTGTGCATTCAATACCAAACTGGCCAAAAGAGCAGTCATTGTGGATGAATTCTCTCGCCTTCCTCTGTAAGGTACCTGACCTCCATCAAGTGAGAATAGTGATCCTTTGGGTCAAATGAGTTCTTCAAAGCCCTACAGAGGCTAGCCCATATGTGCTTGGGTTTTCTGATAGATCCAATTCACATAAAAAATCTAAAACCCACAGTAAATAGGACTCTAATTGGTGAAGCAGAACAGTATTAATGGTAGGCCTATTTGATCACGCCTGGTTCACAGGAATGGTGTCCATGCCACCCTGACATAGGCAAATGAGGGGCAAGGGAGCTTATTTTGGACACTGTCTTGGGCTGTGCCCCTCATGGAAACCTCCAGTCAGAGGTTATGATGAGTGTCTATATGTACGAAGATGAGGGCCGTGTGGGAGTGTTTTGGTTTTAATTGTGCTCATTCGCTTGGTGGTAGGAAGAGATGACTTGGTCCACCTGGCCTTGAACTCTGGTGTGATTCTCCATAGAGACGGAGTTCTGGAGCTTACCTCAGAGAAGTGTTGCCATGAATTCTGTTGGGATATTAGGAGGCCATGCATTAGAGTCGCCCTTTGAACCTGAGATCTAGGCCCAGGGTGGCTTTCCACAGAGCACTGGGAATCTCAGCAAGGATATCACATGATTTTATTCTGAAAGACTTGGCAGCCATAGTTGAGAGTCAAAACACACATGGACTTCATATTGTAGACCTCAATGGGCCTGGCTTCATGTGACCTATTGGCCACAATTTGGGAAGCCTTGCCTGTGAGAGTCCTCCTGAGCTTTCAATGAAATGAGCTTCCTCAACATTAAATGGTTACTGAATTAAATGAAACCCTCAGTGCCTCCAACTTCATCCTTGAATAATGGGCTCGATAAATGCCATAGAATTTTTGAAATTCCCATGACCATGTGGCAATGGAGAACCATTGGATATCCTGTTGGTTATCATGAGTGTACCAGACAGAACCTTGATTGACTAGGTTTCACGAAAATGATGTTGAAGAGAGATGCCAGTAAGTAGGAGCCTGCTGAGTAGTGGGCCTATGGCAATGGTGGGAAGGTGTGAGATAAAACATCTGTGGTGTTTTCATGTAGATCTGCCATTGGCTTACAAATATCTTGTGACTGACATGGTGCAGCCAGCAGACCCTTATATATAAAGGCATCTTCTTATATGGATAGGTTTCAGGGCAATGTTCAGAATCAGGTTGCTATGTTCAAGGGGGCAAGTTATGTTGGACAGAAGCCTGGTTGGTGCATTCTCCTGCAGACCCTGTCCCACCACACATGACAGAACTCCCTCCAGCACTGTGTCCCAGTATAACTCCTTGTATTTCGTGAAGTAAATCCCGAACTCCCATGTAGCAGCAAGAAACATCACGAAAATTGAAGGATGACTAAATGTCTTCACAGTCCACACAGGGAGACACTTAGCCCCAAGGGGCCACAGTTGACCCAGAAAGACCGAATTCAGCACTGCTGCCTCATGTCCATTTGTAAATAAGAAACCATGTCCTCCAGGTCACATAAATGCAGACCCAGCTTGGATGGTCTCACTACAAAGGAAGCTAAAGCTCCTGACAACAACATATATTTCAAGGGCCCAACCTCACAGGCAGTATCTCCAGAAGTCTTTAGGCCAGCAGAGCTCCATGTTTGTGAAGTATTTACCCTGTCCCTTACTATTGGAAACTCCTCTTCCACCTCCAAATTTGTGAACTCCTGAGCATATTCAATTCCAGATATGTATTCACAGATTTTCTAACTCATCTCCTCTGCATGTGTTACTTGGGGCGAAGGTAATATCATGGCATTTTTCTGGATGAGAGTGGGAAGATTTTTGTGTAGTACATATTTGAATACACATTGGATTCATTTTCCAATTTTCCATTCAAATACTGAATCCCTGACACTAAAAATACCCTACTAGACTCTGACTACTAATCCTAATATCATGGAGAAAAATACCGCAAACAGAATAGAAATACAAGCAGTTCAGAGGAGGCATGGTGTAGAGTTGGACTTGCCTTTTCCATTATATAGGTTAGGAGTTATAAATCTAGTCAATTTTTTGTTGAAAGAGTTCTCCATGTGTTTTTAAACTTATCAAATATGTGAATTCGTGTCTCCCCCATTACTCTGTAACCTATTCAGCACTTGTATTTTTATATGCACATATAGAATCGTACCTTGTATCACACGTACATTCTTGTGTGGTGGCTGACTTGGCAGATACAAATTGTGAGAAGAGATCACTCCTCTTAAATGCGGTTGGAACTGAAAATTCAACCTATGGGTGAGCTTCCTAGTTGAACAACTGTATACATAAATCTATGTTCAGTAAAATGAATATTTTTGGATACGTGGATGATATATATTTCACGATGAAATTCGATTGGCATAAATATTGCTAGTTTTCAATGTCTGTGTGTGTGTGTTTGTGTGTGTGTGTGTGTGTGTGTGTGTGTGTATATATATATATATATATATATATATATATATATACACTGTCCATATTTTTCAAAATATGAAACATATGTCTCTTTTGGCCGCTCTTTGTGAAGCTTTACCTGTGAGAGGTCTCTAGAGCTTTCATTGAAATGAGGTTCCTCAACATTTAGTGGTTCCTGAATGAATTGAAACCCACAGTGCCTCCAACTTCATCCTTGAAAAATGGCTTGATAAATACCATGAAATTTTTGAAGTTCCCATGACCAGGTGGCACTGGAGAACCTTTGGATGTCTTGTTGCTGATCATGAGTGTACCAGACAGTGCCTTGAATAATTGGGTTTTATGAAAATTGTGTAGAACAGAGATGCCAGTAAGTTGGAGCCTGCTGAGAAGTGGGCCCAGAGCTGTGGTGTGAAGGTGTATGATAAAACATCTCGTGGGGCCATGTGTATTGCCATTGACTTCCAAATGGCTTGTGGCTGACATGGTGCAGCTAGGAGACCCTTATATGTAAAGGCATCTTGTTATATGGAGAGGTTTCAGGGCAATATTCAGAATCAGTTTCCTATTAACAAGGGAGTAAGCAATGTGGGATATAAGCCTGGTTGGTGAATTCTCCTGCAGACCCTGACCCTCCACACGTGACAGAACTCGCTGCAGCACTGTGTCCCAGTTGAACTCCTTGTATTTCAAGAAGCAAATACCAAAATCCCAGTGCAGCAGCAAGAAACACCACGAAAATTGAAGGATGATCAATTGGCTTCACAGTCAAGATGGGAAGACATTTAACCTCAGTGGACACAGGTTACCTACAAAGAGAGAATTCAGCACTGCTGCCTCATGTTCTTTGGAAAATAAGAAACCATGTCCTCCAGGTCAGATAAATGCAGACACATCATTGATGGTATTACTACAAAGAAGCTATAGCTCCTAACAACAACATGTATTTCAGGTGCCCAACCTCAGAGGCAGTTTCTCAAGAAGTCTTTAGGCCAGCAGAGTTCCATGCTTGTGGAGTGTTTATCCTGTCCCTTACTTTTCAAAACTCCTCTACAACCCCCAAGGTTGTGAACTCCTGAGCATTTTCCATTCCAGATATTTATTCACAGATTTTCTAACTCTTCTCCTCTAATTGTGTCTTACTTGGGGTGAAGGTAATGTCAAGGCATTGTTCTGAAATGGAGTGGAAAAAAATTTTATAGAAAATATTTGGATACACAATGAATTCATTTTCCTATTTTCCATTTGAATTACTGAATCCCTGACACTAACCCATATCCTACTAGCCTCTGAATACTAATCCTAATATGATGGAGAAAAATAACCCAAACAGAATAGAAATACAAGCAGTTCAGAGGAGGCATGGTGTATAGTTGGACTTGCCTTTTGCATGATAATGTGTAGGTGTTAAAAATATGGTCAATTTTTAATTGAAATAGTTCTCCATGAGTTTTGATAGGTATCAAATATGTGAATTCCTGTCTCCCTTTTTCTGTTGCCTGTTCAGCACATGTATTTTTATATGCACATATAGATTCCTACCTGTTACCACACGTACATTCTTGTGAGGTGGCTGACTTAGCAGACACAAATTGTGAGAAGAGATCACTCCTCATAAACGCTGTTGGAACTGAAAATTCAACCTATGCATGAGTTTCCTAGTTGAACAACATTATACATAAATCCATGTTCAGTAAAATAAATATTTTTGGATCTGTGTATCATATGTATTTCATGATGAATTTCGATTGGCATATATATTGCTACTTTTTAATATCTCTGTATGTGTTTTGTGAAAAATCTACACTCTCTAGATTTTTCAAAATATGAAATATATATGTCTTATTATACACACCTTAAATTTATACATGTTCATGTATGGGGTTTTATAATCAACTTTTCACAAGGTTACTTTCAGAGATATTCATCCATCTCAAATACATATTTATTTCTAGTACTGAAAACTCACTTCAGTGAATGGTGCATACAAAACCTTATACTTCTACAGTAACTAACCCAGTTTAACATCAATGCAAGTAGATTCCAGTGGGACATGGTGTGTATTTTGATGTTCATTTTTCTTCAACACTGGTACATTACTATTTCTTCAGTTTATGGACATCATAGAAAATACATTTCATCCACAGTTCACAAATGTAAAGGCATTTGGTACACTTTCAATCATTTCCTGCTTCAGATCACATGTATTCCTTTTTTTTTTTGACTGGTCTTTTCAAGAGACTTCTTCCAAACGCATTATTTTTGATTTCCATAATCATTTTGAAACAAAACTCACAAATTCTTTGTGGTAAACCATAACACTAATATTACCATTAGATGTATAACTGGTTGGAATGAATGATTGTATATCAATATAAGATTTCCTGTATATTTTCAGATATCAATTTTTTCCAATTCCAATTTCTAAAGTTGTTACCAGTTATATTATTTATTCACAGTATGGACTATTCATGCATTAGCTCTATACTTATAGACACAGGGTACACCTATTTGTATCCCCAATATTAATTTGTAAGTTTTGAAAATATTGCTCCTCATAATGGTGGAAGAAATACTCATGTCACCAGATCTACATATACATTTTATCACAGTAATATTCTGGATAAAAATTGCAAATATCACACTTATGTTTGTAACAATGCCTAAATTGAATGTGAGTATAGATTACTAAAAACATCCATGTCCAGGATGCCTAATGCTCTCAAATGTCAATCCTATTGGTGAGTACATATTTGTTTCTTTCTAAGATTGTATATTCAGCCTCAACCCTGTTGAAAATGTCTAATCCTGTCACTCACTTTATATTTTGCCAGATTTCCTATTGTCTCTATTGATATCTCTTTTCCTACATATTTTCCTAAGTTCATCATAGTGTCCAATTCTTCACATTTGCTGACATTTACATTCACTCTCTAACCAAAACCCTATTACTAAAGAACTCTTGGTGCAACTCCTAGACTCACTCTTCTTCCTAAACTTACTATCTTCCTAATCCTACGGACTATCCCTTTTTGACTGGATGTTCTCTTCTACATTCAATTATCTGAGATACAGTGTTATCTTCCATTGTATATTGATTTATCTCAGACCACAGTGCAGAATGTCATTCAAAGCTAAGTATCCCAATCAAGGGTCCAATGCAGTTCAGGGCTTCAAATCTTAACTAGATTTTTGTTTTCATACTTATATTTCACCTATGTATTCTTATAAAAATTGCAGGTTCCAAATACCATTATTCATCCACCAGATTGTTTCCTAACACAAATTGAACATGTTATTAATCCTAACTATACACTGTTCCCTCAATCTAGCTTTACAGAAGAGCAGGGACAGAGTTGGTCTTACAATACGGGAATGTAGGGGATCTTCCACCTGCTGCGAACCTCAAAGTTCCATGCAGAAATGATCCCTGGAGAAGATCTAGGCAGCTATGAAAGACCTGAGAGAGCAAAAGTCATCTTCCATGGCAAACAAACCGGTCAGGATGAAAGCATGTGTCTGAAACAGCCTCTCTCATCTTAATGTAGAGAAGATTGACCAAATTAGGCCTGTGTGGAGAGCTGTTCCCAGGTGACTATGGTTTCTATACCATTCTAACTTGAGAAAGTGTCACAGAAAGTAGGGGAATCCTCCATGTTCTGAGACCTTAGGAAGCAAATGTTAGGACCAATTTGTTCCCAAGGCAGTGACCTCATTCAGTTAATAAAGGAAGTGACCTCACCTCACATCCTTGTTGATGGAACACTCCAAATTTGGGTTCCAGGAAGCCAGGCACCCAGACCCAGTCCCAGCCCCAGCCCCAGTCCCAGTGTTCTCACTTGTTTGGATTTTCCAAGGACAGAGTCAGTCTTTTGTGGTACCTACTTATGTGAGGATGGCCAAATTCCAGGAAAATTCTGAAGAGGGGCCCTTCTGGAGAAAGCAGGTAGAGGCTCACTGGTGGCTCCTGACAACTTTACAGAGTTGACCAAGGAGACCAGATATGAGACAGGACAGGCCATTTCTGGGGAACATAGTATGGGCCTCCAGTCAGAGGACACTCTGGATAGTTCCAGACCTACTTGGAGGAAGGAGGGCCTTTGTGTTGTGGGTGTGGGTTTCTGGTTTTTTCTCTTGTTCTGAAAATAGTTAGGAAAGGGTGTGTGTTTGGTTTGGAGTGGACTGTTTCTAGTTAGTCCTTTGACAAGGCGAGTGTTTCTAGGTCTGTGTATCCCACTGTGTTCGTGGTTGTAGACATTAGAAAAGAGAATGCCTCAATGGGTGTATCCTCTCAAGGAGAAAACTTCCCAGCATTCATCCTGCACAATTTATGAATGGACTGTGTTTTGCCTTATCAATGGGCAACACCAACTATCTTCCTACGTTCCTGTATTTTCCTGAATTCTGGCCACTCTCCAGAGTAGGCTCATGATTTTGTGTCCAATATATGTACCACTTCCAAGCTCTGTGACATGGCCATGTACTGGATAGCTGAAGGGCATGGCAAGCATCTCAGAAAACTCAGATATCAGTGTGTCCAGTAAAGTCTCAGTGGAGAAACCATGCTTTGGGCCTTTTGATTACCTAATGTTATGTTGCCCTGAATATCAGGAAAGTCTTTGTCTCAGGCCACCCCTTTGTGAAGCTTGAAGAAAACAGTTTTCACATGGAAATGAATGGGCATTACCTTCGTGTTTACAATAAAACCTTCACAGATTTGGCTCTCATTAAGTTAAAAATACTTTTAGATTGTATCTCAGTGTAAAAAGTAACATCGAACTGTACATATCTTATTGATAACAAGTTTAATTATAGAACACAAATGATATAAATAAATCTCCAACATGTTTTTCTTTTAAGCCTAGAATTACCATACAACCTTAGAACACCCGCTTGATACAATGGTCTTTTGAAGCTTCTACCTTACAGACTTGTATACCTGGAAGATATGAACACATTAACTCCACAATTACATTGATGTTTTTGTATTAACCAAGTTTAGATTTTAAAGAAATAACATGGCACAGTTTTATAAAAACAGTACTTGTTTTACCAGCTGTTTAATTTTTTAAGATTACTTGCTCAAAACTTACACATATAACCAAGTTACACAAACCTTTTTTATTATTTACTTAAACCCATTTAATTACTTAATCATGTAGACTCTCTTATCCAGAAACACATTTTCCCTCTATTAGATCTATATCTAGAACCTTTTAGTTTCTCTTTTCCATCTGCTAACCTCTTTCTGTTCACATTTTGAAACAATACATGTAAATTTCTGAATTGAAGCAGATTATTTTATAGACATCTACATTTTTATTAGGGCCTTTTTGAAAAACTAGAAAACTTATAGGCCTAATTTTAAAGACATCTTTATTTTTATCTGTTTACTCAATTTGAATTGAAACATATGAATCACGTGAATCAAAGATATTTGGATCCATTTTAAATTTTTCATGAGCACTCATCATCTGTCAATTATCATATCACTGCATGATATATGGACATACACACATACAGACATACCAACATATAACACGTAACACAAATGTAAGACATAACACAATAGTAAAGGCCATGTAGCTTTTTCAGGTGAAATCTCCATTGCAATGTTTAAAAACTCCAGAGTTGATCAAAAATAGAACTGATCAGAAAACATTAACCCATCTGCAGGATCAAGATCATGAGCTCAAAAAAAATACAGAATCTAAGCAAAGCAGGAGTCCTAAAAAAGATAACTGGCCAGTAATTAGTAAATATCATACAATATATTTTTTTGGTTCGGTCTAGTTTGAGTTCAGGTAAAAAGACACTTTTACTCCTTTTTATCTGTCTCCTGCTGAGTGCTGCAGGCTTCTTTTATTTGCATATCAACTTAAGTCCTGGCTGAGGTCTGGAAAACTGGAAAGACTGGAATTCTGAGCAGAAACCTCAGGCCTAAGGCATTTTAGCTGTAAGTCATAATTTCCAGGTTTGGATGTTGAAAATTATGATGAAAGTTTAAGATGTAATTCTCAAAATTATATATCTTTAGATTTTTCTACACTAGAAAAACTTGCTCACACAAAACTGAAAATAGGATCATTTTTTGAAAATATTAAAGCCACCATCAGAAGAAGTTTCTATAGGATCATTAAGCCCCTTTCTTTGTTCTGAAGTTTCTAAAGTAGTATTAAGTTACATTAAATTGGCTGAAAAATTTTTAAAAAGAACCACACACTACCATGTGTATCCGAAATTAAGCTTTAAAAATTTCCAAGACTGATGCTAATTAATGTCATTTCAATAAGCCAGACCAACGTTCTAATTTAGTACCATTTTTTAAAATCTTACACACTGATGGAAACAGATATGATATCATAATTTATTATCTTTGCCCAAGTTAATGCACTGGTATATCTAGTGAAATTTTTTCAGGCTACCTAGTTCAAAATTAAAACTCTTTAATTTTTTTTTATCCTAAGTGTTTAAGTTTCCTAGCATGAACTACCTGAAATCAAACTAAACAATTGTTTAAACCCAACTTTTAACTGTAAGATAGTGCAATGCTTTAGAAACCAATTTAGATTCCAGATTGTTACAATAAAAAAATCATTTTTAGATACACATTCAGCCAAGATCATCCCCAAGAAACAATCTATAATATCAACATATTAATGCATTCATTTTCCCTTTTGTTAAGTAAACAGAGGTGGAGTAATCCTTAAAGTGCAGGAAAGGAATAAGGGAGTTCCCCACAGCAAAATGGCTCTGGAAGCTGCTGGGAGTCCCTTAGCCTCACCATTTACTTACAGAATTAGTTCCTCTGGTTTGCTTTGACCCCAGGCTCCAGGCATATTCTATATCTCCCAACTTTTCAGTAGTAAGCTCCCAAAAAGTTCATCCTCTGCTTGCAGTTGTTTTGAGTTCTAGGCTTCCCCAAGAGGGCAGAGTGGGGTTAATTTAAAGTCCCCTCTGGGGTGTCAAAATTTATGACTGAAGGCTTGGCTCCCATCCCAAAGCCAATTAATGCCAATTTAATAATGAGGACAGGGTTTTGAGAAAAGTTTAAGCGAGATATCAAAGTTCTTAGATTCCAGGCATTTCCTTCTGCAGTGGGCATGCTCAAGCCAACTAAGAGAAGAAAAGAAAACACTGCTTTCCTAATCTCGCTTAACAAAGGGGAGTAAAGTTCATCAAAGTTCTTTAAAACACCACTAAGAGAGGTGTAAAAGGTGAAAACAGAAAAGCTGGTGGTTCTATTGACTTTTGGTCCCTCACAGGAGAAGCATTAGTTTAAAATTTAGCTAATGTAACTTCCACACATGTAAGGCAGGTTGGAACTCAGGACTCTGCATCGGTCCAAACAATGCCATCACATTTAACAGAAACACAGATAAAAAGACACACAAAGACCATCATGCAGCTCCCGTTTGTTCACCACCCCAAGATCTACAATCTTGTGACTCAGGGAGAATGGAGGGAAGAGGGGGAGGAGCAGAAGGTTTGAGTGATAAGATCCTGGGTGAAGGGGTCGGATTGGAGGCAGGGACCAGGAAAGGCTTCAGGGACACAGGCATGGAATGGATTTGTTTCAAAATAAGAGTTACTCAAACAGAGACAGGGACAATACAAACGTGACACAAACATGGACACACAGTTAACATTTAACACGAGTTCAGAAGTAAAGATTAGAACCTAGTAACTGGCAAAACCTGATGGGTTAGACCACAAAGACAGACAGTGAATTCAACATGAGAGAAAAAAGTAGCCAGCAAGACATGATGGGTTGGCAGCAGAGTCACCTAATGTGGGCTCATCCGTCCCTCCTCACCTAATGAGGGCACTTCCATCCCTCCTCACCTAATGAGGGCACACCCGTCCGTCCCCGAGTCCTCCAAGGCATCCCTTGCAAGGACGTGGCCTGTGGCTTTAGGACATGTTTGTCCACCACCGCCAGGGGGAACTTACACTCTCTGCTGGCAGCCACTCTGCCAACCCAAACCGAAAACGGAAAAACGGAACCTGAACAAAAAGTTCTGAGCGATAGCAAAGAAAAATGGAAAGAGGCGCCTTACTTATCCCCAGAGGGGTCAGTTGGGGTCTCCTTGTCCTGCGCTGCGTGATTCCCTGCCAACGCACCAAATGTAAGGGTCCTGCGAACGTCGGAGGAAGAGACCACCAAGAGACCGTGGCTCATGCAACAGCAAAAGGCGTTCATTGAGGATCCAATCGAGCATGCTGCGGCTACGTGCTCACTCAAGAAGGGAGAGCAGCCCAGAGTCCCGAGAAGGGGTTGAGCAGTGCTTAAGTACACTTTTTGGGGAGGGCGGGACATTACATATATCACAGTCTCTTTTAAGAAATCATCATACACCGCAGAAAAATCAAACAACAATTCCTAAACATGATTAGTTTATTCATTGGCGGAAACAGGTCAGGCAGGAGTGATAGGTCAGTTCTAAAGTGGGGTAAACATTCAAACAGATTGGTTTAGGCCCTGCGATGCCTATGTGACAGGCAACACCGGGTCCTAGGTTATTGAACAACCAGGCGGTCAGGGGGAATATTTACTGGGCAGTCGGGAATTGTACTACAAGCTACAGGAATTTCAGGTTTTGCATGTAGCATAGGAACTTAACAATATCTGGTTCTTTACATTTTAACTCAGGCCTTGCAGCTTAGAAGCTATACAAAACCCGGTCTTTTACACTTTCACTTTTACACTTTAATTTCGATTTATTTTACCCTTACACATCACTCCTGGTGCACAAGAAAGGTGTCCAAGGCACCCTGACTTTAGGCAAATGAGTGGCAAGGGAGCTTATTTGGGACACTGTCTTGGGCTGTGCCCCTCATGGAAACCTCCAGCCAGATGTTATGATGAGTGCCTTTATGGAAGAAGAGGAGGGCCATGTGGGAGTGTTTTGGTATTAATTGTGGTCATTTGTGTGATGGTTGGAAGAGATGACTGGGTCCACCTGGGCTTGAATTCTTGTGTGATTCCCCTTAGAGACTGACTTTTGGAACTGAACTCAGAGAAGTATTGCCATGAATTGTGGTGGGATTTAAGGAGGCCACGCATGAGAGTCACCCTTGGAAACTGAGATCAAGGCCGAGGGTGGCTTTCCACATAGCACTGGGAATATCAGCTAATATACCCCATGATTTTATTCTTAAAGACTAGGTAGCCATAGTTGAGAGTCAAAACACACATGGACCTCACATTGTAGACCTCAATGGGCCTGGCTATATCTGACCTTTTGGCCACTCTTTGTGAAGCCTTGTCTATGAGAGTTCTCCAGAGTTTCATTGAAATGAGCTTCCTCAACATTTAATGGTTCTTGAAACCCACAGTGCATCCAAACACAATAGAAATACAAGAAGTTCAGAAGAGGCATGGTGTATACTTGGACTTGCCTTTTGCATTATGTAGGTTAGGTGTTATAAATATAGTTAATTTTTAATTGAAATAGTTCTCCTTGTGTTTTTAAAGTTAATAAATATGTGAATTTTTGTATCCCTTTCTCTGTAGCCTATTAAGCACATGTATTTTTATATAAACATATAGAATCCTACCTGGTATCACATATACATTCTTGTGAGGTGGCTGACTTGGCAGATACAAATTATGACAAGAGATCTCTCCTCCTAAATGCTGTTGGATCTTAAAATTCAACCTAGGGGTGACCTTTCTAGTTGAACCACATTGTTCATAAATCCATGTTCAGTAAAATTAATATTTTTGGTTCTGTGGACGATATATATTTCATCATGAATTTCGATTGGCTCTTTGCTTAATTTCTTTGGAAAGGGATGTGTCTGAATCAGCCTCTTGGCCCTGTGTGAGGCTGTGGCTTAGATTCTCAGCACCTGATGGATCTAAAGAAAGATCCCATAGGTGCATCCAAAACCAAAATGGCCAAAAGAGCAGTCATTGTGAATGAAGACTCTCGCCTTCCTCTCTAAGGTTCCTGACATCCATCAAGTGAAAATAGAGATCCTTTTGGTCAAATGAGTTCTTCAAAGCCCTGCAGAGGCTAGCCCATAGGTGCTTGGGTTTTCTCATGAATCCAATTTACATAAAGAATCTAAACCCCCACAGTCAGTAGGCCTCAAATTGGAGAAGCCAAGCAGTATTAATGGCAGGCGTATTTGATCACTCCAGGTTCACAGTCAGGATTTCCAGGCCACACTGACTTCAGGCAAATGAGGGGCAAGGGAGGTTATTTTGGACACTGCCTTGTGCTGTGCCCCTCATGAAAACCTCCATCCAGAGGTTATGATGAGTGTCTACATGGAAGAAGATAAGGGCCATGTGGGAGCGTTTTGTTTTGAATTGTGGTAATTTGTTTGGCGCTTGGAACAGATGACTTGGTCCACCTGGGCTTGAATTCTGGTGTGATTCCCCTTAGAGACTGAATTCTGGAAGTGACATAAGAGAAGTATTGTCATGAATTGTGTTTGGATTTTACTAGGCCATGGATGAGAGTCGCCCTTGGAACCTGAGATCTAGGTGCAGGGTGGCTTTTCCCAGAGCACTGGGAATCTCAGCCAGGATATGACATGATTTTATTCTGAAAGACTTTACAGCCACAGTTGAGAGTCAAAACACACATGGACCTCACAATGTGGACCTCAATGGGCCTGGCTTCATGGAAACTTTTGGCCACTCTTTGGGAAGCCTTGCCTGTGAGTGTTCTCTAGATCTTTCATTGAAATGAGCTTCTTCAACATTTAATGGTTCCTGAATGAATTGAAACCCACAGAGCCTCCAACTTTATCCTCGAGAAATGACTTAATGAATACCAAGAAATTTTTGAAGTTCCCATGACCAGGTGGCACTGGAAAACTTTTGAATGTCCTGTTGCTGATCATGAGTTTATCAGACAGTGCCTTTACTGACTGGGTTTCATGAAAATTGTTTAGAACAGTGATGCCAGTAAGTTGGAGCCTGTTCATTAGTGGGCCTAGAGTAGTGGTTTGAAGGTCTGTGATAAAACATGTGTGTTGGGGCATGTGGATCTGCCATTGGCTTCCAAATGCCTTGTGACTGACAGATTACAGCCAGTAGACCCTTATATGTAAAGTCATCTTGTTATGTGGATAGGTTTCTGGGCAATGTTCAGAATCACGTTGCTATGGACAAGGGGGCAACCTATGTGGGATAGAATCCTGGTTGGTGCATTCTCTTGCAGACCGTGACCCTCCACACGTGACAGAACTCCCTCCAGCACTGTGTCCAAGTTGAACTCCTTGTATTTCATAAAGCAAATACCAAACTCCCAGTGCACCAGCAAGAAACACCAGGAAAAATGGAGGATGACCAAATGGCTTCACAGTCAACCCAGGGAGACACTTACACCCCAGTGGCCATAGTTTAACTACAAAGAGAGTATTCAGCACTGATGCTTCATGTTCATTGGAAAATAAGAAACAATGTCCTTCAGGTCACATATTTGCACACCCAGATTTGATGGTCACACAACAAAGGAAGCTAAAGCTCCTGACAACAACATATATTTTAAGAGCCCAACCTCAGAGAGTTTCTCAAGAAGTCTTTACACAAGCAGAGCTCCATGTTTGTGGAGTGTTTACCCTGTCCCTTACTTTTGGAAACTCCTCTACCACCTCCAAGTTTGTGAACTCCTGAGCATTTTTCATTCCTGATATGTATTTACAGATTTTCTAACTTTTCTCCTCTAATTGTGTCTTACTTGGAACTAAGGTAATGTCAAGGCAATCTTCTGGATGAGAGTGTGAACATTTTTGTGTAGCACATATTTGCATACCCATTGGAGTGCTTTTCCAATTTTCCATTCGAAATACTGAATCCCTGACACTAACGCATACCCTAATTGACTCTGACTACTACTCCTAATATGATTGAGAAAAATAACACAAACAGAATAGGAATACAAGCAGTTCAGAGGAATCATGGTGTATAGTTGGACGTGTTTTTTGCATGATTAATTGTAGGTGTTATTAATCTAGTAAATTTTTAATTTAAGTAGTTCTCTATGTGTTTTTAAACTTAACAAATATGTGAATTCCTATCTCCCTTTCTCTGTAGCCTATTCAGCACATGTATTTTTAAATGCACATATAGAATCCTACCTGGTATCACACCAACATTCTTGTGAGGTGGCTGATTTGGCAAATACTATTTGTGAGAAGTGATCACTCCTGTTAAACTCTGTTGGAACTGAAAATTTAACCTATGGGTGTGTTTCCTAAAAGAACAACATTTTACATAAATCCATGTTCTAAAAGAAATAATTTTGCATCTGTGGATGATATATTTTTCATGATAAATTTTGATTGGCATAAATATTGCTGATTTAATGTCTCTGTGTGTTATTATATATATATATACACACACACACAAACACTCTCCAGATTTTTCAAACTATGAAATATATGTGTCTTATATTCACTCACTAAATTCATTCATGTTCATGTATATGGATTTATAATCAACTTTTCACAAGATTATTCTCAGAAATATTCATCCACCTGAAATACATATTGTTTCCAGTACTGAAAACTAAGTTCAGTTAATGTTGCATACAAATGCTAATATTTCTACAGTAACTGACCCAGTTTAACATCAGTGCAAGTACATTCCTATGTGACATGATGTGTATTTTGAAGTTCATTTTAATTCAACACTGGTACATTACTATTTCTTCAATTTATGCACATAAAAGGATATATATTTCATCCACAAGTTAGCAAATTTATAGGCATTTGTTTCACTTTCATTCTCTTCCTGCTTCAGAACACATGGATTCCTCCAGGTTTCTAGACTGGTCTTTTCATGAGACTTCTTTCCAAATACATTATTTTTGATTTCCTTTATCACTTTTGAAGCAAAACTGACACTCACTTCATGATAAACCATAACTATAATATCACCATTAGATGTATAACTGGTTGGAATGAATGATTTTATATCAATATAAGATTTCTTATATATTTTCTGATATCAATTTAATCCATTATTTAAAGTGGAACCAGTTATATTATTTATTCACTGTATGGTCTATTCATGCATTATCTCTTTATTCATAGACAGAGGGTACACCTCCTAGTACCCCCAATACTAATTTGTACGTCTTCAAAATATTGCTCCCAGAAATGGTGGAAGAAATACTCATGTCACCTGATCTACATATGCATGTAATCACAGTAATATTCTGGACACAAAATGCAAAAGTCACACGTATGATTGTACCAAAGGCTAAATGGAAACTGGACATGGATTACTAAAAACATCCATACCCAGGTTGTCTAATGCTCTCAAATGTCAATCCTATTGGTGACTACATATTTGTTTCTTCCTAAGATTGTATATTCAACCTCAAAACTGTTGAAAATGTCTAGTTTTTTCACTCACTTTATACTTTGCCTGATTTCCCAATGTCTCTATTGATATCTACTTTCCTACATATTTTTCCCAGTTTAACATTGTGACTGACCCTTCACATGTGCTGACATTGACATTCGCTCTCTAACCGAAACCCTATTGCTAATGAACTTTGGTCCAAATCCTATACTCTATCTTCTTCCAAAACATACTGACTATCTTCCTGATCCTATCGACGATCCCTTTTTGAGTGGATGTACTCTACTACATTCAATCATCCAAGGTACAAGGTCCTATGCCATTGTATATTGATTTTTCTGAAACACGTATGCAGAACGTAATTAAAAGCTACGTATCTCAATCAATTGCCCAATGCACTTCTGAGCTTCAAATCTTACCTAGATTTTTGTTTTCATACTTATATTTCACCACTATATTTCTATATATTGCAGGTTCCCAATACCATTATTCATCCCGCAAAATGATTCCTAACCCAAATCGAACCTGTTATTAACCCTAACCATACACTGTTGCCTCAATCTAACATTACAAAAGAGCAGGGACAGGGTTCTTCTTTCAATAAGGAATGTAGGTTATCTTCCAACTGCTGAGAACCTCAAAGTTCGATGCAGAAATTATCCCTGGAGAAGATGTAGGCAGCTATGAAGGACCTGAGAGAGCAAAAGCCATCTTCCATGGCAAACAACCTGGACAGGACGAAGGGATGTGTATGCGTCAGACTCTCTCTTCTTAATGTAGAGAAGATGGACCTAACCAGGCCTGCATGGAGAGCTGTTCCATGGTGTCTATTTTTGATATACCATTCTAACTAGTCAAATTGTCACAGGAAGTAGGGGCAGCCTCCATCTCATGGGACCATTGGAAGCAAGTGTTAGGACAAAGTTGTTGCCAAGGCAGTGACCTCATTCAGTTACAAGACAGTGACATATCTCATTTCCTTGGTGGTGGAACTCTCTGAAATTGGGATGCAAGAAGCCAGGCATCAAGAGCCAGTCCCAGTCCCAGTTCCAGTGGGCTCACTTGTTTGGATTTACCAAGTACAGAGTCAGACCTTCTTGGTACCTACTGATGTGAGGATGGCCAAATGCCAGTAAAGCTCTGAAGAGGGGCCTTTCCTGAGAAAGCAGGTTTTGGCTAATCGCTGGCTCCTCACAGAATAACAGAGTTGGCCAAGGAGATAAGATCTGAGACCGGACAGGCCATTTCGAGGGAAACATAGTACGGCCCACCTGTCAGAGAACACTCCAGATAGTTAAAGACCTATTTTTGGGAAGGAGGTGCCTTTTTGGTTGTAGGTGTGAGTTTGTGGTTTTGTTTCATGTTCTGAGAATAGGTAGGAAAATTGGTTGGTTTGGTTTGGAGTCGACTGTTTCTAGTAAGTCTTTTGACAAGGCAAGTGTCTCTATGTCTGTGTAGCCACTGTGTCCGTGGTTTTTGACATTAGAAAAGGGAAAGCATCAATGGAGGTGTCCTGTCTAGTAGAAAGCTTCCCAGCATTCATCCTGCACAATTGATTAATGGACTGTGGCTGGCATTATGGATGCGAAACACCTACTAACTTCCAAAGTTGCTGTTTTCTTCCTGAATTCTGGCCACTCTCCAGAATAGTATCATGGTTTATTGTCCAAGATTTGTACCACCTCCAAACTCTGTGACATGGCCATGTCCTTGATAGCTGAAGGGAATGGAAAAATCTCAGAAAACTCAGATATCAGTGTGACCAGTAAAGTCTCAGTGGAGAAACCCTGCTTCTCTCCATTTGCTTACCTATGGTTCTATTGCCTTGAATGTCAGGAAGGTCTTTGCCTCAAGCCCTTTGTGAAGCCTGAAGAAACAGTTTTCAAATGGAAATGAATGGGCATCACCTGTGGGTCTTTGCTTCATTGCTCTGGAAAGGGATGTGGCTTAATCAGACGCTAGGCCCTGTTTGAGGCTGTGGCTAAGATTCTCAGCTCCTGATAGATCTAAAGAACATCCCATGTGTGCATCCAAAACCAAAATGGCAAATAGATCAGTCATTGTGGATGAAGTCTCTTGCCTTTTTCTGTTTGGTTCCTGACCTCCATCAAGTGAGAATAGGGATCCTTTGGATCAAATGAGTTCTTCAAAGTCCTGTAGAACTGCTTGCGTTGTCTCATGATGCCAAATCACATAAATAATCTATACCTGACAGTCAGTAGGCCTCAATTTGGAGAAGCAGAGCAGTATTAATGGCAGGCCTATTTAATCACTCCTGGTTCACAGGAAGGGTGTCCAGGCCACTCTTACTTTAGACATATCAGGGGCAAGGGTGCATTATTTGGACACTGTCTTGGGCTGCGCCACTCTTGGAAACCTCCAGCCAGAGTTTATGATTAGTGTTTATATGGTTAAAGATAAGGGCAATGTGGGAATTTTTTGGTTTTAAATGTGGTCATTTTTGTGGCGGTTGGAAGAGATGACTGGGTCCACAAGGGGTTGATCTCTGCTGTGATTCCCCTTAGAGACTGAGTCCTGGAACTGACCTCAGAGAAGTATTGCCATGAGTTGTGTTGGGATTGTAGGAGGCCATGCATGAGAGTCGCCCTTGAAACCTGAGATCTAGGCCCAGGATGGCTTTCCACAGAGCAATGAGAATCTCAGCAAGGATATCACATGATTTTATTCTGAAAAACTTGGCAGACATAGTTAAGAGTCAAAACACACATGGACCTCACATTATAGACCTTAAAGGGCCTGGCTTCATGTGACCATTTGGGCACTCTCTGGGAAGCCTTGCCTGTGAGAATTCCTCAGAGCTTTCATTGAAATGAGCTTCCTCACCATTTAATGGTTCCTGGATGAATGGAAACCCCAAAGTGCCTCCAACTTCATTCTTGAAAAATGAATAGATATTTATCATAAAATTTTTGAAATCCCCAATGACCAGGTGGCACTGGAGAACCATTGGATGTCCTATTGCTGATCATGAGTGTACCAGACAGTGCCTTGATTTACTGGGTTTCTTGAAAATGGTGTAGAACAGAGATGCCAGTAAGTTAGAGGCTGCTGAGTAGTGGGCCTAGAGCAGTGGTGTGCAGGTGTGTGATAATACATCTATGGTGTGGCCATGTGGATCTTACACTGGCTTCCAAATGACTTGTGACTGACTTGGTGCAGCCAGCAGACCATTATATGAAACGGAATCTGGTAATATGGAGAGGTTTCAGGGCAATGTTCAGAATCAGGTTGGTATGGTCAAGGAGGCAAGCAATGTGGGATAGAAGCCAAGTTGGTGCATTCTCCTGCAGACCCTGACCCACCACATGTTACAGGACTCCCTCCAGCAATGTGTCCCAGTTGAATTCCTTGTATGTCGTGAAACAAATACAAAACACCCAGTGCAGCATCAAGAAACACCAGGAAAAGTGGAGGATCACCAAATGGCTTCAAAGTCAACACGGGGAGACACTTAGCCCCCAGTGACCACAGTTTAGCTACAAAGAGTGAATTCAGCACTGCTGCCTCATGTTCATTGGAAAATAAGAAACCATGTCCTCCAGGTCACATAGATGCAGACCAAGCTTTGATGGTCTCACGACAAATGAAGTTAAGCTCCTGACAACAACATATATTTCAAGTGCCCAAACTCAGAGGCAGTTTCTCAAGAAGTCTTTAGGCCAGCATAGCTCCATGTTTGTGGTGTGTTTACACTGTCCCTTACTTTTGGAAACTGTTCTACCACCTCCATAGTTGTGAAATCCTGAGCATTTTCCAGTCCACATATGTATTCACATATTTTCTAACTCTTCTCCTCTAATTGTGTCTTACTAGGGGCGAAAATAATTTCAAGGCATTCTTCTGGATGAGAGTGGGAATATTTTTTGTAGCACATATTTGCATGCACATTGGATTCATTTTCCTATTTTCCAATTGAAATACTGAAACCCTGACACTCACCCATACCCTAATATACCCTGACTACTAATTCTAATATGATGGAGAAAAATAACCCAAAACAGAATAGAAATACAAGCATATCAGAGGAGGCATAGTGTATAGTTGGACATGGCTTTTGCATGACAAAGTGTAGGTGTTATAAATCTAGTCAATTTGTAATTGATATAGTTCTCCATGTGTTTTTAAAGTTAACAAATATGTGAATTCCTCTCTCCTATTCTATGTAGCCTATTCAGCACATCTATTTTTTTATGCATATATAGAATCCTACCTGGTATCACACGTACATTCTTGTCAGGTGTCTGACTTGGCAGATACAAATTGTGAGAAGTGATCACTCCTCCTAAACACTGTGGGATCTGAAAATTCATCCTCTGTGTGAGCTTACTAGTTGTGAAAAATATTATACATAAATCCATGTTCAGTAAAATGAATATTTATCGATCTGTGGATGATATATATTTCATGATAAATTTCGATTGGCATATATATTGCTACTTTTTAATGTCTCTGTGTGTGTGTGTGTGTATAAATACACACACTCCAGATATTTTAAAATATTAAATATATGTGTCTTATTATACACTCCTTAATTTCATTCTAGTTCATGTATGTGGATTTATAGTCAACATTTCACAAGATTATTCTCGGAAATATTCAACCACCTGAAATACATGTTTGTTTCCTATTTCTGAAAATTAACTTCAGTGAATCTTGCATACAAATCCTAATATTTCTACTATAATTGACGCAGTTTCTCATCTATGCAAGTAGATTCCTATGGGACATGATGTGTATTTTGATGTTCATTCTTATTCACCACTGGTATGTTACTATTTCTTCAGTTTATGCACATAATAAGATATATATTTCATCCACAATTTAGCAAAATTATAGGCATTTGTTTCACTTTCAATCATTTTCTGCATCGGAACACATGTATTCCTCCATGTTTCTTGACTGGTGTTTTCATGAGACTTCTTTCCAAATGCATTATTTTCGATTTCCATAATCACTTTTGAAGCAAAACTCACACACCCATCATGATAATCCATAACCCCAATATTACCATTAGATGTATAACTGGTTGGAATGAATGATTGTATATCAATATAAGATTTCTTATATATTTTCAGATATCAATTCAATCCATGATTTAAAGTGGAACCAGTTATATTATTTATTCACTGTATGGTCTATTCATGCATTTTCTCTATATTCATAGACACAGGCTACACCTCTTTGTAAACCCAATAGTAATTTATACGTCTTCAAATTATTGCTCCCAGAAATGGTGGAAGAATTACTCATGTCACCTGATCTACATATACATTTTATCACAGTAATATTCTGGACACAAAAAGAAAAGGTCACACTTATGTTTGTACCAAAGCCTAAATGTAAAGTGAATATGGATTACTAAAAACATCCATGTCCAAGTTGCCTAATGATCTCAAAAATCAATCCAATTTGTGACAATATATTTGTTTTTTCCTACGATTATATATTCAAACTCAACCCTGTTCAAAATATCTAATCCTATTTCTCACTTTATACTTTTCCTGATTTCATAATGTCTCTATTGATTGCTTTCCTACATATTTTCCCCAGTTCATCATTGTGACTGACTCTTCACATGTGCTGACATTTCGATTCACACTCTAATCGAAACCCTATTGCTAAGGAACTTTTGTTCCAAATCCTATTCTCACTCTTACTCCAAAACCTACTGACTATCTTCCTAATCCTACCGATTAACCCTTTTTGACTGGATGTTCTCTTCTACATTCAATAATCCAAGGTACAGGGTCTTATGCCATTGTATATCGATCTCTCTGAGACATCTCTGCAGAGCATAATTCAATGCTAAGTATCACAATCAAGGGCCATATCCCCTTCTGGGCTTCAAATCTTACTTAGATTTCTGTTTTCATACATATATTTCACCTACATATACTTATAAATGTCACAGGTTCCCAATACCATTATTCATCCAGCAGAATGATTCCTAACCCAAATCGAACATGTTAGTAACCCTAACCATACACTGTTCCCTCAATCTAACTTTACAGATGAGCAGGGACAGAGTTGGTCTTACAATCCAGGAATGTAGGGGATCTTCCACCTGCTGAGAACCAAAAAGGTCCATGCAGAAATGATCACTGGAGAAGATGTCGGCAGCTATGAAGGACCTGAGAGAGAAAAAGTCATTTTCCATGGCAAACAACCTGGTCAGGATGAAGGGTTGTTTCAGAATCAGCCTCTCTCTTTTTAATGTAGAGAAGATGGACCAAACCAGGCTTGTGTGGAGAGCTGTTCCCGGGTGCCTATGGTTGATATACCATTCTAACTTCTGAATGTGTCACAGGAAGTAGGGGCAGCCTCCATCTCATGGTAGCCTTGGAAGCAACTGTTAGGACAAAGAGGTTGCCAAAGCAGTGATCTGATTCAGTTTCTGAAGGAAGTGACCTCACATAACTTCTTTGGTGATGGAACTCTCTGAACTTGCGAACCAGGAAGACAGGAACCCAGAGCCAGTCCAGTCCCAGTCCCAGTGGTCTCACTTGTTGGGATTTACCAACGACCGAGTCATTCATTCTTGGTATCTACTGATGTGAGGATGGCCAAAACGCAGGAAAGCTCTGAATAGGGGCTTTTCCTGAGAAAGCAGGTAGTGGCACACTGCTGGCTCCTGACAACTTCACAGAGTTGCACAAAGAGAGCAGATCTGAGACAGGAAGGCCATTTCTTTGAAACATAGTATGGCCCACGAGTCAGAGGACACTCCAGATAGTCACAGATGTACTTGGGGAAAGGAGGTGTCTTTGTGGGTGTGGGTGTGGATTTGTGGATTTGTCTCCTGTTCTGAGAATAGGGAGGAATGGCAATTTGTTTGTTTTGGAGAGACCTGTTTCTAGTAAGTCGTTTGACAAGGAGAGTGTTTGTATATCAGTGTATCCCACTGTGCCCCTGGTTGTACACATTAGAAAAGAAATTGCATCAATGGATGAGTCCTGTCTAGTGGAAATCTTCCCAGCATTCATCCTGCCCAATTTATGAATGGACTGGGGCTTGTCTTATGGATGGGCAACACCTACTATCTTCCTAAGTTCCTGTTTTCTTCCTGAATTCTGGCCACTCTCCAGAATGGGCTCATGGTTTTGTGTGCAAAATATGTACCACCTCCAAGCTCTGTGACAAGGCCATGTACTGCATAGCTGAAGGGAATGATGAGCATCTCAGAAAACTCAGATATCAGTGTGTCCAGGAAAGTCTCAGTGGAGAAACCCTGCTTTGGGCATTTTGCTTACCTATTGTTCTGTTGCCCTGAATGTCAGGAAGATCTTTGCCTCAGGCCACCCCTTTGTGAAGCCTGAAGAAAACAGTTTTCAAATGGAAAAAAAATGGGCATCACCTGTGGATCTTTGCTTAGTTGCTTTGGAATGGGATATGTCTGAATCAGGCTCTTGGCCCTCTGTGAGGCTGTGGCTTAGATTCTCAGCACCTGAGTAATCAAAAGAAAGATCTCTTGTGTATCCAAAACCAAAATGGCCAAAAGAGCAGTCATTGTGGATGAAGTCTCTTGACTTCTTCTAAGTATCCTAACCTGCATCAAGTGAGAATCATGATCTTTTTGGTCAAATGAGTTCTTCAAAGCCCTGCAGAGGCTAGCCCAGAGGTGCTTGGGTTTTCTCATGACTCCATTTTACATTAAGAATCTAAACCAAAGAGTCAGTAGGCCTAAAATTGGAAAATCGAAGCAGTATTAACAGCAAGCCTTTTTGATCACTCATGGTTCACAGGAAGGGTGTCCAGGCCACCATGACTTTAGGCAAATGAGGGGCAAGGGAGCTTATTTTGTATACTGTCTTAGGCTGTGCAACTCATGAAAAGCACCAGCCAGTCGTTATGATGAGTGTCTATATGGAAAAAGATTAGGGCCATGTGGGGGTGTTTTGGTTTTAATTGTGGTCATTTGTGTGGTGTTTGGAAGAGATGACTGGGTCCACCTGGGATTCAACTCAGGTGTGATTCACCTTAGAGACTGAGTTCTGGAACTGACCTCATAGAAGTATTGCCATGAATTGAGTTGGTATATTAGGAGGCCATGCATGAGAGTCTCCCTTGGAAACTGAGATCTAAGCTCAGGGTTCCTTTCCACAGAGCACTGAGAATCTCAGCCAGGATATCACATTATTTTATTTTGAAAGACTTGGCAGCCATAGTTGAGAGTCAAAACACACATGGAACTCACATTATAGACTTCAATGGGCCTGGCTTCATGTGACCTTGGGCCACTCTTTGGGAAGCCTTCCCTGTGAGAGTTCTCCAGAGCTTTCATTGAAATGAGCTTACTCAACATTTAATGGCTCCTGAATAAATTGAAACCCACAGTGCTTCCAACTTCATCCTTCAAAAATGGCTAGATAAATACCACGAAATTTCTAAAATTCCCATTACCAGGTTGCACTGGAGAACCTTTGGATGTCCTGTTGCTGATCATGAGTGTACCAGAAAATGCCTTCATTGACTGTGTTTCATGAAAATGGTGTAGAACAGAGATTCCAGTAAGTTGGAGCCTGCTGAGTTGTGGGCCTAGAGCAGTTGTGTGCAGGTGTGTGACAAAACATCTGTGGTGGGGTCATGTGGATCTTACATTGGCTTCCAAATGGCTTGTGACTGACATGGTACAGCTAGCAGACCTTTGTATGTAAAGGCATCATGTTACATGGAGAGTTTTCAGGGCTATGTTCAGAATCAAGTTCCTATGGACAAGGGGGCAAGCAATGGGGCATAAATGCCTGGTTGGTGCATTCTCCTGCAGACCCTGACACACCATACGTTACAGGACTCTCTCCAGCATTGTGTCCCAGTTGAACTCCTTGTATGTCCTGAAGCAAATACAAAACACCCACTGCAGCAGCAAGAAACACCACGAAAAGTGGAGGATGACCAAATGGCTTCAAAGTCCAGACGGGGAGACACTTAGCCCTCAGTGGCCACAGTTTAGCTATAAAGAGTGAATTCAGCACTGCTGCTTCATGTTCACTGGACAACAAGAATCCATGTCCTCCAGGTCACAAAAATGCAGACCCAGGTTTTATGGTCTCACTACAAAGGAAGCTAAAGCTTCTGACAACAACATATATTTCAAGTGCCCAACCACATTGTCAGTATCTCCAGAAGTGTTTAGGCCGGCAGAGATCCATGTTTGTGAAGTTTTACCCTGTTCCTAAGGTTTGAAAACGTCTTTACCACCTCAAAGGTTGTGAACTACTGACCATTTTCCATTCCATGTATGTATTCACAGATTTTCTAACTCTTCTCCTCTAATTGTTTCTTACATGGGGCGAGGTTATGTCAAGCCATTTTTCTGAATGAGAGTGGGAATATTTTTGTGTAGCACATATTTGCATACACATTGGATTCATTTTCCAATTTTCCACTCGAAATACTGAATCCGTGACACGAACCCATACCCTACTAGACTCTTGCCGCAGTCCGGCTGCAGCAGAATAACCAGGGGGGTGACGAATAACTTGTGTAGATTGATGCAGCAGGAGTGAGAGCCATTTATGGTTGGACAACAGAGGTATTTATACATTTTGCACAGCTTATCTTAATTAGCATAAACTAGATACAGCAGTCAACCAATCAGGAATCTCCATACTTAATGGCTCGCTTTTGTTACTTTATAAACCACTCCCTCTGGCATTTTGCCAGGCGCCATCCAGACTTGTTTACAGACTCTAACATATCCCCCTTTTGTTTAATTTAAATAACGACCATAGTATTTTTTACAGAAACACCATAAATAACTTGGTAGAAACAGAAAGGGAGGATACAAAATGTTACAATATTAATCCAATTGATGGCTCCATGCAAGAAGCCCTTGGAAAAATTATACCAGCAATGACACCATTAGTAAAGATACCGGGTTACTTTTTTTTTTTTTTTTTGCAGCAGGAATAGAAGCCGTTTATTGTGGGACAACAGAGGTATTTATACATTTTGCACAGCTTATCTTAATTAGCATAAACTAGATACAACAGTCAACCAATCACGAATCTCCATACTTAATGGCTCACTTTTGTTACTTTACAAACCACTCCCTCTGGCATTTTGCCAGGCGCCATCCAGACTCGTTTACAGACTAACAGACTCTGACTACTAATTCTAATATGATGCATAAAAGTAACCCAAACAGAATTGAAATACAAGCAGTTCAGAGAAGGCATGGTGTATAGTTGAACTTGCCTTTTGCATGATAAATGTGAGGTGTTATAAATCAAGTCTATTTTTAATTGAAATATATTTCCATGTGTTTTTAAAGTTAACAAATATGTGAATTCCTGTCTCCCTTTGTCTGTAGCCTATTCAGCAAATGTATTTTTATATGCACATATCGAATCCTACCAGGTGTCACACCTACATTCTTGTGAGGTGACTGACTCGGCAGATACAATTTGTGAGAAGACATCACTCCTACTAAACGCCGTTGGAACTGAAAATTCAAATTACGGGTGAGCTTCCTAGTAGAACAACATTATACATAAATCCCTGTTAAGAAAATTGAATATTTTTGGATCTGTGATTGATGTATATTTCATGGTGAATTTCGATTTGCATAAATGTTGCTACATTTTAATATCTGTGTGTGTCTGTGTGTGTATACACACACACACATGTTGAGAGCCACAGCTGAAGGGGCCCAAGCAAACCTTCAGACTGCCAGCTGATGAGCTGAAGGGGACTCAGCAAACTTTCAGACTGCCAGCTGATGATTGACTCACAGCGGCCCCAGCAACATCTAGCTGATTGGCTCCTCTGTGGTGATGCTCATTGGGATGTTTCCCTGCCTTTCAGACCACGGAGCTGCTCATTGGGGGGCTTTTTTGGCTCCGCCCATGCGACCCAGCCAATCGGCCTCAAGAGCAGGAGGATTGTGGGAGGAAGAGGCTGGGTTGGGGTGTGTGGCTTGTGGGAAGCTGGTGGTGGCAGTTGGGCTCTGAGAGTTTTTTCCTGAGGAGCTGTTTTGTTTATCTTGCGTGGTTCTAAAAATAAAGTTAGATTCTTTTGACAAGTGGCACCTGAATTGTGCCCAGCCAGACTGCGGCATTTGGTGGCTCACACAGAGAGCGACTGAGGGTAAGTAAACTGCTCGCCCCTGAGGGCAGGGCGAGAGAATGGGTAGCCATTTTCCTCTTTTGTTTTGCTTCACTTTTGTTTTAAGTTGCCTGTCCCTGGAGATATGTAAGATGGAAGAAAAACTGCTCACATCTGAGGAACAGATAGGGAGAAAAGACGGATGGACATTTCAGGAGGATAGAAAGGCTATAATGATTTTCTGTTGTTCCAATTTTGTTTCACTCTGTTTCAGTTTTGTTTGGCATTATCTTCTTGGGTTGTATTATAGTTATAGTAGAAATATTCAAGTAAAAGAGAAGGTCTCTCGAACTAGTCAGACAGAGCAAAAGATTCAAGTAAAAGAGAAGGTCTCTCGAACTAGTCAGACAGAGGAAAACATTCAAGTAAAAGAGAAGGCCTCTCAAGGTAGTCAGACAGAGAAAGAAAGTGTAAAGCAGAAAAAGCCATCAGGGGGAAAGTTACAAAAGGAAACTGCTACTAACACCTTTCTATCACCAGAGGGCTTAAGTGTCCAACCAACAGCACCACCTCTACAAGAGCTATCACCAGAGGACGTAAGTGTCCAACTGACAAGGCCACCTCCATAAGCTGGGAGGCCCCCAACCCCTGCAGTTGATAGTTCAGATCCTGAGACAGGATCTCAAGTATTAACATGCCCTGTATTTGAGGTAGGAGGGCAGCAAATTTACCATACTTTAAATTTCAAAACAGTGAAGCAGCTAAAAGAGGCTGTAACAACCTATGGTCCTCAAGCACCCTTCACTGTAAGCTTGGTCGAATCCATTACCAACTTGAACATGACGCCAGCAGATTGGGCTAATATGTGTAAAGCTGTGCTAAATGGAGGACCATATCTGTTATGAAAGGTTGCCAATGAGGAATTTTGCAAGGAGACGGCTAGGCGAAATGCAGCAGCTGGTTATCCTCAGAGAAATCTAGATATGTTGTTAGGAAGGGAACCTTATGAGGATCAGCAGCAACAAATTGTATATGATCCTGGTACATATTTACAAATTGCTGTAGATGCAGTTAAGGCATGGAAGACTTTACAAGGACATGGAGGTTTACAAGGTCAATTATCTAACATAATACAAGGAGCTAATGAATATTACGCTGAATTTGTAGATAGGCTTATTCAAACAGCTACCAGAGTTTTTGGGAATATAGAACAAGCAATGCCATTAATAAAACAACTGGCTTATGACCAAGCAAGTCTTTGGTGCAGAGATATCATTAGACAATGGAAACATGAAGATTTAAACACATATATTAAATTATGCAGAGACATTAATGAACAAGAGCAAGTCATGGGAACTGCAGTAAAACAGGCTTTAGATGCCAGAGACATTAATGAACTAGGGCAAATTTTGGCAGCTGCAGTAAAACAGGCTTTAGATGCCAAGCCAAGAACATGCTACAATTGTGAACAAACAGAACATTTTAGAAGGAATTGCCCCATAGGAGGAGGGTTTAACAAAACTAGGTATCAAAGGAGTAGAATACCGGGTATTTGCCCACGACGCTGTAGAGGGAGACATTGGGCTAATGAGTGCCATTCTCAAACCACCATAGAGGGTACTCCATTATCACAAAACGAAGAAGGACCAAGTGTTTATCCACGATATCATGGAGAAAGGCATCAGGCTCCAATGCCAAAAAATGGACAAGGGGGCCCAATGCTCCGGGGCCCCAAACCACAAATATACGGAGCAATGGAGGAACCCAGCAACCCCATCAGGGTAGTGCCCAGGACACATTGTCCATCAGATCCCTCATCACACAAACCAAGGGAGCGCAGGGTTGGACATCTGTGCCTCCGCCAGAGCAGTACTAACTCCAGAGATGGGAGTTCAAATCATTCCCACAGGGGTAAAAGGACCTCTTCCCAAAGGAACAGTAGGCTTATTATTGGGACACAGCTCTTCTACTCTAAAAGGACTTATGATAAGTCCTGGGGTAATTGATCCCGATTATGAAGGTGAAATAAATATTATAGCCAGTTCTCCAAACGGTATATCTGTAATTTCACCAGGAGATAGAATAGCACAGTTACTAATAATACCAAGCCTACATGATAAATTTTCCAGTCATGCTGTAGAAAGAGGTTCCAAGGGATTAGGCTCCACAGGTGTAGATTGGGCTATGCTTTCTTTAAATTTAGATTCTGGCCCCATGCTAAAACTAAATATTCAAGGACATGAATTCAATGGGCTACTGGATACAGGTGCAGACCTTAGCATCATCTCTCGTCATAAATGGCCAAAACATTGGCCATTACAACAAGCCACTCAAACGCTTCAAGGCCTAGGAGTGCCGACTTATCCCCTTTGAAGTGCAATGGTATTAGATTGGAAGGATCCTGAAGGATGTGAAGAAACTCTACAGCCATATGTATTGGATCATCTTCCTATAAATTTATGGGGACGAGATGTCCTAGATCAATTAGGTTTGACATTAACAAATAACATCAACCAAAATGCACCCACGATTATGACTAGACAAGGTTTTAGGAAAGGAAAAAGCTTAGGAAAACAAGAACAAGCTATAGCAGCACCAATACAAATAGATCAAGGAACAGACAGACATGGGTTGGATTTTCAGAAAGGGCCACTGAGACAATAAAAATTACTTGGAAATAAGAAAGACCAGTATGGGTTCCTCAGTGGCCCCTGACTAAAGAAAAGAACAAGCAGCCCATGATCTGGTCAAACAACAATTAGCAGAAGGACATATACAACCTTCTGTATCTCCCCATAATACTCCCATTTTTGTCATCCAAAAGAAATCTGGTAAATGGAGATTATTGCAAGATTTAAGAGCCATTAATAATGAGATGGTTATTATGGGACCTGCTAAATCGGGGATTCCTATATTGTCTGCTTTGCCAAAAACTTGGTATGTTTTAGTTATAGATATTAAAGATTGTTTTTTTTTTCAATTGCAATTCATCCTGAGGATAGTCCACGTTTTGCATTTCCAATCCCTGCACTGAATCATGAAGGTCCTTATCAGAGATATGAATGGAAAGCACTCCCTCAAGGGATGGCTAACAGCCCAACTATGTGTCAAATTTTTGTTAACAAACCAATCCAGCCACTTAGAAATCAAAATCGTGAACTACAAATATTTCACTATATGGATGATGTATTATTAGCACACAAAGCTAAAAACACATTGCTAGAATGTTATGCCACACTTACAAACTTATTAAAAAATTATAATCTGGAGATAGCAATAGATAAAGTAAAATTAAATTTTCCAATTAATTATTTAAGAGTTCTATTATCCTCAACCATGGTCCGTCCACCAAAAATTCAAATACGAGTAGATCAACTCAAATCACTTAATGACTTTCAAAAGTAATTAGGAGACATAAATTGGATAAGGCCTTATCTAGGTATACCAACAGGAGAGTTGGGACCTCTATTTGATATCCTAAAAGGTCCATCAAATCCAAATTTACCCCGAATGTTAACGTATGAAGCAAGAAAGGCATTAAAAATCATTGAAACATATATGGAAAATATGCATTTGGATAGAATTGATATGTTTGTCTTTATTATTTATTTTACTACCAACAAAAAATATTCCTATAGGAGTATTTTGGCAAGAAGGTCCATTATTATGGATACATTTATCTTATTCTCCTACCACTATTCTTACTAGGTATCCTGAGGCTGTAGGACAGTTAATACTCAAAGGAATAAAAGCAGCAAAGGGAGTGTTTGGAATTTCTCCCAATAAAATTATTAGTCCATATCCTCTGAATCAAATTGATGAGTTAGCTAATGAGTTAAATATTTGGGTAATAATCATGTGCAAATCTAATGTTTCATTTGATAACCACTTACCATCTAATCCTTTATTGTCTTTTTGGTCATCGCATCCTATAATTTTTCCAAAAATGACAAGAAAATCACCTATCGGGAATGCTCCAAATATATTCACTGATGGATCAAATAATGGTACAGCAGCAATAGTTACACCTGATCAAAATTTTACATTTTTAGTACCCAAACAATCAGCTCAAAAGGTAGAGGTTAATGCAGTATTACAGGCTTTTGTGATGTTGAAAGATTCTGTATTTAATTTGTTTTCCGATAGTCAGTATATAGTTAATGCTATAGTATCCCTTGAAGATGCTGGTAGGATTTCCCCTTCCTCTACTGTTTTCTCTTTGCTTTCCACTATACAAAGTCTAATTTGAGAAAGAAAAGATCCATTCTTTATAGAATATATCAGGGCACATACAGGATTGCCTGGAGCCCTTAGTTTGGGCAATGATTTAGCAGATAAAACAACACATGACATACATATTTTCTCTACACTAGAAGAAGATACAAATTTTCATAAAAAGTTCCATGTCAATGCTAATACTTTACAAAAGCGTTTTAAAATAACTAAGGAACAAGCTAGAAAATAATAAAACAATGTCAAAATTGTGTGACCTTTTTACCACAAGTTAATCTTGGAGTCAATCCTAGAGGACAGATACCTAACCATATTTGGCAGATGGACGTCACACACTTGCCAGAATTTGAAAAATTGAAATGTTTGCATGTTACAGTTGATACCTCTTCTAGATTTTTGATGGGCTCTCTTCATGCTGGAGAAAAATCTAAAGATGTTATAGCTCATTGCTTACAAAATTTTGCCACTGTGGGCGTTCCAAAACAGTTAAAAACAGATAATGCCCCTCGTTATACTTCAACCTCTTTTAAACAATTTTGCTCATCATTTGGCATTACTCATATAACAGGAATCCCATACAATCCACAGGGACAAGGCATAGTTGAAAGAGCTCATCAAACTATTAAAATGTACTTATTAAAGCAAAAAGAAGGAATTGGGAAGGGGTATATATTCCCCAAAGATAAACTTAAAATAACCCTTTTTACTCTAAACTTTTTAAATTTGGATTCATCAGGGCTTAGTGCTGTGGAAAGGCATATGTGTGCAAAAAATGTACATAAGCCCAAGGTACTTTGGAAGGATATTCTAACAGGACAATGGAAAGGTCCTGACCCAGTAATTGTCTGGAGTCGGGGGTCTGTTTGTGTGGTTCCACGGGGAGAACAGCAGCCGATTTGGATTCCAGAGAGATTAACTAAGGTCCTGACCCTGTGATTGCCTGGAGTCGGGGGTCTGTTTATGTGTTTCCACAGCGAGAACAGCAGCTGATTTGGATTCCAGACAGATTAACTAAAGCAATTTCTACAGACCAAAAAGAGGATGTGATATCCAGAACTCCAGTTTGGTTATTCTTACATCTGCGACAGAAGCAGAATGCTTTTTTCAATATCTATTTTATTATTTCCCTTACCCATATTTTTTTTTTTGAGCTCATACAGACCTAGGTTAATGTTTTGCTGATCAGTTCTATTTTTTTGACTATAGAGTTTTTAAACATTGCAATGGAGATTTCACCTGTAAAATGTTATAAGGCCTTTACTATTATGTTATGTGTCGTATGTATTATGTGTGCACACTTGTGTTTTGTGTTTGAATGTACGTATGTCCATATGTCATATATGATGAGCGCTCATGAAAAAATGGATCCAAATTTTTTTTTTTATTCACGTGATTTAAATGGTTTAATTTAAATTGGGTAAACAGCTGTTGAAGATTGTTTTAATATGTGAACACAAAAGGAGGTTATACAGATCTGTTTGTTTACTTTCACCTTTCCTTTTCATTATATTTAATACTTCTCTTAAAGATAATGTAAATTGTTAAGAAAATTGTTTTCTTTTAATGCCTTCTGAAACGTTACATAATTTTTTCTTTAGCCGTTATTGCCAAAATTCCTATCTTCATCCCAGTGCCGGTGAAGACATTGTAAATTGTTAAGAAAATTGTTTTCTTTTAGTGCCTTCTGGAATGTTACATAATTTTTTCTTTAGCCACTATTGCCAGAATTCCTATCTTCATCCCAGTGCATGAAGACAAAGACAAAACCAATCTACAGCTTCTGCAATAGTCATCACTGAACTGCTTGCAGAACTTGCCTGGACTATGTATCACTTATATGCATTGTGAACTCACTTGTATGCATTGTGAACTATCTGTTGGTGCAGCGACTTCTGGTAGTGTTGGGGTATTTATGCTGATGGTGTCATTGGTGGTACAATTTTTCCAAAAGGAGCCGTCAGCTGGCTTGGTGTATCTTCCTCCCTTCTGTTTGTCATGATCGTTCAGCTAAAATTTGGGGGCCAACAGAGCTGAGGCAAAGAACCACACCCCCCCGCTGGTACGAAGACCTCTACACAGGTGTGGCTGTATACTGGACTGGTAGTCAACGACGGGTAAGATCCAATACTATGGTACCAACCTAAGACAGGAGGCTGACGCCTTGAGGTCAGCTCATGCCATAACGGGTAAGCACCATATGTACTACTGGACAACCTAAGGCAGGCACGGTCCCTAAGCCACATGCTTGTTGTTTAAACAGAGAGGAGGAGATGTTGAGATCCACAGCCGAAGGGGCCCCAGCAAACATTCAGACTGCCAGCTGATGATTGGCTCACAGTGGCCCCAGCAACATCTAGCTGATTGGCTCCTCTGTGGTGATGCTCATTGGGCTTTTTCCCTGCCCTTTCAGACCATGGAGCTCCTCATTGGGGGACTTTTTTGGCTCCGCCCATGTGACCCAGCCAATCGGCCTCAAGAGCAGGAGGATTGTGGGAGGAAGAGGCTGGGTTGGGGTGTGTGGCTTGTGGGAAGCCGGTGGTGGCAGTTGGGCTCTGAGGGTTTTTTCCTGAGGAGCTGTTTTGTTTATCTTGCGTGGTTCTAAAAATAAAGTTAGATTCCTTTGACAAGTGGCTCCTGAATTGTGCCCAGCCAGACTGCGGCACACACACACACACACACACACACACACACACACAGACACACACACACTCTCTCCAGATTTTTCAAAATATGAAATATATGTATCTTATTTACACTCCCTAAATTCATTCATGTTCAAGTATGTGGATTTATAATCAACTTTTCACAAGATTTTTCTCAGAAATATTTATCCACCTGAAATACATATTTGTTTCCTAGTACTGAAAACTAACTTCAGTTAATGCTACATACAAATCCTGTTGATAGCCACAGCCAAAGAGTCCCCAGTAAGGACCACATGTACTATTGGACAACCAAAGGCAGGCATGATCCCTAAGCCACATGCTTGTTGTTTAAACAGAGAGGGGAAGATGTTGAGAGCCACAGCCAAAGGGGCCCCAGCAAACTTCCAGCTACCAGCAAACTTCCAGCTGCCGGCTGATGATTGGCTCATAGCGGCCCCAGCAACATCTAGCTAATTGGCTCCTCTGCGGTGATGCTGATTGCAGATGCTCATTGAGCTGTTTCCCCGCCCTTTCAGACTGCCAGTGGATGATTGTCTCACAGAGGCCCCAGCAACATGTAGCTGATTGGCTCCTCTGTGGTGATGTTCAATGGGCTGTTTCCCTGCCCTTTCAGACAATGGAGCTGCTCATTGGAGGACTTTTTGGCTCCACCCATGTGATCCAGCCAATCGGCCTCAAGAGGAGGAGGCTTGTGGTTGAGGGAGAGGCTTGTGGGAAGACTGTGGTGGCAGTTGGGCTCTGAGGGTTTTTCCTGAGAAGCTGTTTTGTTTGGCGTGTATGCTACTAAAAATAAAGATCGTTTCATTTGACAATTGGCTCCTGAATTGTACCCAGCCAGACTGATGATAATCATGTGAAACGTTGATTTAAAATCCACATACATAAACTTGAATGAATTTAGGGAGTGTATAATAAGACACATTTATTTCATATTTTGGAAAATCTGGAAAATCTGGAGAGTATATATATATATATATATATATATATATATATATACACACACACACACACACAACAATAAAATGTAGCAATATATATGCCAATCGAAATTTATCATGAAATATATATCATCCACATATCTAAAAATATTCATTTTACTGAACATGGATTTATGTATAATGTTGTTCACTAGGAAGCTCACCCATAGGTTGAATTTTCAGTTCCATCAGTTTTTACGGGGAGTTATCTATTCTCATAATTTGTATATTCCAAAATCAGTGAGCTCACAAGAATGTACGTGTGTTACCAGGTAGGAATCTATATATGCATAAAAATATACATGTTCTAAAGAGGCTACAGAGAAAAGGAGACAGGAATTTACATATGTGTTAACTTTGAAAACTCATGGAGAAATATTACAATGAAAAGTTGACTAGATTTATAACAAATAACCTTGATAAAGGGGAAGGAAAATCCAAGTATACACCACGCCTCTTACAAAAGGCCTGTATTTCTATTCTGTTAGGTTTCTTTTTCTCCATCATTTTAGGATAAGTAGTCAGTGTCTAGTAGGGTATGGGTTAGTGTCAGGGATTCAGTATTTCAAATGGATAATAGGATAATGAATCCAATGTGTATGCAAATATGTGCTACACGATAATCTTCCCACTCTCATCCAGAACAATGCCTTGACATTACCTTTGCCCCAAGTGAGACACAATTAGAGGAGAAGAGTTAGAAAATCTGTGAATACATATCTGGAATGGAAAATTTACAGGAGTTCTCAACCTGGGAGCTGGTAGAGGAGTTTCCAAAAGTAAGTGACTGGGTAAACACTCCACAACCATGGAGCTCTGCTGGAAAAAAAGACTTCTGGAGAAACTGCCTCTGAGGTGTGGTACTTGAAATATATGTTGTTGTCAGGAGCTTTGTCTTCATTTCCAGTGAAACCATCAATGCTGGGTCTGCATCTATGTGACCTGGAGAACATGGTTTCTTATTTTCCAATGAACCAGAGGAAGCAGTGCTGATTTCTCTCTTTGTAGGTAAACAGAGGCCACTGGGCCTAAGTGTCTAACCATGTGGACTGTGAAGCCATTTAGTCATCCTCCAATTTTCGTGGTGTTTCTTGGTGCTGCACTGAAAGTTTGGTATTTGCTTCACGAAATACAAGGAGTTCAACTGGGACACAGTGTTGGAGGGAGTTCTGTGACATGTGGTGGGTCTGAGTCTGCAGGAGAATGCACCAACCCAGCTTCTATCCCACATAGCTTGCCCCCTTGACCATAGCAACCTGATTCTGAACATTGCCCTGAAACCTCTCCATACAACAAGATGCCTTTGAATATAAGGTTCTGCTGGGTGCACCATGTCAGCTAAAAGCCATTTGAAGTCAATGGCAGATCCACATGGCACCACCATAAATATTTTATCACACACCTGCACACCACAGCTCTGGTTCAACTACTCCGCAGTCTCCATCTAACCGGCATCTCTGTTCTACACCATTTTCATTATACCCAATCAATCAAGGCACTGTCTGATACACTAATGATCAGCAACAGGACATCAAAAGTTCTCCATTGCCACCTCTTCATGCAAATTTCAAAAATTTCATGGTATTTATCTAGCCATTTTACAAGGATGAAGTTGGAGGCATTGTGGGTTTCAATTCTTTCAGGAAACATTAAATGTGAGGAAGCTCATTTCAATGAAAGTTCTGGAGAACTCTCACAGGCAAGGCTTCCCAAAGAGTGGCCAAATAGTCACATGAAGCCAGGCCAATTGAGTTCTACAATGTGAGGTCCATGTGTGTTTTGACTCTCAACTATGTCTGGCAAGTATTTCAAAATAATATCATATGATATTCTGTCTGAGATTTCCAGTGCTCTGTGGAAAGCCACCCCGGGCCTAGATCTCAGATTCAAAGGGCGACTCTCATGGGTGGCCGCCTAAAATCCCAACACAAATCATGGCAATACTTCTCTGAGGTCAGTTCCAGAACTCAGTCTCTAAGGGGAATCACACCAGAGTTCAAGCCCTGGTGGACCCAGTCATCTCTTCCAACTGCCACACAAATGACCACAATAAAAACCAAAACATTCCCAAATGGCCCTCATCTTCTTCCATATGGACACTCATCATAACCTCTGGCTTGACTTTTTCTTGAGGGGCACAGCCCAAGACAGTGTCCAAAATAATCTCCCTTTCCTCTCATTTGCCTAAAGTCAGGGTGGCCTGGACACCCATTCTTTGAACCAGGAGTGTTCAAATAGCCCTGACTTTAATACTGCTCTGCTTCTCCAATTTGAGGCCTACTGTCTGTGGAGTATAGATTCTTGATGTGAATTGGAGTCATGAAAAAACCCAATAACCCATTGGCTACCCTCTGCTGGGTTTTGAAGTACTCATTTGACTGAAAAAATCCTTTTTCTCATTTTATGGAGGTCAGGAACCTTACAGAGGAAGGTGAGAGACTTCATCCTGAATGACTGCTTTTTGGGCCATTTTGGTTTTTGATGTGCCTTCTGGAATGTTACATAATTTTTTTAGTTTTATTGCCTTCTGGAATGTTACATATTTTTTTTTTAATTAGCCATTATTGCCCGAATTCCTATCTTCATCCCAGTGCAGGTGAAATCAAAGATAATACCAATCTACAGCTTCTTCAATAGCCATCCCTGAACTGCTTGCAGAACTTGCCTGGACACATTGTGAACTCACCTCTGTGCATTGTGAACTATCTGTTGGTGCAGCGACTTGTGGTATTGTTGGGGTATATTTGCTGATGATGTCATCGGTGGTACAATTTTTCCAAAAGGAGCCGTCAATTGGGTTGGTGTATCTTCCTCCCTTCTGCGTGTCATGATCGTCCAGCTAAAATTTGGGGGCCATCAGAGGTGAGGCAAAGAACCTCACCCACCCCCACTGGTACAAAGACCTCTCCACAGGTGTGGCTCTATACTGGACCGGTAGTCAGTGACGGGTAAGATCCAATTGCAATGGTACCAACCTAACAGGTAAAGGCCATATGTACTATTGGACAACCTAGGCAGGCACGGTCCCTAAGCCACATGCGTGTTGTTTAAACAGAGAGGGGGAGATGTTGAGAGCCACAGCCGAAGGGGCCCCAGCAAAATTCCTGCTGTGAGCAAACTTCCAGCTGCCAGCTGATGATTGGCTCACAGAGGCCCCAGCAACATCTAGCTGATTGGCTCCTCTGTGGTGATGCTCATTGGAGATGCTCATTGGGCTGTTTTCCTGCCCTTTCAGACCACAAAACTGCTCATTGGGGGACTTTTTTTTGACTCCGCCCACATGACCCAGCCAATCGGCCTCAAGAGCAGGAAGATTGTGGGAGGTGGAGAGAGGCTCGTGTGGGAGGGAGAGATTTTGGGAAGCCAGTCGTGGCAGTTGGGGCTCTGAAGGTTTTTCTTGAGAGGCTGTTTTGTTTGGCTAGTGGTTCTAAAAATAAAGTTAGTTTCTTTTGACAAGTGGCTCCTGACTATGCCCAGCAAGACTGCTGCATTATCCTAATATTTCTACAGTAACTGACCCAGTTTAACATCAATGCAAGTAGATTCCTGTGGGAGAGGACCTGATATGTATTTTGACGTTCATTTTTATGTAACAGTGGTACATTACTATTTCTTCATTTTACGCACATCATAGGATATATATTTGATCCACAAGTTCACAAATTTATAGGCATTTGTTTCACTTTCAATCACTTCCTGCTTCAAAACACATGTATTCCTCCAGGTTTCTTGAGTGGTCTTTTCATGAGACTTCTTTCCAAACACATTATTTTCGATTTCCATTATCACATTTGAAGCAAAACTCACACATTCTTCATGAAAAATCATAATGCTGATATAACCATTAGATGTATAACTGGTTGGAATGAAGGACTGTATATCAATATAAGATTTTCTGTATATTTTCAGATATCAATTCAATCCATTATTTAAAGTTAGAACCAGTTATATTATTTATTTACAGGATGGTCTATTCATGTATTATCTCTAAAATTATAGACACAGGGTACACCATTTTTACCTCCATTAATAATTTATACGTCTTCAAAATATTGCTCCCAGAAATGGTGGAAGAAATACTTATGTCACCTGATCTACATATACATTTTACCACAGTAATATTTTGCACACAGAAAGAAGAGGTCAAACTTATGTTTGTACCAAAGCCTAAATGGAAAGTGAGCATGGATTATGGAAAACATCCATGTCCATGTTGCCTAATGCTCTCAAAAGTTCATCCTATTGGTGACTACAGGTTTGTTTCTTCCTAAGATTATATATTCAAACTCAAGCCTGTTGAAAATGTCTAATCCTATGACTCACTTTATACTTTGCCTGATATCCTAATGTTTCTATTGATATCTGCATTCCTACATATTTTCCCCAGTTCATCATTGTGACAGACTCTCCACATGTGCTGACATTTACATTCACTCTCTATTCGAAAGCCTATTGCTAAAGATCTTTTCATCCAAATCCCATACTCACTCTTCTTTCTAAACCTACCGACTATCTTACTAATCCTACCAATTATCCTTTTTGACTTGATGTTTTCTTCAACATTCAATCAACCAAGGTACAAGGAATTATGCCATTGTATATCGATTTATCTGAGACATCTGTGCAGAATATAATTCAAAGCTAAGTATCCCAGCCAAGGATCCAATGCCATTCTGGGCTTCAAATATTACCTAGATGTCTGTTTTTATACTTATATTTCACTTATATTCTTATAAATATCGCACGTTCCCAATACCATAATTCATCCCTCAGAATGATTCCGAACCCAAATGGAACATGTTATTAACCCTAACCATACACAGTTCCCTCAATCTAACTTTACTGAAGAGCAGGGAGAGAATTGGTCTTTCAATACAGAAATTAGGGGATCTTCCACTTGCTGAGAACCTCAAAGGTCATTAAAGAAATGATCCCTGGAGTAGATGTAGGCAGCTATGAATGACCTCAGAGAGCAAAAGTCATCTTCCATGGCAAACAACCTGGTTAGCATGAAGGGATGTGTCTGAATCAACATTTCTTTTCTTAATGTATAGAAGATGGACCAAACCAGGCCTATCTGGAGAGCTTTTTTTTGGTGCCTATGGTTGATATACCATGCTAACTTGTGAAAGTTTCACTGGAAGTAGGGGCAGCCTCCAATTCATTGGACTCTTAGAAGCAACTGTTAGGACAAAATGGTTGGCAAGGCAGTAACCTCATTCAGTTCCTGAAGGAAGTGACCTACCTCACTTCCTTGGAGAAGGAATTCTCTGAACTTGGGATCCATGAAGAAAGGCACCCAGAGCCAGTCCCAGTCCCAGTCCCAGTGGGCACACTTGTTCGGTTTTTCCAAGGACAGGGTCAGTCTTTCTTGGTACCTACTGATATGAAGATGGCCAAATGCCAGGAGAACTCTGAAGAGGAACATTTTCTGAGAAAGCAGGTAGTGGCTCACCGCTGGCTCCTGACAACTTCACAGAGTTGGCCAAGGAGACCAGATCTGAGACAGGACAGGACATTTCGGGGGAACATTGTATGGCCCACCAGTCAGAGGACACTCTGGATAGTCACAGACCTACTTGGGGGAAGGAGGTACCTTTGTGGGAGTGGTTGTGGTTTTGTGGTTTTGTCACACGTTCTGAGAATAGGAAGGAAATGTGGTTTGTTTGGTTTGCATTCGACTGTTTCTAGTAAGTCGTTTGACAAGGTGAGTGTTTCTATGTCTGTGTATCCCACTGTGTCTGTGGTTGTAGACATTAGAAAAGAGAATGCATCAATGGATGTGTCCTGTCTAGTAGAAAGCTTCCCAGCATTCATTCTGCCCATTTGATGATTGGACAGCGGCTTGCTTTCTGGATGGGCAAAACGTACTATCTTCCTAAGATCCGATTTTCTTCCTGAATACTGGCCACTCTCCAGAATAGGTTCTTGGTTTTGTTTCCAAGATATATACCACCTCCAAGCTCTGTGACATGGCCATGTACTGGATAGCTGAAGTGAATGGGGAGCATCTCAGAAAACTCAGATATCAGTGTGACCAGGAAAGTCTCAGTGGAGAAACCCTGCTTTGGGTCTTTTGCTTACCTGTTCTTCTGTTGCCCTAAGTGTCAGGAAGGTCTTTTCCTCAGGCCATCCCTTTGTGAAGCCTGAAGAAAACAGTTTTCAAATGAAAATAAATGGGCATCACCTGTGGCTCTTTGCTTAATTGCTTTGTAAAAGGATGTGTCTGAATTAGCCTCTTGGTTCTGTGTGAGGTTGTGGCTTAGATTCTCTGCACCTAATGCATCTAAAGATAGATTCCATGTGTGCATTCAAAACAGAAATGGCAAAAAGATCAGTCATTTTCAATGAGTCTCTTGCCTTCCTCTATTAGATTTCTGACCCCAATCAAGTAAGAAGATGGATCCTTTAGGTCAAATGAGTTCTTTGAAGCCCTGCAGAAGTGCTTGGGTTTTCTGATGAGTCCAAATCACATAAAGAATCTGTACCTGACAGTCAGTAGGCCTCAAATTGGAAAAGCAGAATAGTATTAACGCCAGCCCTATTTGATCAGTCCTGGTTCACAGGAAGGGTGTCTAGGCCACCCTGACTTTCGGCAAATGAGGGGCAAGGGAGCTTATTTTGGACACTGTCTTAGGCAGCGACCCTCATGGAAACTGTCAGCCAGAGGTTATGATGAGTGTCTGTATAGAAGAAGATGAGGGCCATGTGCAAGTGTTTTTGTTTTAATTGTGGTCATTTGTGTGGTGGTTGGAAGAGATGACTGCATCCACCTGGGTTTCAACTCTTGTGGGATTCTCCTTGGAGACTGAGTTCTGGAACTGAACTCAGAGAAGTATTGCCATGAATTGTGTTGGGATTTTCGGAGGCCACGCATGAGAGTCACCCTTGGAAACTGAGATCTAGGCCCAGGGTGGCTTTCCACAGACCACTGGGAATCTAAGCGAGGATATCACTTGATTATATTCTGAAAGACTTGGCAGCTATAGTTGAGAGTCAAAACACACATGGACCTCACATTGTAGACCTCAATGTGGCTGGCTTCATGTGACCTTGGGCCACTTTTTGGGAAGAATTGCCTGTGAGAGTTCTCTAGAGATCCATTGAAATGAGCTTCCTCAACATTTAATGGTTCCTGAATGAATTAACCCCCACAGTACCTCCAACTTCATCCTTGAAAAATGGCTAGATAAATACCATGAAATTTTTCAAATTCCCATGACCAGCTGGCACTGGAGAACCATTTGATGTCCTGTTGCTGATTATGAGTATACAAGACAGTGCCTGGTTTGACTGAGTTTCATGAAAATGGTGTAGAACAGAGATGCCAGTAATTTGGAGCCTTCTGAGTAGTGGGCCTAGAGCAGAGGAGTGTAGGTGTGTGAAAAAACATCTGTGGTGGGGCCACGAGGATCTGTCATTGGCTTAGAAATGGTTTGTGACTGACATGGTGCAGCTAGCAGACCTTTGTATGTAAAGGCATCTTGTTATATGGAGAGGTTTCAGGGCAATGTTCAGAATCAGTTTGCTATGGTCAAGGGGCCAACTATGTGGGATAGAAGCCTGGTTGGTACATTTTCCTGCCGACCCTGCCCAACAGCACGTGACAGAACTCCCTGCAGCACTGTGTCCCAGTTAAACTCTTTTATTTCGTAAAGTAAATACCAAACTCCCAGTGAAGCATCAAAAAACATGACAAAATGTGAAGGATGATCAAATGGCTTCACAGTCCACACGGGGAGACATTTAGCCCCCAGTAGCCCCAGTTTGCCTACAAAGTGAGAATTCAGCACTGCTGCTTCGTGTTCATAGGAAAATAAGAAACCATGTTCTCCAGGTCACATAGATGCAGACTCAGCTTTGATGGTCTCACTACAAAGGAAGCTAAAGCTCCTGACAACAACATATATTTCAAGTGCCCAACCTCAGAGGCATTTTCTCAAGAAGTCTTAAGGCCGACAGAGCTCCATGTTTGTCGTATTTACCCTGTCCCTTACTTTTGGAAACTCCTCTACCACCTTCAAGGTTGTGAACTCCTGAGCATTTTCCATTCCAGATATTTATTATGAACTCAAACATCAACAAGTGCTGGCGAGGATGTGGAGAAAAGGGTACACTTGTACATTGCTGGTGGGACTTCAAATTGGTGAAGCCAATTTAGAAATCAGTATGGATATTTCTTGTAAATCTGGGAATGGAACCACCATTTGACCCAGGTATTTCCCTTCTCAGTCTCTTTCCTAAAGACCTAAAAATAACATGCTACAGAAACACTGCTACATTGATGTTCATAGCAGCACAATTCGCAATGGCAAGACTGTGGAACCAACATAGATTCCCTTCTATAGATGAATGGATAAAAAATGTGGCATTTATACACAATGGAGTATTACTCTGCATTAAAAAATGACAAAATCATATAATTTGCAGGGAAATTGATGGCATTAGAGAAGATTATGCTAAGTGAAGCTACCCAAACCCTAAAACCAAATGCCAAATGTCTTCTTTGATATAAAGACAGTAACTAAGAACAGAGTAGGGACGAATAGAATGAGAAGAAAATTAACATTAAACAGGGATGAGAGGAGGGAGGAAAAGGGAGAGAGAAGGGAAATTGCATGGAAATAGAAGGAGACTCTCAGGGTTATACAAAATTACATACAAGAGGAGGTGGGGGAAAGGAAAAAAATAATACAAGCGGGAGAAATGAATTACAGTAGAGGGGTAGAGAGAGAAGAGGGGAGGGGAGATAAGGGGAGGGGGATAGTAGAGGTAAGGAAAGACATCAGAATACAACAGACACTAGTATGGCAATATGTAAATCAATGGATGTGTAACTGATGTGATTCTGCAATCTGTATATGGGGTAAAAATGGGAGTTCATAACCCACTTAAATCAAAGTGTGGAATATGATATATCAAGAACTATGTAATGTTTTGAACAAGCATAAATAAAAATTTTTAAAAAAAGAAAACTAACTTTGGTGAATGGTGCAGAGAAATCCTAATATTTCTACAGTAACTGACACAGTTTAACATCAATGCAAGTAGATTCCTATGGGACATGATGTGTATTTTGATGTTCATTTTCATCCACAAGTAAGCTAATTTATCGTCATTTTTTTTTTTTCAATTTCAATCACTTCCTACTCCAGAAATCATGAATTCCTCAGTGTTCCTTGACTGGTCTTTTCATGAGACTTCTTTCCAAATACATTATTTTCGATTTCCATAATGACTTTTGAAGCAAAACTCACACAAACTTTATGATAAACCATACCCTAATATTAACATTAGGTGTATAACTGGTTGGAATGAATTATTGTATATCAATATAAGCTTTCTTATATATTTTCAGATATCAATTCAAACCATTATTTAAAGTGGAGCCAGTTATATTATTTATTCAAAGTAAGGTCTATTCATGCATTATCACTCTATTCATAGAAACAGGGTACAAATCTTTGTACCCCCAATACTAATTTATACGTCCTCAAAATATTGCTCCTAGAAGTGGTGGAAGAAATAATCATGTCACCTGATCTACATATACATTTTATATCAGTAATATTCTGGAAACAAAATGCAAATGTCCCACTTAGGATTGTACCAAAGCCTAAATGGAAAGTGAACATGGATTACTAACAACATCCATGTCCATGTTGCCTAATTCTCTCAAATGTCAATCCTATTAGTGACCTACATATTTGTTTCTTCCTAAGATTAGAAATTCAATCTCAACCCTGTTGAAAATGTCTTATCCTATAACACACTTTATACTTTGCCTGATTTCTTAATGTCTCTATTGATATCTGCTTTCCTACAAATTTTCGCCAGTTCATCATTGTGTCTGACTCTTCATATGTGCTGACGTTTATATTCACTCACTGCCCGAAAAAATATTGCTAAAGAACTTTTGTTGCATATCCAATACTAACTCTACTTGCTAAACCTAACGACTATCTTTCTAATTCTTTCGACTATCCCTGGATGTTCTCTTCCGCATTCAATCATCAAAGGTTCAAGTTCCTCTGCCATTGTATATCGATTTATTTGAGACATGTGTGCAGACAGTAATTCAAAGCTAAATAACCCAATCAATGGCCAAATGCCCTTCTGGGATTCAAATCTTACTTTAATTTCTGTTTTTATACATATATTTAACCTCTATATTCTTATAAATATCGCAGGTTCCCAATACCATTATTCATCCAGCAGAATGATTTCTAACCCAAATCGAACATGATATTAACCTTAACCATACACTGTTCACTCAATCTAACTTTACAGAAGAGCAGAGACAGATTTGTTCTTACAATACAGGAATGTAGGGGATCCTCCACCTGTTGAGAACCTCAAAGGACCATGCAGAAATGATCCCTGGAGAAGATGTAGGCAGCAATGAAGGACCTGAGAGACCCAAAATCATTTTCCATGGCAAACAACCAGGTCAGTATGGAGGGTTGTGTCTGAATCAGCCTCTCTCTTCTTAATGTAGAGAAGATGAACCGAACCAGGCTTGTGTGGAGAGCTGTTCCTGGGTGCCTAAATTTGATATACCATTCTAGTTGTGAAAGTGTCAAAAGAAAGTAGGGGCAGCCTCCATCTCATGGGACCCTTTGAAGCAACTGTTAGAACAAAGTGTTTGCCAAGGCAGTGACCTCATTCAGTGACCTACCTCACTTTCTTGTTGACGGAACTTTCTGAACTTAGGATCCAGGAAGCCAGGCACCATAGCCAGTCCCAGTCCCAGTCCCAGTGGTCTAATTTGTTTGGAATCACCAAGGACAGAGTCAGTCTTCTTGGTACTGACTGATGTGAGGATGGCCAAATGCCAGGAAAGATTTGAACAGGGGCCTTTCCTGACTAAGCAGGTAGTGGCTCACCGCTGGCTCCTGACTGCTTCACAGAGTTGGACAAGGAGACCAGATCTGAGACAGGACAGATCATTACCGGGGAACATAGTATGGCCCACCTGTAAGAGGACACTCCGGATAATCACAGCCCTACTTGGGGGAAGGAGGTGTCTTTGTGAGTGTGGGTGTGTGGTTTTGTCTCTGTTCTGAGAATAGGTAGGAAAGGAGGTTTGTTTGGTTTGGAGTGAACTGTTTCTAGTAAGTCGTTTTACAAGGTGAGTGTTTCTATGTCTGTGTATCCCACTGTGTCCGTGCTTGTATACATTAGAAAAGAGAATGCATCAATGGACGTGTCCTCTCTAGTAGAAAGCTTCCCAGCATTCATCCTGCCCAATTTATGAATGGAGTGCGGTTTCCATATCGATGGGCAACACCTACTACCATCCTAAGTCCCTGTTTTCTTTCTGAATTCTGGCCACTCCTCAGAATAGGCTCTTGGTTTTGTGTCCAAGATATGTACCACCTCCAATCTCTGTGACATGGCCATGTACTGGATATCTGAAGGGAATGGCCAGCATCTCAGAAAACTCAGATATCAGTGTGACCAGAAAAGTCTCAGTGGGGAAACCCTCCTTTGGGCCTTTTGCTAACCTATTGTTCTTTTGCCCTAAATATCAGGATGTCTTTGCCTCAGGCCTCCCCTTTGGGAAGCCTAAAGAAAACAGTTTTCAAATGGAAATGAAGGGCATCACCTGTGTCTCTTTGCTTAATTGCTTTGGGAAAATATGTGTCTGTATCAGCCTCTTGGCCCTGTGTGAGGCTGTGACTTAGATTCTCAGCACCTGATGGATCTAAAGAAAGATCCCATGTGTGCATCCAAAACCAAAATGGCAAAAAGTTCACTCATTGTGAATGAATTCTCTTACCTTCTTCTGTTAGAATCCTGACCTCCATCAAGTGCGAATAGGGATCTTTTGGGCCAAATGTGTTCTTCAAATCTCTTCAGAGGTGCTTGGGTTTTCTCATGACTCAAATTCACATAAAGAATCTAAACCACAGAGTCAGAAGGCCTCAAATTGGAAAAGCCGAGCAGTATTATTGGCAGGCCTATTTGATCACTCCTGGTTTACAGGAATTGTGTCCAGGCCACCTTGATGTTAGGCAAATGAGGGGAACAGGAGCTTATTTTGGACACAATCTTGGGCTGTGCCCCTCATGGAAAACTCCAGCCAGACGTTATAAGGAGTGTCTATATGGAAGAAGTTGAGGACCATGTGAGAGTGTTTTGGTTTTAATTGTGGTCTTTTGTGTGGCAGTTGGAAGAGATGACTGGGTCGACCTGGGCTTGAACTCTGTTGTGATTCCCCTTAGAGACTGAGTTCTGAAACTGACCTCAGAGAATTATTGCCATGAATTGTGTTGTGATTTTAGGAGGCCACGCATGAGAGTCGCCCTTGGAACCTGAGATCTAGGCCGAGGTTGGATTTCCACAGAACACTGGGAATCTCTGCCCGGATATTACATGAAATTATTGTTAAAGACTTGGCAGCCATATTTGAGTTTCAAAACACACATGGACCTCACATTGTAGATCTCAATGGGCCTCGCTTCATGTGACATTTTGGCCACTCTTAGGGAAACCTTGCCTGTGAGAGTGCTCAAGAGGTTTCATTGAAATTAGCTTCTTCAACATTTCATGGTTTCTGAATTAATTGAATCACTCAGAGCCTCAAACTTCATCCGTGAAAAATGGCTAGAAAATTACCATGAAATTTTTGATATTCCCAAAATCAGCTGGCACTGAAAAAACATTGGATGTCCTGTTTCTGATCCTGAGTATACCAGACACTGCCTTGATTGACTTGGTTTCATGAAAATGGTGGTTAACAGATATGCCAGTAAGTTGGAGCCTGGTGAGTAGTGGGCCTAGAACAGTGGTATGCAATTGTGTGATAAAACATCTGTGTTGCAGCCATGTGGATCAGCCTTTGGCTTCCAAATGGCTTGTGATTGACATGGGGCAGCCAGCAGACCCATATATGTAAAGGCATCTTTTTATATGGTGAGGATTAAGTGCAATGTTCAGAATCATGTTGCTATTCTCAAGGGGGCAATCTACGTGGGATAGAACCTTGGTTCGTGCATTCTCCTGCAGAACCTGACTCACCACAACTTAAAGAACTCCCTCCACCACTGTGTCCCATTTTAACTCCTTGTATTTCTTGAAGCAAATACCAAACTCCCAGTGGAGCGGCGAGAAAAACCACGAAAAGTGGAGGATGACAAATTGGCTTCACAGTCCACACTGAAAGACACTTAGACTCCAGTGTCCATAGTTTACCTACAAAGAGAGAATTCAGCACTGCTGCCTCATGTTCATTGAATAATAAGAAACCATGTCCTCCAGGTAACATAGATGCAGACCCAGATTTGATGGTCTCTCTACAAAGGAACTAAATCTCCTCACAACATCATATATTTCAAGTGCCCACCCTTAAAGGCAGTTTCTCAAAAAGTATTTAGGCCAGCAGAGCTACATGTTTGTGGAATTTTTACCCTGTCCCTTACTTTTAGAATCTCTTCTACCACCTCCAAAGTTGTGAACTCCTGAGTATTTTCCATTCCAGATATATATTCACAGATTTTCTAACTCTTATCCTCTATTTGTGTCTTACTTGAGGAGAAGGTAATGTCAAGGCATTGCTCTGGATGAGAGGGGAAAATTTTTGTGTACCACATATTTGCATACACATTGGATTCAATTTCCTATTTTGCATTAGAAATACTGAATCCCTGAAAATAACATATACCCTACTAGGCTCTGACTACTAATCCTAATATGATGGAGAAAAATAACACAAACAGAATAGAAATACATGCAGTTCAGAGGAGGCATGTTTTATAGTTGGAGTTGCCTTTTGCATGATATAGCATAGCAGTTATAGATCTAGTCAATTATTTGTTGAAATAGTTCTCCATGCGTTTTTAAAGTTAACAAATAAGTGAATTCCTGTCCCCCTTTCTCTGTAGCCTATTCAGCACACGTATTTTTATATGCACATATAGAATACTACCTGGTACCACACGTATGTTCTTGTGAGGTGGCTGACTTGGCAGATACAAATTGGAAGAAGAGATCACTCCTCCTAAATGCTGCATGAACTGATAAGTCAAATGTGAGTGAGCTTCCTAGTTGAACAACATTATACATAAATCCATGTTCAGTAAAATGAATATTTTTGGATCTGTGGATGATATATATTTCATGGTGAATTTCGTTTGGCATATATATTGCAATTTTTAATGTCTCTCTCTGTGTGTGTATATAAATATATATATATATATATATATATATATATATATATATATATATATATAGACTCTCAAGATTTTTCAAAATATAAAATATGTGTCTTATTACACACTCCCTAAATTTATTCATATTTATGTTGTAGATTTATAATCAACTTTTCACAAGATTATTCTCAGAAATATTCATCCACCTGAAATACGTATTTGTTTCTTAGTACTGTTTCCACTCCAGATATGTATTCACGGATTTTCAAACTCTTCTACTCTAATTGTGTCTTACTTGGGGTGAAGGTAATGTAAAGGCATTGTTCTGGATGAGAGTGGGAAGATTATTGTGTAGCATATATTTTTATACACATTGGATTCATTTTCCTATTTTCCATTGGAAATACGGAATCCCTGACAATAACCCATACCCTACTATACTCTGTCTACTAATCCTAATATGATGGAGAAAAACAACCCAAACAGAATAGAAATACAAGCAGTTCAGAGGAGGCATGGTGTATAGTTGGACTTGCCTTTTGCATGATAAAAGGTAGGTGTTATAAATCTAGTCAATTTTTAATTGAAATAGTTCTCAATGTGTTGTTAAAGTTAACAAATATGTAAATTCCTGTCTGCATTTCTCTGTAGCCTATTCAGCACATGTATTTTTATATGTGTATATAGAATACTACCTGGTATCACACGTACATTTTTGTGAGGTGACTGATTTGGCAGATACAACTTGTGAGAAGAGATCACTCCTCTAAACGCTGTTGGAACTGAAAACTCAAACTATGGTTGAGCTTCCTAGTAGAACAACATTATACATAAATCTTTGTTCAGTAAAATAAATATTTTTGCATCTGTGGATGCTATATATTTTATGATGAATTTTGATTGGCGTATATATTCCTACATTTTTATGTCTGTGTGTGTGTTTTGTGTGTGTGTGTGTGTGTGTATATATATATATATATATATATATATATATATATATATTCTCCTGATTTTTTAAAATATGGAATATATGTATCTTATATACACTTCCGAAATTCATTCATGTTCAAGAATATGGATTTATAATCAACTTTTCACAAGATTATTCTCAAAAATATTCATCCACCTGAAATACACTTTTGTTTCATAGTTCTGAAAACTAACTTCAGTAAATGGTGCTTACACATCCTAATATTTGTACAGTAACTGACCCAGATTAACATCAATCAAGTACATTCGTATGGGACATGATGTGTATTCTGACGTTTATTTTCATTCAACACGGGTACATTACTATTTCTTCAGTTTTTGCAAATCATAGGGTATATATTTCATCCACCAGTTCACAATTTTATAGACATTTGTTTCACAATCACTTCCTGCTTCATAAAATATGTATTCTTCCAGGTTTCTTGACTGGTCTTTTCATGAGACTTCTTTCCAAACACATTATTTTCGATTTCCATAATCACTTTTGAAGCAAAACTCACACACCCTTCATGATAAACCATAACTTTAATATGGCCATTACATATATAGCTGGTTGGAATGAATGTTTGTATGTCAATATAAGATTTCCTGTATATTTTCAAATATAATTTCAATCCATTATTTAAAGTCAGAACCAGATATATTATTTATTCACAGTATGGTCTATTCACGCATTATCTCTATATGCACAGACAAATGGTACACCTCTGTGTACCCCCATTACTAATTTATACGTCTTCAATATGTTGCTACCAGAAATGGTGGAAGAAATACTCATGTCACCTGATCTACATATACGTTTTATCACACTAATATTCTGGACAAAAAAAGCAAAGGTCACACTTAAGATTGTAGCAAAGACTAAAAGGAAAGTGAGCATGGATTACTAAACATCCATGTCCAGGTTGCCTAATACTGTCAAATGTCAATCCTACTGGTCACTACATATTTGTTTCTTTCTAAGATTATATATTTAAACTCAACCCTGTTGAAAATATCTAATCCTATCACTCACTTTATACTTTGCCTGATTTCGTAATGTCTCTATTGATATCTGCTTTCCTAAATATTTTCCCCAGTTCATCATTGTGACTGTCTCTTCACATGTGCTGACATTAACATTCACTGTCTACCTGAAACCCTATTGCTAAAGAATATTTGGTCCAAATCCTATACTCACTCTTCTTTCTAAACATACCGAGAATCTCCCGAATCCTACCGACTACCCCTTTTGACTGGAAGTTCTCTTCTACATTTAATCATCCATGGTACAAGGACCTAAACCATTGTATATCGATTTATCTGACACATCAGTGCAGAACATAATTCAAAGCTAAGTATCCGAATCAAGGGCCCAATGCCCTTCTGGGCTTCAAATCTTAGCTAGATTTCTGTTTTCATACTTATATTTCACCTATATATTCTTGTAAATATCGCAGTTTCCCAATACCATTATTCATCCCTCAGAAAGATTCCTAATCCAAATCGAACATGTTAGTAAACCTAACCATACACTGTTCAGTCAATTTAACTTTACAGAAGAGCAGGTACAGAGTTGGTCTTACAATACAGGAATGAAGGGGATCTTCCACATGCTGAGAAACTCAAAGGTCCATGCAGAAATGATTCCAGGAGAAGTTGTAAGCAGCTATGGAGAACCTAAGAGAGCAAAAGTCATCCTCCATGGCAAACAACCTGAAAGGATGAAGGGTTGTGTCTGAATCAGCCTCTCTCTTCTTAATGTAGAGAAGATGGACCAAACCAGGCCTGTGTGGGGAGCTATTCCCAGGTGCCTATGGTTGATATACCATTCTAACTTGTGAAAGTGTCAAGGGAAGTAGGGGCAGCCTCCATCTCATGGGACCCTTGAAAGCAATTGTTAGGACAAAGTGGTTGCCACGGCAGTAACCTCATTCAGTTCCTGAATGAAGCGACCTACCTCTCTTCCTTTGTCATGGATCCTTCTGAACTTGGGATCCAGGAAGCAAGGCACCCTGAGTCAGTCCCACTTTCTTTCCCAGTGGGCTCAGTTGTTTGGCATAACCAAGGACAGAGTAAGTCTTCCTTGGTACCTACTGATGTGAGGATTGCCAAAGGCCAGGAGAGCTCTGAAAAGGGGACTTTCCTTTGAAAGCAGGTAGTGGCTCACCAATGTCTCCTGAAAACTTCACAGTGTTGGCCAAGGAGACCAGATCTGAGAAGGACAGGCCATTTCAAGGAAACATAGTATGGTCCATCAGTCAGAGTACATTCCAATTAGTCACAGACCTACTTGAATGTAGGAGGTGTCGTTGTGGGTGTGTTTGTGATTTTGTGGTTTAGTCTCGTGTTCTGAGAATAGGTAGGAAAGGCGGTTTGTTTGGTTTGGAGTGGACTGTTTATAGTAAGTCATTTGACAAGGCGATTGTTTGTATGCCTGTGTATTCTACTGTGTCCGTGGTTGTAGACATTATAAAAGATAATGCATCAATGGATGTGTCCTGTCTAGCAGAAAGCTTGCCAACATTCATCCTGCCCAATTAATGAGTGGACTGCAGGTTGCTTTAGTGATGGGCAACACCTACTATTTTCCGAAGTTTCTGTTTTCTTCCTGAATTCTGGCCACTCTCCAGAGTAGGCTCATGGTTTTGTGTCCAAGATATGTACCACCTCCAAGCTCTGTGACATTGCCATATACTGGATAGCTGAAGGGAATAGCAAGCATCTCAGAAAACTCAGATATCAGTTTGACAAAGAAAGTCTCAGTAGAGAAACCCTGCTTTGGGCCTTGTGCTTACCTATTTTTCTGTTGCTCTGAGTGTCAGGAAGGTCTTTGCCTCAGGCAACCAATTTGTGAAGCCTGAAGAAAACTGTTTTCAAATGGAAATGAATGGGCATCATCTGTGTATCTTTGCTTAATTGCTTTGGAAAGGGATGTGTCTGAATCAGCCACTTGGCCCTGTGTGAGGCAGTGGTTTGATTCTCAGCACCTGATGGATCTAAAGAAAGATCCCATGTGTGCATCCAAAACCAAAATGGCAAAAAGTTCAGTCATTGTGTATGAAGTATCTTGCCTTACTCAGATAGTTTCCTGATCTCCATCAAGTGAGAATAGGGATCCTTTGGGTCAAATGAGTTCTTCAAAGCCCTGCAGAGGCTATCCCATATGAGCTTGGGTTTTTTCATGACTCCAAATCACATAAAGAATCTATACCTGACAGTCAGTAGGCCTCAAATTGGAGAAGCAGATCAGTATTAAGGCCCGGCTTATTTTATCACTCCTGGTTCACAGGAATGATGTCCAGGCCTACCTTTCTTTAGGCAAATAAGGGAGAAGGGAGCTTATTTTGGACACTGTCTTGTGCTGTGCCCCTCATGGAAACCTCCAGCCAGAGGTTATGATGAGTGTCTATATGGAAAAAAGTGAGGACCATGTGGGAGTATTTTGGTTTTAATTGTGGTCATTTGTGTAGCGGTTGGAAGAAATGACTGCATCCACCAGGGCTGGAACTTTGGTTTGATTCCCCTTAGAGACTGAGTTCTGGAACTGATCTCAGAGAAGTATTGCCATGAATTGTGATGTGATTTTAGAAGTCCACACATGAGAGTCGCCCTTGGAAACTGAAATCTAGGCCAAGGGTGGCTTTCGACTGATCACTGGGAATCTCAGGAAGATATCACATGATTTTATTCTGAAACACTTGGCAGCCATAGTTGAGAGTCAAAACACACATGGGCCTCACATTGTAGACCTCAATGGGCTGGGCTTCATGTGACCTTTTGGCTACTCTTTGGGAAGCCTTGCCTTTGAGAGTTCTCCAGAGCATTCATTGAAATGAGGTTCCTCAACATTAAATGGTTCCTGAATAAATTGAAACTCACAGTGCCTCCAACTTCATCCTTGGAAAGTGGCTAAATACCCTGAAATTTTTGAAACTCCCATCACCAGGTGGCACTGAAGAACCTTTGGATGACCTGTTGCTGATCATCAGTGTACCACACAGTACCTTGATTGACTGGATTTCATGAAAATGGTGAAGAACAGAGATGCCAGTAAGTTGAGACTGCTGAGTAGTGGGCCCAGAGCTGTCGTGTGCAGGTGTGAGATAAAATATCTGAGGTGGGGCCATGTGGATTTCCAATTGACTGCCAAATGCTTGTTGGCTGACATGGTGCATCCTGCAGACCCTTATATGTAAAGGCATCTTATCATATGGAGAGGTTTCAAGGCAATGTTCAGAATCAGGTTGGTATGGTCAAGGGGAAAGCTATGTGGGATAGAAGCCTGGTTGTTGCATTCTCCTGCAGTCCCTGACCCACCACACCTGACAGAACTCCCTCCAGCACTGTGTCGCAGTTGAACTCCTTGTATTTCATGAAGCAAATACCAAACTACCAGTGCAGCACCAAGAAACTCCACAATAGTGGAGGATGATCAAATGGCTTCACAGTCCATACGGGGAGACACTTAGCCCCCAGTGGCCACAGTTTACCTACCAAGAGAGAATTCAGCACTGCTGCCTCATGTTCATTGGAAAATAAGAAACCATGGTCTCCAGTCACATAGATGCAGACCCAGCTTTGATGGTCTCACTAGTAAAGAAGCTAAAGCTTCTGACAACAACATATATTTCAAGTACCCAACCTCAGAGGCAGTTTCTCAAGAAGTCTTTAGGCTGGCAGAGATCTATGTTTGTGGAGTGTTTACCTGTTAGACCAGGATGTAAGAGAAGAACACTGACTCCAATTAAAATCAAATTAAAGCAAGCTTATTATTTCCACTGCCTGGACTTTCTCTCCCTCCCAAAATGGCAAGAACACGAGAGCAACCCCACCTTTCCTACAGCCCAGGTTTGTAGTCCAGAATGTTACACAAAAGTGGGGTAACAGATAACAGAACTCTGACAAGCATCAAACTAATGTGAGTTTACATTTTATTTTTCTAGCCCCAACATCAAAATTTATGAGGACCATTAGAGCCTCAGAGAGGGTCATTGTCTGGCCACGGAAGGCCAATATTTATGAGGTGTGACTAAAGTTTCAGAGAGAGAGCTGCTCTCTGGTCAGAGAGCCATGCATGGGTGAGTTCAAGGCACGGACAGTCAATCCAAGCAGGTTCAGAATTTGCAGTAATTTATAGTAAAGCCAAAATGATTTTTTCATGGCTTTGTTGCAAGATGGCTCCCAATTTTAATAAAAGATAAGGTTGGGCCTATCATTCCCCCCTTTTCTTATGTGTCCCTTTCAAATCTTTGATAGGTTAGGGGAAGAGCACTGAGGAAATTTTAATCCCTCGGGTAACAGTCTCCAAATTTTTAGAACTCACCGAAAACCAGTCTCCCTGATATTACCTGACTTAATTGATTACTTATATTGATAGTCTATTTATTTTTGGCTCCATGGGTGTAAGTAGAGAGTCATCTCTCATTTTGGCTTCTTCTGAGCTGAGAGAGGGTGACGTGAGTGTGCATGGCATGAGGGACATGAGTTGCCTTTTTGAAGTCAGTTGAGGGACATGAGTTGCCTTTTAGAAATCAGTTCGTTTTGAAGTCTGGTTGGGGAAGAACAGGTTGTAAAGTCATCTGGGGATGGGTTCTTCTATGAGAGAAACAAAAAACATGAGTATTGAATAAATGTTGCAGTAGCTGGAACATGTCACTGTATAAAGTACCCTCACCAGTCTTTAATATCCCCAATTATCAGGACTGTCAAATTAATATTTATCTTTTAGTGTTACAGTTGTCCCTCCCCATAAGATACAGTTTAATAATTTAATGTCATTTGATCTTGCAAAATCCTTTCACTAGTATGACCTCTGTGTCTAATAGAGAAACATTTAATTCTGTTACTCAGGCCTGAATAATCGTACTAGCAAACACCAAGCCTACCTGTGTAGGTTAGGAATATCTGTATGCCTTAAACTAAAAACTTCTGCCTTTGGCAGCTCCTCTTGATAGTCTCTTTTTATAGTTATCAGGCATTCCTGTCTGAGAATCCTTCTTTGTAGCCAACAGTTTTACTTATTTTGGGAGGCTAACATAAAGTGTATACCTTAAATTATTATTATTATTATTATTATTATTATTATTATTATTATTATTATTATTTAAAATGCCCAGGAATGGCTGTATTTTGCTTTCAACTGTCTTTGCTAAGTGTTTAAGATGAAGCAGTCAAACTGACTTTTGTTTCTGTGTATTGTTAACAGTCAGCTGAGCTTTTATGGGAGTCATTCCTTGGGAAACTTGAGAGCAGCTTCTCAGTTCTGCTAGTGCAATTTGCGCTAGGTGGGTCCAGGTCTTGCTTGACCATGTGGCTTCCCTCAGAAGCATCAGGGATGTCTCCCTTTTCTGATGACTCCCCTCTTTGTAGCAAATGCACTGATTGGCTTTCTGTTCTCCAGTGGTTTTAATCTCCCTGATCGGGAAATCATGTGGCCCAGAGTTGCAAAGCTCATAGAGAAGTCCCCTGTTCCCTGGATTCAGACTGACTCAGAGGGCAAGAGCCAAATATTGGTTTTCTTGTCCCTTTTCATTTAACTTTAATTTTCAATCCTAATCTGAAACAACCAGCAAATAAATTTTAAAAGCCATATATTAAGAGTACTGGCCTTTAATATCTATAACTTTATAATTATTTATATTTTATTAATTGGGATCTTATTATTCTGTAGGTCTTGTAGTTGAAGACTTATTATCTTAAATTAACCCATGTTGTGTTCTTAAAGCAACACTTCTGTAAAACACCAACAGGGAATCTGTAGATCACTTATAAGGAAATTACAAAATAAAATTTTTTAACAAGAGTAAAAATACTTAGTTCATGTAATAGCTACCCTGAATTTTTTTTGTGTGAGTTATATATTATATCACCTTTTTGAGATCCTAGTAATCTTGACAGAAAAAAAAAATTTGAACATAACTTTAAATGAAATAAAATCTGACGTACTGCTTTCGTAGTCATTCTCACATGTAGTAAATGCGACACAGAGCCTTATCTCAGGTAAGCAGGGCTCCTTATAAATCTTAAGTGTTTTAGTTTAAAGCTGATCTTTGTTTTTTAAATATCATTTTACAAAGTTTACATAAATTGTTTGAGGTCACATGAACATTAGCTAACACCATATGATATCACATTTAAAACATGAATTAAAGAATGGCTGAAAGTTTTTAACCTTTACACAGATTAGGGTCTCATTAACTTAAAAATACATTTAAATTGTTCCACAATGTAAAAAGTAACATAAAAATTTACATATTTTATTGATAACAGGTAAATAAATCCCCAATATATATTTTATTTAGCATACAACTTCAGAACACCAGCTTGATATAATGCTCTTTTAAAGTTTCCACCTTATAGAAGATAAGGAAGATAACTGGAAGATATGAGCACATTAATAGCATCACAATTACATTGATGTTTCTACATTAACCAAGTTTAGCTTTTAAAGAAATGGCAGTACAGTGCTCTAAAATAACAGTTTTTTATGTAAACAGTTGTATAATTTTTATGGTTGCTTGCTCTAGAAAAATTAAATCTTAATTAACTAAATGTTATGGGTAAACTTACGTTTAAGAAATTTTTGTCTCTTTAACACATGACTAATTTTTACAATCTTATACAGACTTTAGTAAAAAGTTATACAGACCTTAGTATATCAATCAGATATCAAACAAAAGTACTCATGAATGAGTAATCCCATATCAAATTTACTTTACTTATTTATCAAAATATTAGACAAATGTTTTGAACAGTGTAAACCATTTTTTTGATTGAAAGAAAAGTCCTAGAACAAAGGCATATTAGCCCTTTTGTAGACATTAATACTTTATTAGATTTTTGAACACCTAGAAAAACTTGTAAGCTTAAATTTAAAGACATTTATGTTTATCTGTTTACCCAATTTAAATTGAAACATTTAAATCATGTGAATTAAAGATCTTTGGATCCACTTTTTATAATTGTTTTCATGAGTGCTTCTTAATATGAGTGCTCCTTATGTATGTTAATTTGTGTATCATATATATGATATACGGACATATGTATATATATATATATATATATATATATATATATATATATATATATAGACATACAACACATAACAAATTGTGCACACATAATAAAAGTGAAGGCCTTGTAGCTTTTCACAGGTGAAATCTCCATTGCAATGATTTAAAAATTCCACAGTTGGTCAAAGATATTACTGATCAGAAAAACATTAACCTAGGTCTGTAGGAGCAAAATCATGAGCTCAAAAAATAAATAAAGAATCTAAGGAAAAAATTATGAGTCCTAGAAAAAATGACTGGCCAGTAATTAGTAAATACCCTACAATTTACCTTTTTTTTTTCCTTAGGCCTCAAATGAGTCTCCTACTAAGCTTACAGGCTTCTTTCATTTGCATTTCAAAATAAGTCCTGGCTGAGGTTTGGAAGAAGCAGGAAAAAAAGGCTATTCTGAGCAGAAACCTGAGGCCTAAGGTATTTTAAACATAATTTTCAGGTTAGGATGTTGAAAATTATGATACAAGTTTAAGATACAATTCACAAAATTTTATATCTTTACAAGTTGTTTTGTCAACAGATATCATACTATGATTTAGTATCCTTGTCCAAATTAATGCACTGGTACACAGAGTGCCATTTTCCCAGGCTACCTAATTTAAAATTGGTGAAAAAAAGACTGAATGATTGGGAAGTTACTTGCCAACTTGGAAGTAGAGTTCTTTAGTTTTCCATCCTAAGTATTTAAGTTCTCTGGCATGAATTATCTGAAACCATAAACTAAACAATTACCTAAACCCGACTTTTAACTGCAAGATTGAGGAATGCTTCAAAAACCCATTCAGATACCAGATTGGTACAATGAAACATCATCATTTAGACACACATTCAGCTAAGATCATTTCCAAGAAACAATTTATAATATTAACACATTATTGCACATGTCTTAAAGGGCCAGAAAAAAGGCACAAGACAGACCGAAATGAACTCCAGACAATGGCTGACAGACAGAACCCTTTAAAACAGAGCAAATAAGAGAAAAATCTCCTTCCCCAGTGGCACCACAGATATCCCCACAAGGGGACCAAATGTTTTAACAGAGGAGCAACCTGAAATGTAAAATAAAGTGTCTCCATGGTGACTTTACTGCATTTAGTGTCCCCTTTTTGTTTTTCTCTTTTTTTAAGAAGACAGAGGTGGCATTATCCTTACAGTGCAGGGAACGAAGGAGGAAATTCCCTGAAGCAACAGGGCTTCAGCAGATGTTGGGAGATACTCAGTTCTTCATTCCCCAGCAGGCATTGCCATCTGAACTGGGTGTGCTCCAGGCAGCCAGCTAGGGGCTTCTCTCATTCTGCTTAACAAATGGTGGTAAAGTTCATCACAGTTCCTTAAAACACAGTCCAAATGGGTGTCAGGCTTACTTGCTTTGTTACCCATTTTTCACGTTCAATATCCTTAAGATTTTATCACAGAAATCACAAAACAAAACGCACAAAAACAAAAAAACAAAAAACATATAGAACACAGAACAAAACCCACACACACACACACACACACACACACACACACACAAACAGAATCCCGGTGCCAAAACAGAAAAACAGACGAATGATGCAATGTCTTGCTAAAGCTCCGGGGTAGGAGCGCCTGCGTGTCTCTCGGCACCTCTCTACCCTTCCAGAGGAATTCCCTACAGAACGGAACAGAGGACAGAACGATTCTCATTACTGTCCTGGACAGGAGTGTATGTGAGCCTCCCCAGGCCACCTCTCTGTCATCAGAAGAGATCTCCCTTAACCAGATATCAGATGTTTTAAAGGCGCCACTTACCTATGGAGGCCTCTTCCACCAGGTGCTTGCTAATAGTTTTAGTGCGATGGTTCACTGCAGTGCTCCCCAGACCGATGGCTCACTCCAAGGCCTTGGAACATCTCAAGTTGTGCACCCCCTAGAGTGGCTCCCCAGCCCGGTGCCCTGGAGGAAAGGCCAGCTTCAGAATTTTCAGCAGTCTGGTCTTGTGATCTGGTCGGGCAGGGTCATCTCACTGGTGAACTCCAAAATGTTGGACTAGGATGCAAGAAAAGACCACTGACTCCAATTAAAATCAAATTAAGGCAAGCTTATTATTTCAACCGGCCTGGCTGCCTCTCCCTCCCAAAATGGCAGGAACAAGACAGCAACACCACCTTTCCTACAGCCCAGCTATATAGCCCAGAAAGTTACACAAAAGGGGGGTTACAGATAACAGAACTTTGAAAGAATCACATTAATGGTAGTTTACATTTTTTTTGCTGGCCCCAAAATCAGAAATTATGAGGACCATTAGAGCCTCAGAGAGGGTCGTTGTCTGGCCTGGGAAGGCCAATATTTATGAGGTGTCACTAATGTTTCAGAGAGCACTGTTATCTGGTCAGAGAGCCAGGCATGGATGAGTTCAAAGCACGGGCAGGCATTCAAAGCAGGTTTAGAATTTGCAGTAATTTATAGTAAAACCCAAATTATCTTTTCACGGCTTTCTGGGAAGATGGCTCCCAATTTTAATAAAAGATCAGGTTGGGTCTATCACGCCTGTCCCTTACTTTTTGGAACTTCTCTACAACCTGCAAGGTCATGAACTCCTGCCCATTTTACATTCCAGATATGTATTCACAGATTTTCTAACTCTTGTCCTCCAACTGTGTCTTACTTGGGGTGAAGGTAATATCAAGGCATTGTTCTGGATGAGTTGGGAAGAATTTTGTGTAGCACATGTTTGAATACAAATTTAGGAGATCACTCCTCCTAAACACTTTTGGAACAGAAAATTCAATTGATGGGGGAGCTTCCTAGCTGAACAACATTATACATAAATCCAAGTTCATTAACTAAATAGTTTTGGATCAGTGGATTATATATATATATATATATATATATTACAAAATGAATTTAAATTGGCATCTATATTGCAACATTTTAATGTCCATGTGAGTGTTGTGTTTATCATGTTTTGTGATTTATGTGGATTTATAATCAAATTTTCACATGATTATTCTCAGAAATATTCATCCACCTTAAATACATACCTTTTTCCTAGTACTGAAAAGTAACTTCAGTGAATGGTGCATAAAAATCCCAATATTTCTACAGTAACTGACCCAGATTAACATCAATGCAAGTAGATTCCTATGGGACATGATGTGTATTTTGATGTTCATTTTTATTCAACACTGGTACATTACTATTTCTGAAGTTTATGCACATTATATATAGTATGATATATAATGTTCAATCACTTCCTGCTTGAGAACACATGTATTCCTCCAGGTTTCTTGACTATTCTTTTCATGAGACTTCTTTCCAATCACATTATTTTTGATTTCCATAATCACTTTTGAAACAAAACTCACACACCTTTCAGAATAAACCATAACCCTAATATTACCATTGGATGTATAACTGGTTGGAATGAATGATTGTATATCAATATGAGATTTCTTTTATATTTTCAGATATGAATTCAATCCATTATTTAAAGTGGAACCAGTTATATTATTTATACACAGTATGGTCTATTCATGCATTATCTGCATATTCATAGACACAGGGTACACCTATTTTTACCCTCAATAGTAATTTATACGTCTACAAAATATTGCTACAGAAATGGTGGAAGAAATACTCATCTCACCTCATCTACATATATATTTTATTACAATAATATTCTGGACACAAAATGCAAAGGTCACACTTATGATTTTACCAAAACCTAAATGGAAAGTGAGCATGGATTAATAAAAAAAATCCATGTCCTGTTACCTAATGCTCTCAAAAGTCAATCCAATTTGTGACAACATATTTGTTCCTTCCTAAGATTATATATTCAAACTCAAACCTGTTGAAAATGTCTAAACAAATTACACACTTTATACTTTTACTGACTTTCTAATGTCTCTATTTGTATCTGCTTTCCTACATATTTTCCCCAATTCGTCATTGTGACTGACTCTTCACATGTGCTGACATTTACATTCACTCTCTACCCAAAACCCTATTTGTAAAGAACTTTTGGTACAAATCCTATACTCACTCTTCTTTCTAAACCTACTGACTATCTTGCTAATCCTACAGACTATCCCTTTTTGATTGTATATTCTGTATGTTATTCAATCATCCAATGTATAAGATCCTATTTAATTGTATATCAATTTATCTGAGACATCTGTGCAGAATATAATTCAAAGCTAAGTATGCAACTCAATGGCCCAATGTCCTACTTGGCTTCAAATATTCCCTAGATTTCTGTTTCCATACTTATATTTCACCTATATATTCTTGTAAATATCGCAGGTTCCCAAAACCATTATTGATCTAGCACAATGATTCCTAACCCAAATAGAACATGATATTAACACTAACCATACACTGTTCCCTCAATCTAACTTTACAGCAGTGCAGGCACAGAGTTGGTCTTACAATACAGCAATATAGGGGATCTTCCACTTGCTGAGAATCTCAAAGATCCATGCAGAAATGATCCCTGAAGAAGATATAGACTACTATGAAGGACCTGAGAGAGCAAAAGTCATTTTCCAATGCAAACAACCTGGTCAGGATGAAGGGATGTGTCTGAATCAGCCTCTCGCTTTTTAATGTAGACAAAATGGACAAAACCAGTCCTGTGTGGAGATATTTCCCCCGGTACCTATGGTTGATATACCATTCTAACTTTTGAAAGTGTCACAGGAAGTTGGGGCAGCCTCTATCTCATGGGACCCTAGGAAGAAAATGTTAGGACAAATTGTTTGCCAAGGCTGTGAGCTCATTCAGTTCATGAAGGAAGTGACCTACCTCACTTTTTTGGTGATGGAACTCTCTGAACTTGGGATCCCGGAAACCAGGCACCCAGGGCCAGGCCCAGCAACAGTCACAGAGATCTCACTTGTTTGGATTTATCATGGAAAGAGTCAGTCTTTCTTGAAACCTACAGAAGTGAGGATGGCCAAATGCCAGGAAAAATCTGAAGAGGTGTCTTTCCTGAGAAAGCAGGTAGTGGCTCAAAGCTGGCTCCTGACAACTTCACAGACTGGGCCAAGGAGTCCAGATTTGAGAACAGACAGGCCATTTCGGGTGAACAAAGAATGGCTCACCAGGCCGAGGACACTCCAGATAGTAACAGACCTACTTGGGGGAATGAGGTGCCTTTGTGGTAATGAGTGTGGGTTTGTGGTTTTGTCTCATGTTCTGAGAATAGGTAGTAAAGGCGGTTTGTTTGGTTTGGAATGGACTGTTTCTAGTAAGTCATTTGACAAGGCGAGTGTTTCTGCGTCTGTGTATCCCATTGTGTCCGTGGTTGTAGACATTACAAAAGAAAATGCATCAATGGATGTGTCCTGAATAGGAGAAAGCTTCCCAACATTCACCCTGCCCAATTTATAAAAGGACAGAGGATTGCCTTATTGATGGGCAAGACCTGCAAACTTCCTAAGTTCCTGTTTTCTTCCTGAATTCTGGCCACTCTCCAGAATAGGCTCATGGTTTTGTGACCAAGATATGTACCACCTCCAAGCTCTGTGACTTGGCCATGTACTGTATAGCTGAAGGGAATGGCGAGAATCTCAGAAAACTCAGATATCAGTGTGACCAGGAATGTCTCAGAGGAGAAACCCTGCTTTGGGACTTTTGCTTACCTATTGTTCTATAGCACTGAATGTCAGGAAGGTCTTTGCCTAAGTCCACCCCTTTGTGAAGCCTGAATAAAACAGTTCTCTAATGAAAATGAATGGGCATCACCTGTCCCTTTTTGAGTAATTGATTTAGAAAGGGATGTGTCTTAATCAGCCTGTTGGCCCTGTGTGAGGCTGTGGCTTAGATTCTCAGCACCTGATGGATCTAAAGAAAAATGCCATGTGTGCATCCAAAACCAAAATGGCCAAAAGAGCATTCATTATGAATGAAGTCTCTTGCCTTCCTCTGTAAGGTTCCTGACCTCCATCAGGTGAGAATAGGAATCGTTTGGTCAAATGAGTTCTTCAAAGCCCTGAAGAGTCTAGCCCATTGGTGCTTGGGTTTTCTCATGACCCCAATCCAAATAAAGAATCTAAACCCCACAGTCAGTAGGCCTCAAATTGGAGAAGTGGAACAGTAATAATGGTAGGCCTATTTGATCACTCCTGGTTCACAAGAAGGGTGTCCAGGCCACCCTGACTTTAGGCAAATGAAGGAAAAGGGAGCTTATTTTGGACACTGTCTTGTCCAGCGCCCCTCATAGAAACCTCCAGCTAGAGGTTATGATGAGTTTCTATATGGAAGAAGATGAGGGCCATATGGGAGTGTTTTCATTTAAATTGTGGTCATTTGTGTGGCGATTGGAAGAGATGACTGGGTCCACCTGGACTTGAACTCTGGTGTGAATCCCCTAGAGACTGAGTTCTGGAACTGACCTCAGAGAATTATTGCCATGAATTTTTGGGGGGATTTTAGGAGGACACGCATGAGAGTAGCCCTCATAAACTTAGATCAAGGCCACAGAGCACTGGGAATCTCAGGCAAGATAATCCATGATTTTTTTCTTCAAGTCTTGGCAGCCATAGTTGAGAGTCAAAACATACATGTACCTCACATTGTAGATTTCAATTGGAATGGCTTCATGTGACCTTTTGTCCACTCTTTGGGAAGCCTTGCCTATGAGAGTTCTCAAAAGTTTCATTGAAATGAGCTTCCTCAACATTTAATAGTTCTTGAAACCCACAGTTTCTCCAACTTCATCCTCGAAAAATGGCTAGATAAACACCATGAAATTTTTGAAATTCCCATGACCAGGTGGCACTGGCGAATCTTTGAATGTCCTATTGCTGATCATGAGTGTATCAGACAGTGCCTTGACTGACTGGGTTTCATGAAAATTGTGTAGAACAGAGATGCCAGTAAGTTGGAGCCTGCTCATTAGTGGGCCTAGAGCAGTGGTGTGAAGGTGTGTGATAAAACATGTGTGGTGGGGACATGTGGATCTGCCATTCGCTTACAAATGGCTTGTGACTGACATGGTACAGCCAGCAGAATCTTCTATGTAAAGGTATCTTTTAATATAGAGAGATTTCAAGGCAATGTTCAGAATCAGGTTGCTATGGACAAGGGGGCAACCCATGTGGGATAGAATCCTGGTTGGTGCATTCACATGCAGACCGTGACCTCCACACGTGACAGAACTCCCTCCAGCACTGTGTCCCAGTTGAACTCCTTGTATTTCATGAGAAAATACCAAAGTCCCAGTGCAGCAGCAAAAACCACCACGAAAAGTGGAGGAGGACCAAATGGCTTCACAGTCCACATGGTGAGTCACATAGCACCCAGTGGGTATAGTTTAACTACAAAGAGAGTATTCAGCACTGCTGCCTCAAGTTCATTGGAAAATTAGAAACAATGTCCTCCAGGTCACATAGATGCAGACCCAGTTTAGATGGTCTCACTAGAAAGGAAGCTAAAGCTACTGACAACGACATATATTTCAAGTGCCCAACCTCAGAGGCAGTTTCTCAAGAAGTCTTTAGGCCAGCAGAGCTCCATGTTTGTGGAGTGTTTACCATGTGTCTTACTTTTGGAAACTGCTCTACCACCACCAAGCTTGTGAACTCCTGAGCATTTTCTATTCCAGGTATGCATTCACAGATTTTCTAACTCTTCTCGTATAATTGTGTCTTACTTGGGGCGACGTTAATGTCAAGGCATTGTTGTGGATGAGAGTGGGAAGATTTTTGTGTAGCACATATATGCATACACATTGGATACATTTTCCAATTTTCCATTCGAAATACTTAATCCCTGACAATAACTCATAAAGTACTAGACTCTGACTACTAATACTAATATGATGGAGAAAACTAACCCAAACAGAATAGAAATACAAGCAGTTCAGAGGAGGCATGGTGTATACTTGGATTGCCATTTGCATTATGAAGGGTAGGTGTTATAAATCTAGTTAATTTTTAATTGAAATAGTTCTCTATGTGTTTTTAAAGTTAATAAATATATGAATTCCTGTCTCCCTTTCTCTGTAGCCTATTCAGCACATGTATTTTTATATGCACATATAGAATCCTACCTGGTATCACATGTACATTCTTGTGAGGTGGCTGACTTGGCAGATACAAATTATGAGAAGAGATCACTCCTACTAAACGCTGTTGGATCTTAAAATTCAACCTATGGGTGAGCTTCCTAGTTGAACAACATTATACATAAATCCATGTTCAGTAAAAGAAATATTTTTGCGTCTGTGGATGATATATATTTCATGATAAATTTCGATTGGCATATATACTGCTAATTTAATGTCTCTATGTGTGTTTTTTTGTATATATATATATATATATATATATATATATATATATATATATATATATACTCTCCAGATTTTTCAAAATATGAAATATATGTGTCTTATATACACTCCCTAAATTCATTCATGTTCATGTATATGGATTTATAATCAACTTTTCACAAGATTATTCTCAGAAATATTCATCCACCTGAAATACATATTTGTTTCCAGTACTGAAAACTAACTTCAGTTAATGTTGCATACAAACACTAATATTTGTACAGTAACTGACCCAGTTTAACATCAATGCAAGTAGATTCCTATGGGACATGATGTGTATTTTGACATTCATTTTTATTCAACACTGGTACATTACTATTTCTTCAATTTATGCACAGCATAGGATATATATTTCATCCACAAGTTAGCAAACTTATAGGCATTTGTTTCACTTTCAATTACTTCCTGCTTCAGAACACATGGATTGCTCCAGGTTTCTTGTCTGGTCTTTTCATGAGACTTTTTTCCAAACACCTTTTTTTCAATTTCCATAATCAGTTTTAAAGCAAAACTCACACACTCTTTATGATAAACCATAATCCTAATATTACGTTTAGATGTATAACTGGTTGGAATGAATGTATGTGTATCAATATAAGATTTCCTGTATATTTTCAGATATCAATTGAATCCATTATTAAATTTGGGACCCATTATATTATTTATTCACAGTATTGTCTATTCTTGCATTATCTCTATATTCATATCACAGGGTACACCTATTTGTACCCCCAATACTAATTTGTACATCTTCAAAATATTGCTCCCAGAAATGGTGGAAGATATACTCAAGTCACCATATCTTCATATATATTTTATCACAGTAATATTCTGGACACAGAAGCAGAGATCACACTTATTATTTTACCAATGTAAAGGTCAGGTGAGTGTCGGAGGAAGAGACCACCAGCAACTGTCTCATGCAACAGCCAAGAGTTTATGGGGATCTAGCATGCTGGCGCTGAGAGCTTCCTTGAATAGAGCACAGATCCCTGAGAACAGCTTAAGCAGAGCTTATAGACTTTCTTTGCAGAGGGCAGGGAGGGAAGATTATTGATGGGTCAGGGCGAGTGGACAGTTGGCGTGCAAATGGGTGAGGGAGTACATTCTGCAGTTTTGCAGTTGGTACAGCACATTCAGGGAACAAGATTAGAAAACAGTTCTCAAGATATCAACAGTGTTTTGTTAAGCATACCGAAAAACTGGAAGTGACAAGTACCTATTTTATTAACCTTTCATTCCCCACTTCCTTTTTGGTTACTTTTAATCATAATAGTGATCATTGGGGATGTCACATTTTATGTCTGCTACTGTGGTATATTGTTTTCTGATTACCATAAGTTTAACTTGTCCAATTTGAGCTTGGAGAAAGGAAACTACACGGTTGAGCAAACAGGGTCCTACAGTTAGCAATAATATGAGGATTATTAATAGACCGGCCAGGGCAGATAAAAGCGTAGTTAACCAGGGGGACTCTGTGAACCAAGACTCAAACCACCCTTTTTGGGCCTCTCTCTCTTGTTGATGCTCTTCAATGCGTCTTCTTAATCATAGATTCTTTTACAACTCCAGTATGGTCGGCATAATAACAACATTCTTCCCTCAATGCAAGACAAAGGCCCCTTCTCTCATGAAGAGGATGTTGAACCCTCACCTGTTCTGTAAAACAACTTCAGAGAGAGAGGTTAAAGATTCCTGTAAAGCTGTGATGGAGCTTTTTAATATCTTTAAATTTTGGTCTATTGCTGCTTTTAATTGGGTCATTTGTTGTGTCCCATGGATTAGGGCAGTGGTTCCTGTGCCCACCCCTGCAGCAACTCCTATTCCTCATAGGATGGCTAAAGTGAGGGATACAGGTTCCCAGCAGAACTGGGTTGTATGCCCACGTATTTGAACTTTAAATGATCCTGCCTCATGATAGAGCACTCGGGGAAACATCTGCACCATTACATAATAAATCACGTCTGTTGAGCATTTTATGAATAAACAATGTTTAAGTATATAGAATTATACTGTTGTAGGGACGGACAAGGCAAGGCACATAAGATAGTACCAAAGACAGGGAAACAGTCCTATTTGGTTGCAACTGGATTTAGAGGGCATTGCTTCTGTTGTAATCAATTAATCCCCTGAATCCCAAGTTTAGGTAGTTTCAGAATTTTGTACCCAACATGTAAGAGAAGGGACTCAGAAATTCACAGTCTACAGAAGTTCACAAAAAGAAGTTTTTGTTTCTGATTTTTTTTTCCTCTGCTCTGGGAAAGATAACTTTTTAAGGACACCTGGGAGGGGGAGAGCTTTTTTCTTCTCTTTTATTTTCTCCCTGCCAGCTGTTACCATGGAGCCCTGTTGGTAACTTCTTTATCTTAGAAATGTAGCCATCTCTGGAAACCTCAGCGGAAGGCCAGAGATCTTGTTCACATATTTTGTGAAAAACTAGAAAGGGGGGTCTAGCTTAGGAGTGCTGATTTTTCCAGCCAGTGGCCAAGTAGAACAGAGCAAGATGAAAAGAGGAAGCTTACCTACACTGAACTCTTTTATAGGGACTTTGTTGCTGAAAGTCCTAAAGTCAGTCATGATGAAGACTTCTGGAGAAGGCCATTTAAGATTTTTCTGTGGGCCTGGTACAGAAGGGAAGACGGGGAAGGCAGGGGGTGAGAGCAGCTCCGTGGTTCTGAGAATGAGAAAAAAAGAGATATAAAAGAATAATGGGAAAGGGGTTTGGGATTTTCCTGGCAACAAAACTTGAGCAGTAGAACAGGTAGAGCAGAGGGGAAGATGCGAGTGAGTATCCCAAAAAGCCTGTGAGGGACTTTAAATTCTTAGTAACCTGTTTTCAGTGATGACAAAGCAACTTTAAAGGCCACTTTCATTACATCTTGGATAGGCATATGAGGGCACTCCTCAGCTGGTTTGAGCTTTGGGTTAGCTGGTAAGAGGACCTCATGGGACCCGGTGTGGGCACTGACAGGAGAAGAGAGGAGTGAGTGGGTGGAAGGGTACCTCAGTACCTTCTACCTCAGCAAGGGGGCAATGGTCTGAGAACCAGCGGAGGTTTGGGTTTTTGATCTAGTAATTGGAGGGGAGAAATCAGGTTGTTGATGTGGGAGTGACAGCAGAGAGTCTGGAGCAGAAGGCGGGGGTTGAGGATCTATTGGAGAAACATAGTTCAGGATGTTAACAAAGGAGGAAAAAGGCCTACACATAGGGGAATTTCCTTCAATCCTTTTGAGCACTTGCCAAAGTTGAAAAGGTCACAAATAATTTGAGGATCTAGAGACCCCTCTGGGGGCCATCGGTTTTGGTTGTCTAATTGGTAATATGGCCAATGCTGTGAACTGAATTTAATGAGGAGTTTGGGTTCCACCAGGCAGCCCCTGTATGTTCACATCCCCGTGATTTTCAGAAGAAGACGGCTTTTCTCCCACACAGCCGTGGCTGTTTGCGGCTTTGATAGTCTGCCAGGAAAACATAGTAATCTAGGCTAGACAACCTGCATCATGCTCTTGTGTCCCTACATCCATGTTTGTTTCCATTATCTATGGTACAAAAGGGATTTAACGGAATTTTAGTGGGATCCTCTTTATCAGAGATATCCCAATAGGAAAGACGTATACCCAGCTGACAAATATCTGGGTGGAGAGTTGGCCACCAGGTCCCTAAGGGGGCTGTATGCGAGATAGACCATACTTCTTGTCTAATAGGATTTGTGATCAGCCATCGCTGCTGAACAGGCTGATGATGGTTAGGACTACTGGTGGCCAAGGGGAGAGTCTATAGCCTTATCCACATGGCGAATATGCAATTTGAAAGGGTTACCAGTCTTTTCCACTTTCCAGCCAGAGTCTAGACAGGGCGCAGGCTTGAGATGAGAATTAGGATCCAGGAATTGATTCCCTCTACTGTAGGTTTTATAAGTAGCACCTGGTATGGTCCTGTCCAGCGGGGTTCCAGGGATGACACCTGATGTCATCTTATGTTGACAAAGTCTCTTATTTGATATCAATGTGTAGTCCCCTCTTCACCAGGTTGGTAGGCAGTGGCCAGCTGTTTCGACAGGTATTGCTGAGTTCTTTCAAGAGCTTTAAGTCTGTCAAGCAAGGGGGTGTGGAAGGGATGGTTAGGCCTTAGAGTTGGGGTTAGGTCCCTTACTGGAGGAGGGGCCCCATAGAGAATTTCATAGGGGGTGAGGTTACACAAAGAAACAGAGGGAGTATTTCTTGCATGAAACAGTGCATAAGGCAGGAGCATAGTCCATTCTTTGATGCCACTCTCTAAGCTTAATTTTGTTAAGGTCTCTTTAATGGTTCTATTAATTTTTTTTTTACCTGTCCTGAGCTCTGGGGTCTATAAGCACATTGTAACTTCCAATTTATCCCCAGGGTCCTGGCTAAACTCTGACTTACCTGGGCCATGAACACCGGTCCATTATCAGACCCTATTACCTTAGGCAGGCCGTATCATGGAAAAATGTCTTTCAGGATCTTCTTACCACCATTTGTGCCTTTTTTTTTGTGGGGAAGACTTCAATCCATCCTGAAAATGTATCTACAAAGACTAGGAGATATTTAAGTCCATATGTTGCTGGCTTAATTTCAGTTAAGTCCACTTCCCAGAATTGTCCTGGTCTGGTTCCTCATAGGTGCTTTCCTGCAGGAAGCTTTTAAGGGTAAACATTAACCTATTGACAGACCGGACAGGGTTTTGTTACCCGTTCAGTTATTTCCTTTCGCTGTGAGTCAGTTAGTGAAAAACTCTGTTCTTGATCCTTCAGGAATGCCTGCAGTTTCTTTGAACCAAGGTGTGTGAATTGATGTACATTTTTAAGGTAGTGTAGGGATTTCCTGAAATTGCAGGCTTGGCTCAGTGAAGTTGAAGAGTTCAGTGCCAGTGTCGTTACATGGTATCAAAATCTTGCTGGTTCTCAGGGGTCCATTGGAATTGGGCATCTCCCTTTAACAGCGGGTATAAAGGAGGAGTTAAGGACGCAAACACAGAAATCCATAACCTGCAAAACCCAGTAGTCCCAAGAAACTCTCTGTGTTGTCTGCTGCTAGATGGGGGTGGTATCTGCACAACCGTTTGTTTTCTGGGCTCAGTGAGCCGTCGTTTACCACCCCTAAGGAAATAGCCCAGGAAGATTACTTCTTGCTGGCAAATTTGGGTCTTTTTGGAAAAAGCTCTATACCCGAGTTGAGCAAGCTTATATAATAGTGCTTGGGTCCCAGACTCACAGTTTTCCTTGGTGTTGGCTGCAGTAGCAGGTCATCCACGTATTGAAGCTGGGTGACTTCGGGGTGCATAGTTCTGAAGTTGTTGAGATCTCTGTGGAGGGCTTCATCAAAGACAGTGGGGGAGTTTTTGAACCCCTGTGGGAATCTAGTCCATGTTAGTCGACCAGACGTTCAGGTTTCTGGGTCTACCCACTCAAAAGCAAACAGCAACTGACTATCTTTATGCAGAAGCATGCAAAAGATAGCATCTTTAAGTCCAGAACAGTATACCATTTCTACTCAGGGTTCAGAGTGATAAGCAGATTGTACGAATTAGTTACCGTGGGGTGAATGTCCTGCACTCTGTTGTTGATCTCTCTTAGGTCTTGAACGGGGGATAGTCCCCAGTTCCTGGCATTTTTTACTGGTAGCAGTGGAGTGTTCCAGGGCGATTGACAGGGCCTTAGGACCCTAAGGCCAGATATTTTTGAATATGGGGCCTTATCCCATCTTTAGCTTTTTTGCTCAGAGGATATTGTTTGACATTGATTGGGGAGGCTGAGGTTTTTAACTTCACTGTTTTTGGAGGTTGTTTCCTGGCTAGGCCTAACCCAGCAATTTTTTCCCAGGCATCTGGGTATCTGTTATCCATTTCTGGAGTAGCTTGCCTGTTTGATCAGTCTTTGGGGGTCTGACGAGTTGCTGTTCATCTTCTACTGACATTTATAAAGCCATGACTATAGGAGTTTTACTGAAGGATTTTGAAATTTCGGGGTTAAAAGTTGTTTTGGCTCGTAGCTTACTGAGCAGATCTCTGCCCTTCAATGGGGCCAGGCATTCTGGGATTACTAGGAAGGAGTAATGGATTTTTCCTTTTTCCATGTCCATGATCCTCTTAGTTGTCTAAGTCTGATATTTACTGCTGTTAGCCCTTTGAACTAGAGACCTTTTATTTGATAGCGGGCCCAGCGGGGCCTTAAGGGCTGAGTATACTGCATCTGTATCCACTTCAAAGTTTACTGGGGTCCCCTCCACTTCAAAGGTTACCCTGAGCTCGGGGAAGGGATCTGAGCCCCGACGTTCTTAGTCAATCTCCAGAGTCAGAAAGGCTGGCTGGCTTGGCTGTCTCTTACTAGGGCACTCTTTGGCTCAGTGTGCTTTTTCTTTACAGTAGGCACATTGATCTGAGGCCAGAGGTTGCCTCTGGTGTGGGCCCAGGTATCGCTTTTTGTCTCCCTGTTTCTTAATTTCTGGGCTATTTATTCTTGTGACCAGGAACTTAGTCAATGCCTTAATCTGTCTTTTGCGTCTCTCATCTTCCCTTTCCTCTTTTTCGTTCTCTCTGTTTCTCTCTTATAGTATACTTTCTTGGCTACTCTGACTAAATCTCTCAAAGTCATATCTTGTAATCCATCTAAGCATTGTAACTTTCTTTTAATATCCAGATCAGCTTTCCCAATGAAGGCCATCATGACATATGCCTTTTGATCCTCTGCCTGAGGATTGAAAGGAGTATATCTCCTATATGCCTCCATAATTCTCTCTAGAAACATAGAGAGATATTCATCAGGCCCTTGAATGATCTCTCTTACCTTGGCCAAATTAGTTGGTTGCCTAGCGGCTGGTTGGAAACCCACTGTTAGGGCCCGGCAATAAGTGGAGAGATGCTCCCTACTTTCAAAGGTGTCGGGGTCCCAGTTGGGTCAGTTCAAGGGGAAGCCAGCTTTGATTATGTTGGGAAGTTGTGTTGGTCATCCATCTGGTCCGAGGATATTTTTATCTAGCTTCCAGGAAGTTTCTCTCTTGTTCCTCTGTCATGAAGAGAGTCCCTGGGATTTGTTGGCAGTCATCCCAAGTAGGCAGGTGTGAAAACGCCAGGGAGTTCTTTGAGTTCTTTTAGCGGGGCCAGCTTCCTTCAGGGAAGGAAGGGCTGTGTGTTTGACAAGGGGGAGTCATCTGGAGGGAGCTGGGCCGGCCTAGCTTCCTCCAATGGCGGAGAGGCTGAGTCAGCACCAGTGGAATCACTTAGAGGGTGTTGGGGGTTGGGGGACGAGGGAAGAGGATAAGGAGGGGGAGGAGAGTCCAGTAGAGACTTGAGACTCAGGGAGAACAGAGGGTGGAGGAGGAGGAGCAGAGGGTTTGAGAGATAGAATCGTGGTGGAAGGAGTAGGAGCGGGGGCAGAGACAAGGAAAGGTTTCACCCATGGAGGAGGAGATTTGCAGAGATCCTGCAAAGTTAAGATATATGGTTGTTGATCAGGATGGCTATGTGGCCCCGGTTGAAAGACAAAATCTCTGACTTTTCGAATTAGTGGGAAGTAGATGTTTATGGGGGCCATCTAACTCCAAAGGTGGGTCATTCTGAGGCACAGAGAGTCTGCCAGGTCCGGCGTTTTACTGAAAAAGGAAGATTCTGGGCCCTTAAGCGGACTTTGGTCCAGTGATCAAGGGTCAGGAAGAGAGGCGTTGAAGTGCTCTGTCCCAAAATGAGAGATAGACAAACAGTGAAAGGAACGACACACAACACAGACAGGACTAGACAATAAAGACAGGCAATGGACGTCAAATACTGAGACCAGGACTGAGTAGCCGGCAAAAACTGATGGGCTGGCAATACCGAATCCGAAACAAAATATCACTGAGTCAAGGAGACTATTGTTCCTCAATTTCCTGAGTCCTCTGGGGCGTCCCCCAGGGACGTGGCCTGTGGCTCTGTGACACGTATTTCAGCCTCCATCAGAGAGACCTCACGCTCATCACCTATAGCCATTTTGCCAAGCCCAAACCTGTAACCTGAAACCAAAAAGAGTCTCCTTACTTACCCTGAAAGGAGCCCCTTGGGGGTCTTTCATCCGCCACTGCCGGATCTTGCTGGTGCCTCCAGATGTAAAGGTCGGGCAAGCATCGGAGGACGAGACCACCAAGAGAATGTCTCATGCAACACTAAAGGGTTTATTGGGAGTCCAGCATTCTGGGGCTCAGAGCTCACTTGAATAGAGCAGAGAGCAATGAGAACAGCTTAAGCAGAGCTTATATGCTTTCCTTGGAGAGGGCAGGGAGGGAAGTTTATTGATGGGTCAGGGCAAGTGGGCGGTTTGCGTGCAAATGGGTGAGGGTATACGTTCTGCAGTTTGGCAGTTGGGGACAGCACATTCTGGGAACAAGATTAGCAAACAGTCCTCAAGATTTCAACAGTGTTTTGTTAAGCATACAGAATAACAGGAAGTGGCAAGTACCTATTTTATTAACCTTTCACCAAAGCCTAAATGGAAAGTGAGCATGGATTACTAAAAACATCCATGTCCAGGTTGCCTAAAGCTCTCAAATCAATCCTATTGGTGACTACATATTTGTTTCTTCCTAAGATAATATATTCAACCTCAACCCTGTTGAAAATGATTAATCCTATCACTCACTTTATATTTTGCCTGATTTCCTAATGTCTCTATTGATATCTGCTTTCCTACATATTTTTCCCAGTTCATCATTGTGACTGACTCTTCACATGTGCTGACATTTACATTCACTCTCTATCCGAAACCCTATTGCTAAAGAACTTTTGGTCCAAATCCTATTCTCACTCTTTTTCTAAACCTACCAACTACCTTCCTAATCCTACCGACTATCGCTTTTTGACTGGATGATCTCTTCGACAATCAATCATCCAAGGTCCAAGGTCCTATGCAATTGTATATTGATTTATCTGAGACATCTTTTCAGAACATAATTCAAAGCTAAGTATCCCAATCAACAGCCCAATGCCCTTCCTGGATTCAAATCTTATCTAGATTTCTGTTATATTTCACCAATATATTATTGTAAATATCGCAAGTTCCAAATACCATTGTTCATTCCTCAGTATGATTCCAAACCCAAATCGAACCTCGTATTACCCTAACCATACACTGTTCCCTCAAACTAATTTTACAGAAGAGCCCGGACAGAGTTTGTCTTACAATACAGTAATGTAGGGGATCTTCCACCTGCTGAGAACATCAAAGGACCATGCAAAAATTATACCCTGAAGAAGTTGCAGGCAGCTATGAAGGACCTAAGAGAGAAAAAGTCATATTCCATGGCAAACAACCTCGTCAGTATGAAGGGATGTGTCTGAATCAGCCTCTCCTTTCTTAATGCAGAGAACTGATCAAACCATGCCTTTGTGGAGAGCTGTTTCCAGGTGCCTATGGTTGATATACCATTCTAACTTGTGAAAGTGTCACAGGAAGTAGGGGCAGCCTCCATCTCATGGGACCCTTGGAAGTAACTGTTAGGAGAAAGTGGTGGCCAAGGCAGTGATCTCATTCAGTTCCTGAAGGAAGTGACCTCACCTCACTTTCTTGGTGATTGAAAACTCTGAACTTGTGATCCAGGAAGCCAGGCACCCAGAGCCAGTCCCAGTCCCAGTCCCAGTGGTCTTACTTGTTTGGATTTACCAAGGACAGAGTCAGTCTTCCTTGGTACGTACTGATATGAGGATGGTCAAACGGCAGAAGAGCTCTGAAGAGGGGCCTTTCCTTAGAAAGCAGGTATTGGTTAACCGCTGGCTCCTGACAACTTCACAGAGTTGGCCAAGGAGACCAGATCTCAGACAGGACAGGCCATATCATTGGAACATAGTATGGCCCACCAGTTAGAGGACACTCCGGATAGTCACAGACCTACTTGGGTTAAGGAGGTTTCTTTGTGGGTGTGGGTGTGAGTTTGTGGTTTTCTCTCATGTTCTGAGAATAGGTAGGAAAGGCTGTTTGTTTGGATTGGAGTGGACTGTTTCTAGTAAGTCTTTTGACAAGGCTAGTGTTTCTATGTCTGTGTATCCCACTGTGTCCGTGGTTGTAGACATTAGAAAAGAGAATGCATCAAAGGATGTGTTCTGTCTAGTAGAAAACTTCCCAGCATTCATCCTGCCTAATTGATGAATGGACTGTGGTTTGCCTTATGGATGGGCAACACCTACAAAATTCCTAAGTTCCTGTTTTCTTCCTGAATTCTGGCCATTCTCCAGAATAGGCTCATGGTGTTTTTTTTTCCAAAATATGTACCACCTCCAAGCTCTGAGACATGTCCATATACTTGATAGCTGTAGAGAATGGGAACATCTTAGAAAACGCAGATATCAGTGTGACCAGTAAATTCTCAGTGGAGAAACCCTGCTTTGGTTCATTTGCTTACCTATGGTTCTGTTGTCCTGAATGTCAGGAAGGTCTTTGCCTCAGGCCACCCCTTTGTGAAGCCTGAAGAAAACAGTTTTCAAATGGAAATGAATGGGCATCACCTGTGGCTCTTTGCTTAATTGCTTGTAAAAGGATGTGTGTGAATCAGCATCTTGGCCCTGTATGAGGATGTGGCTTAGATTCTCAGCACATGATGAATCTAAAGATAGATTCCATGTGTGCAATCAAAACCAAAATGGCCAAAAATCTGTCATTGTTGATGAGTCTCTTGCCTTGCTCTGTTAGGATTCTGACCTCTATCAAGTGAGAATAGGGATCCTTTGGGTCAAATGTGTTCTGTGAAGAACTGCAGAGGTGCTTGTGTTTTCTTGTGACTCCAAATCACATAAAGAATCTATCCCTGAGAGTCAGTAGGCCTCAAATTGGAGAAGCAGAGCAGTATTCATGGCAGGCCTATTGGATCACTCCAGGTTCACAGGAAGGGTGTCCATGCCACCCTGACTTTAGGCAAATGAGGTGAAAGGAAGATTATTTTGGACACTCTCTTGGGATGCGTCCCACATGGAAAACTCCAGCCAGAGGTTATGATGAGTGTCTATATTTAAGAAGATGAGGGTCATGTGCGAGTGTTTTGGTTTTAATTGTGGTCATTCGTTTTGCAGTTGGAAGAGATGACTGGATCCACCTGGGCTTTAACTCCGGTGTCATTCCCCTTAAAGACTGAGTTCTGGATCAGTCATCAAACAAGTATTGCCATGAATTGTATTGGGATTTTAGGAGGCCACGCATGAGAGTCTCCCTTGGAAACTGAGATCTAGTCCTAGGGTGGCTTTACACAGAGCACTGGGAATCTCAGGCAGGATATCACATAATTTTATTCTGAAAGACTTGGAAGCCATATTTGCTAGTCAAAACACACACGGACCTCAATTGTAGACCTCAATGAGCCTGGATTCATGTGACCTTTTGGCAACTCTTTGGGAAGCCTTGCCTGTGAGAGTTCTCCAAAGCTTTCATTGAAATGAGCTTCCTCAACATTGAATGATTCCTGAATGAATTGAAAGCCATAGTGCCTCCAACTTCATAATTAGAAATTGGCTAGATAAATACCATGGAATTTTTGAAATTCCAATGAGCAGGTGGCAATGAAGAACCTTTGGATGTCCTGTTGCTGATCATGTTGTACCAGACAGTGCCTTGAGTGACTGGTTTTGATGAAAATGGTGTAGAACAGAGATGCCAGTAATTTGGATCCTGCTGAGTAGTGGGCCTAGAGCAGTGGTGAGCAAGTGTGTGATAAAACATCTGAGGTGGGGCCATGTGGATCTTCCATTGGCTTCCAAATGACTTTTGACTGACATGGTGCAGCCAGCAGACCCTTATATGTAAAGGCATCTTGTTATATGGAGAGGTTTCAGGGCAATGTTCAGAATCAGGTTGCTATGGTCAAGGGGGCATCCTATGTGGTATACAAGCCCTGTTGGTGCATTCTTCTGTAGATCCTAACCCAACACACTTGACAGAACTCCCTCCAGCACTGTCCCAGTAGAACTCCTTGTATTTCATGAAGCAAATACCAAACTGCGAGTGCAGCAGGAAGAAATATTATGAAAAGTGGAGGATAATGAAATGGCTTCACAGTCCACATGGGGAGACACTTAGCCCCCAGTGGCTACAGATTATCTACAAAGAGAGAATTCAGCACTGCTGCTTCATGTTTATTGGAAAATAATAAACCATGCCCTCCAGATCACAGAGATGCAGACCCAGCTTTGATGGTCTCACTAGAAAGGAAGCTAAAGCTCCTGACAACAACATATATTTCAAGTGCTCAACCTAGAGGCAGTTTCTCCAGACGTCTTTAGGCAGGCAAATCTCCATGTTTGTAGAGTCTTACACTGTCCCTTACTTTTGGAAACTCCTCTACCATCTCCATGGTTGTGAACCCTGAGCATTTTCAATTTCAGATATGTATTCAAAGATTTTCTAACTCTTCTCCTCTAATTGTGTCTTACTTGTTGTGAAGGTAATGTCAAGGCATTGTTCTGAATGAGAGTCGGAATACTTTTTTGTAGTACACATTTGCATACACATTGATCCATTTTCCAATTTTCCATTCGAAATACTGAATCCCTGACACTAACTCATACCCTACTAGACTCTGACTACTAATCCTAATATGATGGAGAAAAATACCCAAAAAGAATGAAAACACAAGCAGTTCAGAGGAGGCATGGTGTATAGTTGAACTTCCCTCTTGCATGATAAAGGTTCGGTTTTATAAATCTACTCAATTTTTAATTGAAATAGTCCTCCATGTGTTTTTTTTTAAAGAGAGAGTGAGAGAGGAGAGAGAGAATTCTTTAATATTTATTTTTTAGTTATCGGCGAAAACAACATCTTTGTTTGCATGTGGTGCTGAGAATCGAACCCATGCCTCACGCATGCCAGGCGAGCGCGCTACCACTTGAGTCACATCCCCAGACCCCTCCATGTGTTTTTAAAGTTAACAAATATGTGAATTCCTGTCGCCCTTTCTCTGTAGCCTACTCAGCACATGTACTTTTAATATGCACATATAGAATCCTACCTGGTATCACAAGTACATTTTTATGAGTTGGCTGACTTGGCAGAAACAAATTGTAAGAAGAGATCAGTCCTCCTAAACGCTGTTGGAACTGAAAATTCAAACTATGTGTGAGCTTCCTAGTAGAACAATATTATACATAAATCCATGTTTAGTAAAATAAATATTTTTGCATTTGTGGATGATATATATTACATGATGAATTACGATTGGCATACATATATTGATACTTTTTAATGTATTTTTGTGGTTTTTTGTATATAAATACACTATCCAGATTTTATAAAATATGAAATATATGTGTCTTATATACACTCGGTGAATTCATTCATGTTTATGTATGTGGATTTATAATCAACTTTTCACAAGATTATTCTCAGAAATATTCATCTACCTGAAATACATATTTGTTTCCCAGTACTGAAAACTAACTTCAATCAATGGTGCTTACAAATCCTAATATTTCTACAGTAACTGACCCAGTTTAACATCAATGCAAGTAGATTCCTATGGGACATGATGTCTATTTTGATGTTCATTTTAATTCAACACTGGTACATTATTATTTCTTCAGTTTTTGCACATCATAGGATATATATTTCATTCACAAGTTTACAAATTTATACTAATTTGTTTCACTTTTAATCACTTCCTTCTTCAGAACACATGTATTCCTCCATGTTACTTGACTGGTCTTTTCATGAGACTTCTTTCCAAACACATTATTTTCAATTTCCATAATCAATTTTGAAGCTAAACCCACACACTCTTCAAGATAAACCATAACATTAATATTACCACTAGATGTATAAGTGGTTGGAATGAATGTGTGTATATCAATATAAGATTTCCTGTACATTTTCACATGTCAATTCAATCCATTATTAAAGTTGGAACCAGGTATGTTATTTATTCACAGTATCGTCTATTAATGCATTATATCTATATTCATAGATACAGTGTACACCTCTTTGTCTCCCCAATACTAATTTATACCTCTTCAAAATATTGCTCCCAGAAATGGTAGAAGAAATATTCATGTCACCTTATCTATATATATATTTTTTATCACAGTAATATTCTGGACACAAAAAACAAAGGTCACACTCATGATTGTATCAAAGCGTAAATGAAAAGTGAGCATGGATTACTAAAAACAACCATGTCCAGGTTGCCTAATGCTCTCAAATATCAATCCTATTGGTGAGTACATATTTGTTTCTTCCTAAGATTATATATTCAACCTCAAGCCTGTTTGAAATGTCTAATCCTATCACTCACTTTATACTTTGCCTGATTTCCTTATATCTCTGTTGATATCTGCTTTTCTACATATATTTCCCAGTTCATCATTGTGTCTGACACTTCACATATGCTGACATTTACATTCAATGTCTACCCGAGACCCTATTGCGAAAGAAATTTTTGTCTAAATCCTATACTCACTCTTAATTCTAAACCTACTGACTATCTTCCTAATCCTACTGACTATCGCTTTTTGACTCGATGTTCTCTTCGTCAATCAATCATCCAAGGTATAAGGTCCTAAGCCATTGTATTTCAATTTATCGAAGACATATATGCAGAACGTAATTCAAACCTAAGAATCTCACTCGAGGGCCCAATGCCCTTCTGACTTCAAATCTTACCTAGATTTCTGTTTTCATACTTACATTTCACCTATATATTCTTGTAAATATCACAGGTTCCCAATACCATTATTCATCCGGTAGAGAGATTACTAACCCAAATCAAACATGTTATTAACCCTAAACATACACTCTTCCCTCAATCTAACTTTACAGAAGAGGAGGGGTAGAGTTGGTCTTACAATACAGGAATGTAGGGGATCTTCCACCTGCTGAGAACATCAAAGGTTCATGCAGAAATATTCCCTGGAGAAGATGTAGGCAGCTATGAAAGACCTGAGAGAGCAAAAGTCATCTTCCATGGTAAACAACCTGGTAAGGATGAATGGGTGTGTCTGAATGAACCTCTATCTTCTAAGTAGAGAAGATGGACCAAATGAGGCCTGTTTGGAGAGCTCTTCCCAGGTGCCTATGGTTGATATACCATTCTTACTTGTGAAAGTGTGACAGGAAGTAGGGACAGACTCCATCTCATGGGACCCTTAGAAGTAACTGTTAGGACAAAGAGGTTGCCAATGCAGTGACCTCATTCAGTTCCTGAAGGAAGTGACCTCACTTCACTTCCTTGGTGATGGAACTCTCTTAACTTGGGATGCAGAAAGAGAGGCACCCAGAGCCAGTCGCAGTCCCAGTCCCAGTGGTCTCACTTGTTTTAATTTACCAAGGACAGAGTCAGTCTTTCTTAATACCTACTGATGTGAGGATGGCCAAATGCCAGGAAAGCTCTGAAGTGGGGCCTTTCCAGAGAAAGCAGGTATTGGTTCACCGCTGGCTCCTGACAACTGCACAGAGTTGGCCAAGGAGACCAGATTTGAGATACGACAGGCCATTTTGGGGGACTATAGTATGGCCCACCATTCAGAGGACACTCCACAAAGGAGGTGTCTTTGTGGGTGTGGGTGTGTGTATAGTTTTGTCTCATGTTCTGAGATGATGTAGGAAAGGCTGTTTGTTTGAATTGGCGAGGACTGTTTCTAGTAAGTCCTTTGACAAGGCGAGTGCTTCTATGTCTGTGTATCCCACTCTGTCCGTGGTTGTAGACATTAGAAAAGAAAATGCATCAATGGATGTGTCCTGTCTAGGAGAAAGCTTCGCAACATTCATCCTGCCCAATTTATTAATGGACTGCGGCTTTCCTTTTTGAAGGGCAACACCTGCTATCTTCTTAAGTTTCTGTTTTCTTCCTGAATTCTGGACACTCTCCAGAATAGCCTCATTGTTTTATGTGCAAGATATATACTACCTCCAAGTTCTGTGATATGGCCATCTACTGGATAGCTGAAGGGAATGGCGAGCATCTCAGAAAACTCAGATATCAGTGGGACCAGGAAAGTCTCAGTGGAGAAACCCTGCTTTGTGCCTTTTGTTTACCTATTGTTCTGTTGCCCTGAATTTCAGGAAGGTCTTTGCCTCAGTCCACTCTTTTGTGAAGCCTGAAGAAAACAGTTTCAAATGGAAATTAATGGGCATCACCTGTGGCTCTTTGCTTAATTGCTTTGGAAATGGATGTGTCTGAATTAGCCTCTTGGCCCTGTGTGAGGCTGTGGTTAGATTCTCAGCACCTGATGGATCCCATGTGTTCATCCAAATCCAAAATGGTCAAAAAGAGCAGTCATTGTGGATGAAGTCTCTCGCCTTCCTCTGTAAGGTTCCTGACATCCATCAAGTGAGAATAGGGATCTTTTGGGTCAAATGAGTTCTTCAAAGCCCTGCAGAGGCAACCCCATAGGTGCTTGGGTTTTCTCATGTTTCCAATTAACATAAAGAATCTAAACCTCACAGTCAGTAGTCCTCAAATTGGAGAAGCAGAGCAGTATTAACGGCAGGCCTATTTGATTACTCCTGGCTCACAGGAAGGTTTTCAGGCCACCCTGACATTAGGCAAATGAGTGACAAGGGAGCTTATTTTGGACACTGTCTTGGGCTGTGCCCCTCATGGAAACCTCCAGCCAGACTACATAATGAGTGTCTATATGGAAGAAGATGAGGGCCATGTGGAAGTGTTTTGGTTTTAATTTGTTTATTAGTTTGGCAGTTGGAAATGATGACTGGCTCCACCTGGGCTTGAACTCTGGTCTGATTCTCCTTAGAGACTGAGTTCTGGAACTGACCTCCGAGAAGTATTGTCATGAGTTGTGCTGGGATTTTAGGAGGCCATGCATGAGATTCGCCCTTCTAACTGAGATGTGTGCCCATTAAGGCTTTCCACAGGGCACGGGGAATCTCAGCCAGGATATCACACGATTTATTCTGAAAGGTTTGGTAGCCATAGCTGAGAGTCAAAACACACATGGATCTCACATTGTAGACCTCAATGGGCCTGGCTTCATGTGACTTTTTGGGCACTCTTTGGGAAGCCTTGCCTGTGAGTATTCTCCAGAGCTTTCATTGAAATAAGCTTCCTCAACATTTAATGGTTCCTGAATGAATTGAAAATCATAGTGCCTCCAATTTCATCCTTGAATAATGGCTAGGTAAATACCATGGAATTTTTGAAATTTTCATGACCAGGTGGAACTGGAGAACCTTTTGATGTCCGTTTTGCTGATCATGAGTATACCAGACATTGTGTTGATTGACTGGGTTTCATGAAAATGGTGTAGAACAGAGATGCCAGTAAGTTGGAGCCTGCTGAGTAGTGGGCCTAGAGCAGATGTGATAAAACATCTGTATTGGGGTCATGTGGATCTGCCATTGGCTTCCAAATGGCTTGTGACTGACATGGTGCAGCCAGCAGACCCTTATATGTAAAGGCATCTTGTTATATGGAGAGATTTCAGGGCAATGGTCAGAATCAGGTTGCTCTGGTCAAGGGGGCAAACTATGTTGTATAGAAGCCTTATTGGTGCATTCTCCTGCAGACCCTGACCCACCGCATATGATAGAACTCCCTCCAGCACGATGTCCCAGTTGAACTCCTTGCATTTTGTGAAGCAAATACCAAACTCCCAGTGCAGCAGCAAAAAACACCAGGAAAAGTAGAGGATGACCAAATGGCTTTACAGTCAACACGGAGAGACACTTAGACCCCAGTTGCCAGAGTTTCCCTGCAAAGTGAGAATTCAGCACTGCTGCCTCATGTTCATTGAAAAATATGATACCATGTCCTCCAGGTGACATAGATGCAGACCCAGTTTTGGTGCTCTCACTACATATTAAGCTAAATCTCCTGAAAACAACATATATTTCAAGTGCCCAAACTCAGAAGCAGTTTCTAAAGAAGTCGTTAGGCCTGCAGAGCTCCATGTTTGTGGAGTGTTTATCCAGTCCATTACTTTTGGAAACTCCTCTACCACCTCCAAGGTTGTGAACTCCTGAGCATATTCCATTCCAGATATGTATTCACAGATTCTCTAACTCTTCTCCTCTAATTGTATCTTACCTCTGGTGAATGTAATGTCAAGGCATTGTTCTGGATGAGAGTGGGAAGATTTTTGTGCAGCGTATATTTGCTTACACATTGGATACCTTTTCCAATTTTGCATTCTAAATATTGAATCCCTGACACTAACCCATATCCTACTAGACTCTGACTACTAATTCTAATATGATGGGGAAAATAACCCAAAGAGAAAAGAAATACAAGCAGTTCAGAGGAGGCATTGTGTATAGTTGGACTTGCCTTTTGCCTTGTATTGGGTAGGAGTAATAAATCTAGTCAATTTTTTGTTGAATTAGTTCTCCATGTGTTTTTAAAGTTAACAAATATATGAATTCCTGTCTCATTTTCTCTGTAGCATATTCAGCACATGTATTTTTATATGCACATATAGAATCCTACCTGGTATCACACGTACATTCTTGTGAGGTGGCTTAGTTGTCAGATACAAATTGTGAGAAGACACCACAGCTCCTAAACGTTGTTGGAACTGATAATTCAAAATGTGGGTGAGATTGCTAGTTGAACAACATTATACGTAAATCCATGTTCAGTAAAATGAATATTTTTCCATCTGTGGATGATACATATTTCATGGTGAATTTTGATTGGCATATATATTGCTACTTTTTAATATATTTGTGTGTGTGTGTATATATATATATATATATATATATATATATATATATATATATATATATATATATATATATATTCCGTCTCCAGATTTTTCAAAATATGAAATATATATGTGTCTTATTACACAGTCCCTCAATTCATTCATATTCATGTTTGTGGATTTATAATCAAAGTTTCACAAGATTATTATCATAAATATCCATCCACCTGAAATACATATTTGTTTCCTAGTAGTGAAAACTAACTTCAGTGAATGGTGCATACAAATCCTAATATTTCTACAGTAACTGACCCAGTTTAACATCAAAGAATGTATATTCCTATGGGACATGCTGTGTATTTTGACGTTCATTTTTATTCAACACTGGTACACTGCGATTTCTTCAGTTTATGCACATCATAGGATATATATTTTATCCACAATTTTGCAAATTTATAGGCATTTGTTTCACTTTCAATCAATTCCTGCATCAGAACACATGTATTCCTCGTTGTTTCTTGATTGGTCTTTTCATGAGACTTTTTTCCAAACACATTATTTTCAACTTTCATAATCACTTTTGAAGCAAAACTCACACACTGTTCATGATAATCAATTACCCTAATATTACCATTAGATGCATTACTGGTTGGAATGAATGATTTTATATCAATATAAGATTTCTTATATATTTTCAGATATCAATTCAATCCATTATTTAAAGTGGAACCAGCTATATTATTTATTCACAGTATGGCCTATTCATGCATTATCTGTATATTCATAGACACAGGGTACACTTTTTTGTACAACCAATACTTATGTATATGTCTTCAAAATATTACTCGCAGAAATGTTGAAAGAAATACTCATGTCACCTAATCTACATATACATTTTATCACATATACATTTTATCACAGTAATATTCTCGACACAAAATGCAAAGTTCACACTTATATTGTACTAAAGCCTAAATGGAAAGTGAACATGGATTACTTCCATGTTTAGGTTGCCTAATGCTCTCAAATATCAATCCTATTGGTGACTACATATTTGTTTCTTCCTAAGATTATATATTCAAACTCAACCCTGTTGAAAATGTCTAATCATATCACTCACTTTATACTTTGCCTGATTTTTTAATATCTCTATTGATATCTGCTTTCCTACACATTTTCCCCTGTTCATCATTGTGACTGACCCTTCAAATGTGCTGAAATTTACTTTCACACTTTAACCCAAACCCTATTGCTAATGAACTTTTGTTCTAAATCCTATACTCACTCTTCTTTGTAAACCTACCGAATATCTATCTAATCTACCGACTATCTTTTTTTGACTGGGTGTTCTCTTCGAAAATCAATCATCCAACGTACAAGGTCCTATGCCATTCTATATCAATTTATCTGAGACATCTGTGCACAACGTAAATCAAAGCTAAGTATCCCAATCAAGGGCCCATTGCCCCTCTGGGCTTCAAAATTACCTAGATTTCCTTTTTCATTCATATATTTCACCTCTATATTTTTATAAATATCGCAGGTTCCCAATACCATTATTCATCCCACAGAATGATCCCTAACACAAATCAAACATTTTATTAACCCTAGAAATACACTGTTTCCTCAATGTAAATTTAATGAATAGCAGGGACAGAGTTGGTCTTACAATACAGGAATGTAGGGGATCTTTCACCTGCTGAGAACCTCAAAGGTCCATGGAGAAATGATCCCTGGAAAAGATGTAGTCAGCTATGGAGGACCTGAGAAAGCAACAGTCATCTTCCATGGCAAACGACCTGGTCAGGATGAAGGGTTGTGTCTGAATCAGAACCTCTCTTCTTAATGTAGAAGAGATGGACCAAACCAGGCCTGTGTGGAGAGCTATTCCCAGGTTCCTATGGTTGATATACCATTCTAACTTGTGAATGTTTTGCAGGAAGTAGGGGAAGCCTCCATCTAATGGGACACTTGGAAGAAACTGTTAAGGTAAAGTGGTTTCCAAGGCAGTGACCTCATTCAGTTCCTGAAGAAAGTGACCTCACCTCACTTCCTTGTTGATGGAACTCTCTGAACTTGGGATCCTGGAATCCAGGCACACAGAGCCAGTCCCAGTCCCAGTCCCAGTGGTTCACTTGTTTGGATTTACCAAGGACAGAGTCAGTCTTTTTTTGTACCTACTGATGTTAGGATGTCCAAAAGCCAGGAGAGCTCTGAAGGGGCCTTTTCTGAGAAAGCAGGTAGTGGCCCACCGCTGGCTCCTGAACACTTCATAGAGTTGGCCAAGGAGACCAGATGTGAGACAGGACAGGACATTTCGGGGGAACATTGTGTGGCCCACCAGTCAGAGGACACTCCATAGAGTCACAGACCTACTTGGGGTAAGGAGGTGCCTTTGTGGGTGTGGTTGTGAGTCTGTGATTTTGTCTCATGTTCTGAGAATAGGTAGAAAAGGCGGTTTGTTTGGTGTGGAGTGAACTGTTTCTCGTAAGTCATTTGAAAAGGTGAGTGTTTCTATGTCTGTGTATCCCACGGTGTCCGTGGTTGTAGACATTAGAAAAGAGAGTGCATCAATGGATGTGTCCTGTCTAGTAGAAAGCTTCCCATTTCAACCTGCCCAATTTATGAATGGATTGTGGCTTTACTTAAAGATGGGCATAACCTACTACATTCCTAATTTCCAGGTTTCTTCATGAATTCTGTCCACTTTCCAGAATAGGTTCATGGTTATGTGTCCAACATATGTGCCACCTCCAAGCTCTGTGACATGGCCACGTACTGGATAGCTGAAGGGAATGGCAAGCATCTCATAAAACTCAGATATCAGTGTGACCAGGAAAATCTCAGTGGAAAAACCCTGCTTTGGGCATTTTGCTAATATATTGTTCTGTTGAACTGAATGTCGGGAAGTTCTTGCTCTGGCCACCCCTTTGTGAAGCCTGAAGAAAACAGTTTTCAAATGGAAATGAATGGGCATCACATGTGGCTCTTTGCTAAATTGCCTTGGAAAGGGATGTGTCTGAATTAGCATTTTGGCCCTGTGTGAGGTTGTGGCTTAGATTCTCAGCACCAGATGGATCTATAGAAAGATCCCATGTGTGCATCCAAAACCAAAATGGCAAATAGATCAGTCATTGTGGATGAAGTCTCGCCTTCCTCTGTGAGGTTCCTGACCTCTATCAAGTGAGAATAGATATCCTTTGTGTCAATTGAGTTCTTCAAAGCCCTGCAGAGGTGCTTGGGTTTTCTAATTACTCTAATTCACATTAAGAATCTATACCTCTAACTCAGTAGGCCTCAAATTGAAGAAGCAGTGCAGTATTAACGGCATGCCTATTTGATCACTCTTGGTTCACAGGAATAATGTCCAGTCCACTCTGACTTTAGGCAAATGAGGGGCTAGGGAGCTTATTTTGGACACTGTCTTGGACTGCGCCCATCATGGAAACTTCCAGCCAGAGGTTATGATGAGTATCTATATAGAAAAAGATGAGGGCCATGTGGGAGTGTTTTGGTTTTAATTGTGGTCATTGTGTGGCAGTTAAATGAGATGCCTGGGTCCACATGGCTTGAACTCTGGTGTGATTCCACTTAGAGACTGTGTTCTGGATCTGATCTCAGAGAACTTGTGCCATGAATTGCGTTGGGATTCTAGGAAACCACGCATGAGAGTCGCCCTTAGAAACTGAGATCTAGGCACAGGGTGGCTTTCCACAGAGCACTGGGAATCTCAGCCAGGATATCACATGATTTTTTTCTGAAAGACTTGGCAGGCATAGTTGAGAGTCAAAACACACATGGACCTCACATTGTAGACCTCAATGGGCCTGGTTTCATGTGACTTTTTGGCCACACCCTGGGAAGCCTTGTCTGTAACAATTCTACAGAGCTTTCATTGAAATGAGGTTTCTCATCATTTAATGGTTCCTGAATGAATTGAAATCAACAGTGCCACCAACTTGATCCTTGAAAAATGGCTAGATAAATACAATAAAATTTTTGGAATTCCCATGACCAGGTGGCACTGGAGAAAATTTGGAAATCCGGTTGCTGATCATGAGCATACCAGACAGTGCCTTGATTGACTAGGTTTCATGAAAATGGTGTAGAACAGAGATGCCAGTAAATTGGAGGCTGCTGAGTAGTGGGCCTAGAGCAGTGGAGGGGAGGTGTGTAATAAAATATCTGTGGTGGGGCCATGTTGATCTTCCATTGGCTTCCAAATGCTTTGTGACTGACATGGTGCAGCCAGCAAACCCTTATATGTAACGGCATCTTGTTATATAGAGAGGTTTCAGGGCAATGTTCAAAATCATGTTGCTATGGTCAAGGGGGAAAGATATGTGGAATAGAAGCATTGTTGGTATATTTTCTTGCAGACCCTGACCCACCACACATGACAGAACTCCCTCCAGCACTGTGTCCCAGGTGAACTTCTTTTATTTCATAAGCAAATACCAAACTCCCAGTGCAGCAGCAAGAAACACCAGGAAAAGTGGAGGATGACCAAATGGCTTCACAGTCCACACGGGGAGACACTTAGGACCCAGTGGACTCAGTTAACCTACATAGAGAGAATTCAACACTGGTGCCTCATGTTCATTGGAAAATAAGAAACCATGTGCTCCAGGTCGCATAGATGCACACCCAGCTTTGATGGTCTCAGTACAAAGGAAGCTCCTTACGAAAACAAATATTTCAAGTGCCCAACCTCAGAGACATTTTCTCAAGAAGTCTTTAGTGCAGCAGAGCTACATGTTTGTGAAGTGTTTACCCTGTCCCTTACTTTTGGAAACTCCTCTACGACATCCAAGGTTGTGAACTCATGAGAATATTCATTTCCAGATATGTATTCACAGAATTTTTAACTCTTCTCCTCTAATTGTGTCTTACTTGGGATGAGGGTAATGTCTAGGCATTGTTCTGAATGAGAGTGGGAAGATTTCTGTGCAGCATATATTTGAAATACTGAATACCTGACACTAACCCATTTCCTACTAGACTCTGGCTACTAATCCTAATATGATGGGGAAACATAACCCAAACAGAATAGAAATACAAGCATTTCAGAGGAGTCATGGTGTATAGTTGGACTTTCCTTTTGAAATATATAGGGTAGGAGTTATTAATCTAGTCAATTTTTAATTAAAATAGTCTACATGTGCTTTTAAAGTTTATAAATAAGTTAATTACTGTCTCCCTTTTTCAGTAGCCTATTCAGCACATGTGTTTTTATATGCACATATAGAATCCTACCTGGTATCACACGTACATTCTCGTGAGGTGGCTGACATGGCACATACAAATTGTGAGAAGTGATCACTCCTCCTAAACACTGTTGGAACTGAAAACTCAACCTATTGGTGAGCTTCCTATTTGAACAAACTTATATAAAAATCCATGTTCAGTAAAATGAATATTTTTGGATATGATGATGATATATATTTCATGATAAATTTCAATTGGCATATATATTGCTATTTTTAATGTCTGTGATATATATATATATATATATATATATATATATATATATATATATATATAACATGTGTCTTATTATACACTCCTTAAATTCATTCATATTGATGTATGTGGATTTATAATCAACTTTTCACAAGATTATTCTCAGTAATATGCATCCACCTGAAATACATATTTGTTTTCTAGTACTGAAAACTAACTTCTTTGGATGGTGCATTCATATCCTAACATTTCTACAGTAACTGACCCTGTTTAACATCAATTCAAGTAGATTATTATAAGACATGATGTGTATTTTGATGTTCAATTTTATTCAACACTTCTACATTACAATTTATTCACTTAATGCACATCATAGGATATATATTTCATCCACAAGTTAGCAAATTTATAGGCATTTGTTTCACTTTCAATTACTTCGTGCTTCAGAACACATGTATTCCTCCATGTCTCTTGACTGATCTTTTCATGAGATTTCTTTCCAAACACATTATTTTCGATTTCCATAATCACTTTTGAAGCACTTCAAAAGTTACCTTGAGCTTGGAGAGGGAATCTGAGCCCCGACTTTCTTAGTCATCGTCCAGAGTCAGAATGGCTGGCTGGTGTGGCTGTCGCTTTTTAGGGCAATTTTGGCCCAGTGTCCTTTTTACTTTAGAGTAGGCACATTGATCTGAGGCCAGGGGTGGCCTCTGGCGTGGGCCAACGTATCCCTTCTTGTCTACCTGTATCTGAATTTCTGGCCTATTTGCTGGTGTGACCAGGACCTTAGTCAACGCCTTAGTCTGCCTTTTGTTTCTTTTATCCTCCCTTTGCTCCCTTCTCTTCCTCAGTTTCTCTCTTATAGTATACGTTCTTGGCTTCTCTGACTTAATCTCTCAGTCATATCTTGTAATTAATCTAAGCTTTGTAACTTTGTTTTAATATCCAGGCCAGTTTGCCCAATAAAGGCCATCGTGACAGATGCCTTTTGATTCTCTGCCTGAGGATCGAAAGGAGTATATCTCCTATATGCCTCCATAATTCTCTCTAGAAACATAGAGGGAGATTCATCAGGCCTTTGAATAATCTCTCTTACTTTGTCCAAATTAGTTTGTCGCTAGTGGCTGCTCAGAGACACACTATTAGAGCCTGGTGATAAGTGGACAGATGCTCTCTACCTTCAAAGGTTTGGGGGTCTCAGTTCGGTGGGTTCAAGGGAAAGCCGGCTTTGATTATGTTGGGAAGTTTTGTCGGACGCACATCTTGTCTGAGGATATTTTTTTCTAGGTTCCTGGAGGATTCCCTTTTGTTCCTCTGTCATGAAGAGAATCCCTAGGAGTTTTTGGCAGTCATCCGAAGTAGGCTGGTGTGAAAACATCAATGACTCACCCAGACTTGAAAGCCGGGTGGGGTCCTCGGAAAAAGGGGGATTATAATTTTTTAAGTTATATAGGTCTGATGAGGAGAAAGGCCAATACTGGTAGGCTTGCATTTTTCCCCCGTGGCCATCGTCAATCATTGGCCCATAGGGACGGAGGGAGAGCATCTCGAGAGTTCCAGGGTTTTCAATCATTCGCCGCCAGCGAGTTCCTTTATACGGGCCAGCTTCTTCCAAGGGAGGAGGTGCTGTGTGTGTGTGAGTGGGGGCAGGGTAAAGGAAAGGCTTCACGCATGGAGGAGGAGATATGCAGAGTTCCTGCCGAGTTAAGATATATGGCTGTTGATCCAGAAGGCTATGTCGCCCTGGCTGAAAGACAATATCTCTGACTTTTTAAATTAGTGGGAAGTAGAAAAATCCTTCTAGGGGCCATCCGAATCCAACGGTGGGCCATTCTGAAGTACAGAGAGTCTGCCACATCTGGCGCTTTACTGAAAAAGAAAGATTCTGAGCCCTTAAGCGGACTTTGGTCCAGTGATTAAGGATCAGGGACAGAGGCATTGAAGTTCTCTGTCCCATAATGAAAGATACACAAACAGTGAAAGCAATGAAACATGACACAGAGAAGACAAGACTATAAAGACAGGCAATGGACGTCCAACACTGAGACCAGGACTGAGTAGCCGGCAAAACCTGATGGACTGGCAATACCGATGCCGAAAAAAAATATCACTGAGTCGAGGAGACTATTTTTCCTAGATTACCCCAGTCCTCTGGGGCGTCCTCCAGGGTCGTGGCCTGTGGTTCTGTAACACGACTGTCAGCCACCGTCGGAAAGAGGTCACACTCTTCATTGACAGCCATTTTGCCAAGCCCTAACCTGAAACCTGAAACTAGAAATAGGTGCCTTACTTACCCGAGAGGGGTCCGTTGGGGTCTCTCGTCAACCACTTCTGGATCTCGGTGGAACCTCCATATGTAAAGCTCGGGCTAGTGTCGGAGGAAGGGACAACCAAGAGACTTTATCATGCAACAGCAAAGGATTTACTGGGGGTCAAGCATGCTGGGGCTCAGAACTCACATGAATAGAACAGAGAGCCCTGAGAACAGCTTAAGCAGAGATTATATAGTTTCCTTGGAGAAGGCAGGGAGGGAAGTTTATTGATGGGTCAAGGAAAGTGGGTGGTTAGCATGCAACCAGGTGAGGGAGTACCTTCTGCAGTGTGGCACTTGGGGACAGCACATTCTGGGAACAAGATTAGTGAACAATTTTCAAGATTTCAACAATGTTTTCAGAGCATACAGAAAACAGGAAGTGACAAGAACCTATTTTATTAACCTTTCACTACCAACTATCCCTTTTTGACTGGATGTTCTTTTCTATATTCAATCATCTAAGGTACAATGTCCTATGCCATTGTATATGGATTTATCTGAAACAACTTTGCAGAAAGTAATTCAAAGCTAAGTATACCAATCAAGGGCCCAATGCCCTTCTGGGCTTCAAGTCTTACTTAGATTTCTGTTTTCATACATACATTTCACCTATGTATTCTATATATATTCATATATATATATATATATATATATATATATATATATATATATATATATATATATATAATAGTATATATATTTCATCCACAACTTCAGAAATTTATAGGCATTTGTTTCACATTCAATCAATTCCTTCTTCAGAACACATGTATTCATCCAGGTCTCTGGACTGGTCTTTTCATGAGACTTCTTGCCAAACATTTTATTTTTGATTTCCATTATCACTTTTAAATCAAAACTCACACACTATTCATGATAAACCATAACCCTAATATTACCATTAGATGTGTAACTGGTTGGAATGAATGATTGTATATCAATATAAGATTTTCTGTATATTTTCAGATATCAATTCAAAAATTTATTTAATGTTGGAACCAGTTATATTATTTATCCTCAGTATGGTCTATTTATGCATTTTCTCTATATTCAAAGACACAGGGTACACCTATTTGTAACCCCAATACTAATTTATACATCTTCAAAATATTGCTCACAGAAATGGTGGAAGAAATACTCATGTCACCTGATGTCCATATACATTTCATCACAGTAATATTCTCGACACAAAAAGCAAAGGACACACTTATGATTGTACCAAAGCCTAAATGGAAAGTGAGCATGAATTACTAAAAACATCCATGTCCAGGTTGCCTAATGCTCTCAAATGTCAATCCTATTGGTGAGTACATATTTGTTTCTTCCTAAGATTATATATTCAACATCAACCCTGTTGAAATTGCCTAATCCTATCACTGACTTTATACTTCGACTGATTTCCTAATGTCACTATTGATATCTGATTTATTACATATTTTCCCCAATTCATCACTGTGACTGACTCTTCTTATATGCTGACATTTACATTCACTCTCTATCCAAAACCCTATTGCTAAAGAACATTTGGTGCTAATCCTATACTCACCCTTCTTCTTTAACCTAACGACTATCTTTCTAATAATACCAACTATCCATTTTTGACTGGATGATCTCTTTGACATTCAATCATCCAAGGTACTAGGTCCTATGCCATCGTATATCGATTTATCTGAGACATCTCTACAGAACATAATTCAAAGCTAAGTATCCTAATCAAGATCCTAATGCCCTTCTGGACTTCAAATCTTACCTAGATATCTGTTTTCATACTTATATTTTACCTGTATATTCTTGTAAATATCACAGGTTCTCAATACCATTATTTATCCAGCAGAATGATTCCTAACCCAAATCGAACAAGTTATTAACCCTAACCATACACTTTTCCCTCAATCTAACTATACAGAAGAGCAGGGACAGAGTTGGTCTTACAATACAGGAATGGAGGGGATCTTCCACCTGCGGAGAACCTCAGAGGTCCATGCAGAAATGATGACTGGAGAAGATATATGCAGCTATTTAGGACCTGAGAGAGCAAAAGTCATCTTTCATGGCAAATAACCTGCTCAGGATGAAGGGATGTTTCTGAATCAGCCTCTCTCTTCTTAATGTAGAGAAGATGGACCAAACGAGGCCTATGTGGAGAGCTGTTCCTGGGTGCCTATGGTTGATTTACAATTTTCACTTGTGAAATTTTCACAGGAAGTAGAGGCAGCCTCCATCTAATGGGACAATTGAAAGCAACTGTTAGGACAAAGTGATTCCAAGGCAGTGACCACATTCAGTTCCTCAAGGAAGTGAACTACCTAATTTCTTGGTGATGGAACTCTCTGAACTTGGGATCCAAGAAGCCTGACACCCAGATTCAGTCCCAGTCCCAGTCCCAGTGGGCTCACTTGTTTGGATTTACTAAGGACAGAGTCAGTCTTTCTTGGTACCTACTGATGTGAGGATGGCCATTTGCCACAAAGCTCTCAAGAGGGGCCTTTACTGAGAAAGCAGGTAGTGGCTCACCACTGCCTCATGACAACTTCACAGAGTTGGACAAGGAGACCAGATCTGAGAAAGGACAGGCCATGTCGGTGGAACATAGTATGGCCCAACAGTCAGAGGAAACTCCGGATAGTCACAGACTTTCTTGGGTGAAAGAGGTGCCTTTGTGGGTGTGGGTGTGGGTTTGTGGTTTTGTCACATGTTCTGAGAATTGGTAGGAAAAGCGGTTTGTTTGGTTTAGAGGACTATTTCTAGTAAGATGTTTGACAAGGTGAGTGTTTCTATGTCTGTGTATCCCACTGTGTCCGTGGTTGTAGACATTAGAAAAGAGAATGCATCATTGGATGTGTCCTGTCTAGTAGAAAGCTTGCCAGCATTCATCCTGCCCAATTTAAGAATGGACAGCGGTTGCCTTATGTATGGGCAGCACCTACTATCTTCCTACGTTGCTGTTTTCTTCCTGAATTCTGGTCACTATCCAGAATAAGCCAATGGTTTTGAGGCCAAGATATGAATCGCCTCAAACCTCTGTGACATGGCCATGTACTGGATAGCTGAAGGGAATGTGAGCATCTCAAAAAACTCAGTTATCAGTTTGATCAAGAAAGTCTCATTGCAAAAATCCTAATTGGGCATTTGCTTACTATTATTATGTTGCCCTGAATGTCAGAAAGATCTTTGCCTCAGGTCACCCCTTTGTGAAGCCTGAAGAAAACAGTTTTAAAATGAAAATGATTGGTTATCACCTGTTGCTCCTTGCTTAATTGCTTTGGAAAGGGATGTGTATGAATCAGCCTCTTGGCCCTGTGTGAGGCTGTGGCTTAGATTCTCAGCACCTGGTGGATCTAAAGAAAGATCCCATGTGTGCATCAAAAACCAAAATTGCCCAAAAAAGCAGTCATTGAGGAGGAAGTCTCTCACCTTCCTCTGTAAGTTTCCTGACCTCCATAAAGTGATAATAGGGATTTTTTGGGTCAAATGAGTTCTACAAAACCATGCAGAGGGTAGCCAATATGTTATTTGGTTTTCTATGACACAAATTCACATCAAGAATCTATACTCCACAGACAGTAGGCCTCAAATTGGAGAAGAAGAGCAGCATTAAAGTCAGGCGTATTTGATCACTCCTGGTTCATAGAATGGGTGTCCAGGCCACCCTGACTTTAGGCAAATGAGAGGAATGGGAGATTATTTTGGACACTATCTTGGGCTGTGCCCCTCAAGAAAATGTCAAGCCAGAGGTTATGATGAGTGGCTATATGGAAGAAGATGAGGGCCATTTGGGAGTGTTTTGGTTTTTATTGTGGTCATTTGTGTGGCAGTTGGAAGAGATGACTGGGTCCACCAGAGCTTGAACTCTGGTGTGATTCCCCTTAGAGACTGAGTTCTGGAACTGACCTCAGAGAAGTATTGCCATGATTTGTGTTGGGATTTCAGGCGGCCACCCATGAGAGTCGCCCTTTGAAACTGAGATCTAGACCCAGGGTGGCTATCCACAGAACACTGTGAATCTCAGACAGAATATCATATGATGTTATTCTGAAATACTTGCTAGACATAGTTGAGAGTCAAAACACACATGGACCTCACATTGTAGACTCAATTGGCCTGGCTTCATGTGACTATTTGGCCACTCTTTGGGAAGCCTTGCCTGTGAGAGTTCTCCAGAACTTTCTTTGAAATGAGCTTCCTCAACATTTTATGGTTCCTGAAAGAATTGAAACCCACAATGCCTCCAACTTCATCCTTGAAAAATGGCTATGTAAATTCTATAAAATTTCTGAAATTCGCATGATGAGTTGGCACTGGAGAACCTTTGATGTGCTGTTGCTGATCATTAGTGTATCAGACAGTGCCTTGATTGATTGGGTATAATGAAAATGCTGTAGAACAGAGATGACGGTTAGATGGAGACAGCAGAGTAGTTGGCCCAGAGCTGTGGTGTGCAGGTGTGTGATAAAATAATTATGGTGGTGCCATGTGGATCTGCCAATGATTTCCAAATGGCTTTTAGCTGACATGTTGCACCCAGCAGACACTTATATGTAAAGGCATCTTGTTATGTGGAGTGGTTTCAGGGCAATGTTCAGAATCAGGTTGCTATGATCAAGGGGGCAAGCTATGTGGGATAGAAGCCTGGTTGTTGCATTCTCCTGCAGACTCTGACCCACCACATGTCACAGACCTTTCTCCAACACTGTGTCCCAGTTGAACTCCTTGTATTTCGTGAAGCAAATACCAAACTTTCAGTGCAGCACCAAGCAACACCATGAAAATTGGAGGATGAATAAATGGCTTCACAGTCCACACGGTTAGACACTTAGGCCCAGTGGCCTCATTTTACCTACAAAGAGAGAATTCAGCACTGCTGCCCCATGTTCATTGGAAAACAAGACACCATGTTCTCTAGGTCACATAGATGAAGACCCAGCTTTGATGGTTTCACTACAAATGAAGATAATGCTCCTGACATCAACATGTATTTCAAGTGCCACATCTCAGAGGCAGTTTCTCCAGAAGTCTTTTTTCCAGCAGAGCTCCATGGTTGTGGAGTGTTTACCCTGTTCCTTACTTTTGAAAACTCCTCTACAAGCTCCCAGGTTAGGAAATCCTGAGAATTTTCCATTCCAGATATGTATTCACAGATTTTCTAACTCTTCTCCTCTAATTGTGTCTCACTTGGGGCAAAGGTAATGTCAACACATTGTTCTGGATGAGAGTGGGAAGATTATTGTGTAGCACATATTTGCATACACATTGGATTTATTATTCTATTTTCCATTTGAAATTGTGAATCCCTGACACTAACCCATACCCTAATAGACTCTGACTACTTATCCTAAAACGATGGAGAAAAAGAAACCTAACAGACTAGAAACACAGGCCTTTCATAGAGGCATGGTGTATACTTGGATTTTCCTTCTGCTTTATCAAAGGTATGTGTTATTAATCTAGTCAAATTTTTATTGTAATATTTCTCCATGAGTTTTTAAAGTTAACACATATGTAAATTCCTGTCTTCTTTTCTCTGTAGCCTATTCAGATCATGTATATTTTTATGCATATATAGACTCCTACCTGGTATCACACATATATTCTTGTGAGCTCACTGACTTTGAAATATACAAATTATGAGAATAGATCACTCCCCCTAAATACTGATGGAACTGAAAATTCAACCTATGGGTGATGTTCCTAGTGAAAAACATTATACATGAATCCATGTTCAGTAAAATGAATATTTTTAGATATGTGGATGGTATATATTTCATGATAAATTTCAATTGGCATATATATTGCTACATTTTATTTTTTTGTGTGTGTGTATATATACATTCTCCAGATTTTCCAAAAAATGAAATATATGTGTCTTATTATACACTCCCTAAATTCATTCAAGTTCATGTATGTGGATGTATAATCAATATTTCACATGATTATCATCAGTCTGGCTGGGCACAATTCAGGAGCAATTTGTCAAAAAAAACAAACTTTATTTTTAGAACCACACAAGCCAAAAAAAACAGCTCCTCAGGAAAAACGTTCAGAGCCCAACTGCCACCACAGTCTTCCCACAAGCCTCTCCCTCAACCACAAGCATCCTCCTCTTGAGGCCGATTGGCTGGGTCACGTGGGAGGAGCCAAAAAAGTCCTCCAATGAGCAGCTCCGTGGTCTGAAAGGGAAGGTAAACAGCCCAATGAGCATCACCACAGAGCAGCTAATCAGCTAGATGTTGCTGGGGCCACTGTGAGCCAATAATCTGCTGGCAGTCTGAAAGGGCGAGGAAACAGCTCAATGAGCATCTCCAATGAGCATCACTGCAGAGGAGCCAATCAGCTAGATGTTCCTGGGGCCGCTGTGAGCCAATCATCAGCCGGCAGCTGGAAGTTTGCTGGCAGCTGAAAGTTTGCTGGGGCCCCTTTGGCTGTGGCTCTCAACAAGCATGTGGCTTAAGGACCGTGACTGCCTTAGGTTGTCCAATAGTACATATGGTCCTTACTTGTTAGGTTGGTACCATTGCAATTGGATCTTACCCGTCACTGACTACCGGTCCAGTATACAGCCACACCTGTGGAGAGGTCTGTGTACCAGCGGGGGGGGTGTGAGGTTCTTTGACTCACCTCTGTTGGCTCCCAAATTTTAGCTGAACAATCATAACAAGCAGAAGGGAGAAAGATACACCAAGCCAATTGATGGCTCCTTTTGGAAAAATTGTACCACCGATGACATCATTAGCAAAAATACCCCAACACTACCACAAGTCGCTGCACCAACAGATAGTTCACAATGCATACAAGTGAGCTCACAATGCAAGAAAACAATTTTCTTTTTTTTTAGAAAACAATTTTCTTAACAATGTACCTTTTATTCAATAGAATTATTAAATATAATGAAAAAGAATGGTGAAAGTAAACAAACAGATCTGTTAACCTCCTTTTTGTACATATATTAAAATAATCCTCAACAGCTGTTTACCCAATTTAAATTAAACCATTTAAATCACGTGAAAAAAATTGGATCCATTTTTTCATGAGCGTTCATCATATATGATATATGGACATACGTACATTCAAACATATAACACAAAACACAAGTGTGCACACATAATATAATACATACAACACATAACCTAATAATAAAGGCCTTATAACTTTTTACAAGTGAAATCTCCATTGCAATGTTTAAAAACTCTATACTTAAAAAAAATAGAACTGTGCAGCAAAACATTAACCTAGGTCTGAATGAGCTCAAAAAACAAAATAGAATGTGGGAAATGGCAATAATAAAATAAACATTGAGAAAAGCATCCTGGTTCTATTGCAGATGTAAGAATAGCCAAACTGGAGTTTTGGATATCAGCTGTTTTGGACTTGAGTCAAATCATCAACTTTTTGGTCTGTAGAAATCGACTCCAGACAATCACTGGGTCAGGACTTTAGTTAATCTCTCCGGAATTTAAATCGGCTGCTGTTCTCCCTGTGGAAACACACAAACAGACCCCTGAATCCAGAGAATTACTGGGTCAGGACCTTTCCATTGTCCTGTTAGAATATCCTTCCAAAGTACATTGGGCTTATGCACATATTTTGGACACATATGCCTTTCCGCAGCACAAAGTCCTGATGAATCCAAATTTAAAAAGTTTAGAGTAAAAAGGGTTATTTTAAGTTTATCTTTGGGGAATATATACCCCTTCCCAATTTCGTCTTTTTGCTTTAATAAGTACATTTTAATAGTTTGATGAGCTCTTTCAACTATGCCTTGTCCCTGTGGATTGTATGGGATTCCTGTTATATGAGTAAAGAAAATGATGAGCAAAATTGTGTAAAAGAGGTAGAACTATAACCAGGGGCATTATCTGTTTTTAACTGTTTTGGAACGCCCACAGTGGCAAAATTTTGTAAGCAATGAGCTGTAACATCTTTAGTTTTTTTCTCTGGCATGAAGGGAGCCCAACAAAAATCCAGAAGAAGTATCAACTGTAACATCAAATATTTTAATTTTCCAAATTTTGGCAAGTGTGTGACGTCCATCTGCCAAATATGGTTAGGTATCAATCCTCTAGGATTGACTCCAAGATTAAATTGTGGTAACAAGGTCACACAATTTTGACATTGTTTTATTATTTGGCTAGCTTGTTTCTTAGTTATTTTAAAACACTTTTGTAAAATATTAACATTGACATGGAACTTTTAATGAAAATTTATAGCTTCTTCTAGTGTAGAGAAAATATGTATGTCATGTGTAGTTTTATCTGCAAAATCAATGCCCAAACTAAGGGCTCCAGGCAATCCTGTATGTGCCATGATATGTCCTATAAAGAATGGATATTTTCTGTCCCACATTAAACATTGTATAGTGGAAAGCAAAGAGAAAACAGTAAAGGAAGGGGAAATCCTACCAGCATCTTCAAGGGATACTATAGCGTTAACTATATACTGACTAACAGAAAATAAATTAAATACAGAATATTTAAACATCACAAAAGCTTGTAACACTGCATTAAGCTTTACCTTTTTAGCTGATTGTTTGGGTACTAAAAATGTAAAAGTTTGATCAGGTGTAACTATTGCTGCTGTACCATTATTTGATGCATCAGTGAATATATTTGGAGCATTCATGATGGGTGTTTTTCTTGTCATTTTTGGAAAAATTACAGGATGCAATGATCAAAAAGACAATAAAGGATTAGATGGTAAGTGGTTATCAAATGAATCATTTGATTTGCACATGATTATTGCCCAAGTATTTAACTCATTAGCTAACTCATCAATTTGATTCAGAGGATATGGAGTAATAATTTTGTTGGGAGAAATTCCAAACACTCCCTTTGCTGCTTTTATTCCTTTGAGTATTAATTGTCCTACAGCCTCAGGATACTTAGTAAGAATAGTGTTAGAAGAATAAGATAAATGTATCCATAATAATGGACCTTCTTGCCAAAATACTCCTGTAGGAATATTTTTTGTTGGTAGTAAAATAAATAATAAAGACAAACATATCAATTCTATCCAAATGCATATTTTCCATATATGTTTCAATGATTTTTAATGCCTTTCTTGCTTCAGGTGTCAATATTCGGGGTGAATTTGGATCTGATGGACCTTTCAGGATATCAAATAGAGGTCCCAACTCTCCTGTTGGTATACCTAGATAAGGCCTTATCCAATTTATGTATCCTAATAACTTCTGAAAGTCGTTAAGTGATTTGAGTTGATCTACTCGTATTTGAATTTTTGGTGGACCGAACATGGTTGAGGATAATAGAAATTCTAAATAATTAATTGGAAATTTTAATTGTACTTTATCTATTGCTATCTCTAAATTATAATTTTTAATAAGTTTGTAAGTGTGGCATAACATTCTAGCAATGTATTTTTAGGTTTGTGTGCTAATAATATATGATCTATATAGTGAAATATTTGTATTTCAGAATTTTGATTTCTAAGTGGCTGGATTACTTTGTTAACATAAATGTGACACATAGTTGGCCTGTTAGCCATCCCTTGAGGGAGTACTTTCCATTCATATCTCTGATCAGAATCTTCATGATTCAGTGCAGGGACAGTAAATGCAAAACGTGGACTATCCTCAGGATGAATTGCAATTGAAAAAAAAAAAACAATCTTTAATAATTGTAACTAAAACATACCAGTTTTAGGAAAAGCAGACAATTGAGGAATCCCTGATTGAGCAGGTCCCATAATAACCATCTCATTATTAATGGCTCTTAAATCTTGCAATAATCTCCACTTACCAGATATCTTTTGGATGACAAAAATGGGAGTATTATGGGGAGATACAGAAGGTTGTATATGTCCTTCTGCTAATTGTTGTTTGACCAAGTCATGGGCTGCTTGTATCTTTTCGTTTGTCAGGGGCCACTGAGGAACCCATTCTGGTCTTTCTGATTTCCAAGTAATTTTTATTGCCTCAGTGGCCCATTCTGAAAATCCAACCCATGTCTGTCTGTTCCTTGATCTATTTGTATTGGTGCTGCTATACCTTGTTCTTGTTTTTCTAATCTTGTTCCTTTCCTAAAACCTTGTCTAGTCATAATAGTGGGTGAATTTTGGTTGATGTTATTTGTTAATGTCAAACCTAATTGATCTAGGACATCTCGTTTCCATAAATTTACGGGAAGATGATCCAATACATATGGCTGTATAGTTCCTTCACATCCTTCAGGATCCTTCCAATCTAATACCATTGCACTTCTATGGGGATTAGACGCCACTCCTAGGCCTCGAAGAGTTTGAGTGGCTTGTTGTAATGGCCAGTGTTTTGGCCATTCTTGACGAGAGATGATGTTAAAGTCTGAGTCTTTATCCAGTAGCCCATTAAATTCATGTCATTGAATATTTAGTTTTAGCATGGGGCCAGAATCTAAATTTAAAGAAAGCATAGCCCAATCTACACCTGTGGAGCCTAATGCCTTGGAACCTCTTTCTACAGTACGACTGGAAAATTTTTCATGTAGGCTGGGTATTATTAGTAACTGTGCTATTCTATCTCCTGGTGAAATTACTGATATACCCTTTGGAGAACTGGCTATAATTTTTATTTCACCTTCATAGTCGGGATCAGTTACCCCAGGACTTATCATAAGTCCTTTTAGAGTAGAAGAGCTACGTCCCAATAATAAGCCTACTGTTCCTTTGGGAAGAGGTCCTTTTACCACTGTGGGAATGAATTGAACTCCCATCTCTGCAGTTAGTACTGCACTGGTGGAGGCACAGATGTCCAACACTGTGCTCCCTCTGGTTTGTCTGATGAGGGATCTGATGGACAATGTGTCCTGGGCACTACCCTGATAGGGTTGCTGGGTTCCTCCAGTGCTGCATATATTTTTGGTTTTGGGCCCCGGAGCATTGGGCCCCCTTGTCCATTTTTTGGCAATTAAGCCTGATGTCTTTGTTCACGTTTTTGTGGATAAACACCTGGTCCTTGTTCGTTTTTTGATAATGGTGTACCCTCTAAGGTGGTTTGAGAAGGGCATTCATTAGCCCAATGTCTCTCTCTGTGGCATCGTGGGCAAATACCTGGAATTCTACTCCTTTGATACCTAGTTTTGTTAAACCCTCCTCCTATGGGACAATTCCTTTTAAAATGTCCTGTTTCTTCACAATTGTAGCATGTTCTTGGCCTGGCATCTAAAGCCTGTTTCACTGAAGCTGCCACGACTTGCTCTTGTTCATTAATGTCTCTACATAATTTAATATGTGTGTTTAAATCTTCATGTTTCCATGGTCTAATGATATCTTAGCACCAACGATTCACTTTCTCATAAGCCAGTTGTTTTAGTAATGGCATTGCTTGTTTTGTATTTCCCAAAACTCTGGTAGTTGTTTGAATAAGCCTATCTACAAATTCAGCATAAGGTTCATTAGCTACTTGTATTACCTTAGATAATTTACCTTGTAAACCTCCATGTGCCTGTAAAGTCTTCCATGCCTTAATTGCATCTATAGCAATTTGTGCATATACACCAGGATCATATGCACATTGTTGCTGCTGATCCTCATAAGGTCCCTTTCCTAACAATATATCTAGATTTCTCTGAGGATAACTAGCTGCTGCATTTTGCCTAGCTGTATCCTTGCAAATTCCTCATTGGCAACCTTCCATTACAGGTATTGTCCTCCATTTAGCACAGCTTTACACATATTAGCCCATTCTGCTGGCTTCATGTTCATGTTGTTAATGGATTCGACCATGCTTACAGTGAAGGGTGCTTGAGGACCATAGGTTGTTACAGCCTCTTTTAGCTGCTTCACTCTTTTGAAATTTAAAGCATGGTAAACTCACTGCCCTCTTGCCTCAAATACTGGGCATGTTAATATTTGAGATCTTGTCTCAGGATCCCAACTATCAACTGCAGGGGTTGGGGGCCTCCCAGCATATGGAGGTGGCCTTGTTAGTTGGACACTTACTTCCTCTGGTGATATAAAGGTGTTAGTAGCAGTCTCCTGTTGTAACTTTACCCCTGATGGCTTTTTCTGTTTTACACTTTCTTTCTCTGTCTGACTGGCTTGAAAGGCCTTCTCTTTTACTTGATTTTTTTCCTCTGTCTGACTAACTTGAGAGACGTTCTCTTTTACTTGAATCAATATGTCTTCTCCTTCCTCTACCATTGTCTGAACTGAAGGCTTTCCTCTAAGCAAACAAGATACAAACGTCCACAATGGCAATGTGCCAACTGGCAGAGTCCCTGGGCTTTTCTTTTCTATTCTTTTTAAATCTTCACCATGATGGTTCCATTATGATATATTTAACAACTCCTCCTTAAAAATTCATGGGCTACATTTTTGTATTGTATCAACCTATGCCCTGACTTTTCTTGATTTTACAGAGATGCTTCCTTCCTCTAACAATTTACTGAACATTCTTTCAGTTTTCTTTTTACTAATTTCTGATCCCATATTTCTACTATAATACAACCCAACAAGATGACACCAAACAAAACAGCTCCTCAGGAAAAACCGTCAGAGCCCAACTGCCACCACAGGCTTCCCACAAGCCTCTCCCTCAACCACAAGTCTCCTCCTCTTGAGGCCGATTGGCTGGGTGTGTGGGCGGAGCCAAAAAGTCCCCCAATAAGCAGCTCCGTGGTCTGAAAGGGCAGGGCACCAGCCCAATATGCATCACCACAGAGGAGCCAATCAGCTAGATGTTGCTGGGGCCGTGTGAGCCAATCATCTGCTGGCAGTCTGAAAGATCGGGGAAACCGCTCAATGAGCATCTCCAATGAGCATCACCACAGAGGAGCCAATCAACTAGATGATGCTGGGGCCCCTGTGAGCCAATCATCAGCCGGCAGATGGAAGTTTGCTGGCAGCTGGAAGTTTGCTGGGGCTCCTTTGGCTGTGGCTCTCAACAGATTATTCTCAGAAATATTCAACCACCTGAAATACATATTTGTTTCCTAGTACTGAAAACTAACTTCAGTGAATGGTCTTTATATATCCTAATATTTCTATAGTAACTGACCAAGTTTAACATCAATGCAGTTAGATTCCTATGGGACATGATATGTATTTTGAAGTTCATTTTTATTCCACACTGGTACATTATTATTTCTTCAGTTTATGGACATCATAGGATATATATCCTTTCATCCACAAATTCACAAATTTATAGGCATGTGGTTCACTTTCAATCACTTCCTCTTTCAGAAAACATGTATTCCTCTATGATTCTTTAGTGGTCTTTTCACTAGACTTTTTTCTAAAAACATTATTTTCTATTCTATACTCATTTTTGAAGCAAAACTCACACACTCTTCATGAAAAACCATAACCCTAATATTACCATTAGATGTATAACTGGTTGGAATGAATGTATGTATATCAATATAAGATTTCCTATATATTTTCAGATATAAATTCAATGCATTATTTAAAGTTGGAACCAGTTATATAATTTATTCACAATATGGTCTATTCATGCATCATCTTGTATTCCTCAAGACAGGGTACGCCTATTTTATACGCAATACTAATTTATAAGTTTTCAAAATATTGTTCCCCATATTGGTGGAAGAAATACTCATGTCATCTGATCTACATATACAATTTACCACAGTAATATTCTTGACGCAAAATGCAAAGGTCACACTTATGATTGTACTAAAGCCTAAATTTAAAGTGAGCATGGATTACTAAAAACCTCCATGTCTAGGTTCCCTAATGCACTCAAATGTCAATCCTGTGGTGACTACATAATTGTTTCTTCATAAGATTATATATTCAACCTCAACCATGTTGAAAATGTCTAATCCTATCACTCACTTTATACGTGCCTGATTTCCTAATTCTCTATTGATACGTATTTACTCTCTTTCCTACATATTTTCCCCAGTTCATCATTGTGACTGACTCTTCACATGTGCTGACATTTACATTCACTCTCTAACTGAAACCCTATTGCTAAAGAACTTTTGGTCTAACTCCTAGACTCACTCTTCTTCCTAATCCTACTGACAATCTTCCTAATCTTATGGACTATCCATTTTGGACTGGATGATCTCTTCTATATTCAGTCATCTGAGGTACAGCATCCTATGCCATTGTAAATTAATTTATCTGAGACCTCGGTGCAGAACATAATTCAAGCTTAGTATGCCAATCAATCGCCAAATGCCCTTCTGGGCTTCAAATCTTACCTAGATTTCTGTTTTCATACTTATATTTCACGTCTATATTCTTTAAGTATCACAGGTTCCCAAACCATTATTCATCCAGCAGAATGATTCCTAACCAAAATCGAACATGCTATTAACCCTAACCATACACTGTTCCGTCAATCTAACTTTACAGAAGAGCAGGGACCGAGTTGGTCTTACAATACAGGAAGGTAGGGGATCTTCCACCTGCTGAGAACCTCAAAAGTCCATGCAGAAATGATCCATGGAGAAGATGTAGGCAGCTATTTAGGACCTGAGAGAGCAAAAGTCATCTTCCATGGCAAACAACCTGGTCAGCATGAAGGGATATTTCTGAATCAGCCTCTCTCTTCTTAATGTAGAGAAGACGGACCAAACCAGGCCTTGTGGACCGCTGTTCCCAGGTGCCTATGGTTTCTATACCATTCTAATTTGTGAATGTGTCACAGGAAGTAGGGGCAGCCTCCATCTTATGAGAACCTAGGAAGCAACTGTTAGGACATAGTGGTGGCCAAGTCAGTGACCTCATTTAGTTTCTGAAGGAAGTGACCTCACCTACTTCCTTGGTGATGGAACTCTCTGAATTTGGGATCCAGGAAGCCAGGCACCCAGAGCCATTACCCGTCAAAGTCCCACTGGTCTCACTTGTTTGGATTTACCAAGGATAGAATCAGTATTTCTAGGTACCTATTGATGTGAAGGTTGCCAAATTCCAAGAAAGCTCTGAAGAGGGGCCTTTCCTGAGAAGACTGGAATTGGCTCACCACTGCCTCCTGATAACTTCACAGAGTTGGTGAAGGACACCAGATCTGAGACAGGAAAGGCCATTTCGGAGGAACATCGTATGGCCTACCAGTCAGAGGACACTCAGAATAGTCATAAACCTACTTGGGGGAAGGAGGTGCCTGGGTGTGTGGATGTCAGTTTGTGGTTTTGTCTCATGTTCTGAGAATAGGTAAAAAAACGTGATTTATTTGGTTTGGAATGGACTGTTTCTAATAAGTCATTTGACATGGTGAGTGTTTCTATGTCTGTGTATCCAACTGTGTCCGTGGTTGTAGACAATAGAAAAGAGAATGCATCAATGGATATGTCCTGTGTAGTAGAACGCCTCCCAGCATTCAACCTGTCCAATTTATGAAAGGACTGTGGCTTGCCTTACCAATGGGAAACACCTACAACCTTCCTAAGTTCCTGTTTTCTTCCAGAATTCTGGCCACTCTCCAGAATAGGCTCATGGTTTTTTATCCATGATATGTACCACCTCCAATCACTGTGACATACCCATGTACTGAATAGCTGAGGGGATTGGCATCGCGAGAATCTCAGAAAACTCAGATATCAGTGTGGCCAGGAAACTCTCAGTGGAGAAACCCTGCTTTGGGCCTTTTGCTTACCTATTGTTTTGTTGCCTTGAATGTCAGGAAGGTATTTGCCTCTGGCCACCTCTTTGTGAAGACTGATGAAAACAGTTATCAAATGGAAATGAATGAGGATCACCTGTGGCTCTTTGCTTAATTGCTTTGGAAAGGGAGGTGTCTGAATCAGCCACTTGGCCCTGTGTGAGGCTGTGGCTTAGATTCTCAGCACCTGATGGATCTAAACAAAGATCCCCTGTGTGCATCCAAAACCAAAATGGCAAAAAATCAGTCATTGTGGATGAAGTCTCTCGCCTTCTTCTGTGATGTTCCTGACTCCATCAAGTGAGAATAAGGATCCTTTGGGTCAAATGAGTTCTTCAAAGCCCTGCAGAAGTGCTTGGGTTTTTTTCATGACTCCAAATTACATAAAGAATCTATACCTGACATTCAATAGGCCTCAAAATGGAGAAGCAGAGCTGTATTAATGGCAGGTCTATTTAATCACTCCTGGTTCACAGGAATGGTGCCCAGGCCACCCTGATTTTAGGCAATTGAGGGGCAAGGGAGATCAATTTGTCACTGTCTTGGGCTGCGCCCCTCATGAAAATCTTCAGCCAGAGGTTATGATGAGTGTCTATATGGAGAAGATGAGGGCCTTGTTGGAGTGATTAGGTTTTAATTGTGGTCATTTGTTTGGCGGTTGGAAGAAATGACTGGGTCCACCTGGGCTTGAGCTCTGGTGTGATTCCCCTTAGAGACTGAGTTCTGGAACTGAACTCAGGGAAGTATTGCCATAAATAGTGTTGGGATTTTAGCAGGCCACGCATGAGGGTCGCCCTTATAAACTGAGACCTAGGTCCAGGGTGGCTTTCCACAGAGCACTGGGAATCTCAGCCTGGATATCACATGATTTTTTCTAAAACACTTGGCAGGCATAGTTGAGCGTCAAAACACAGATGGACCTCACATTGTAGACCTCATTCGGCCTGGATTCCTGTGACCTTTTGGCCACTCCTTGGGAAGACTTGCCTGTGAGAGTTTTCCAGAGGTTTCATTGAAATGAGCTTCCTCACCATATAATGTTTCCTGAAAAAATTGAAACCCACAGTGCCTCCAACCTCATCCTTGAATAATGGCTAGATAAATAACATAAAAATTTTTAAATTCCCTTGACCAGGTTGCACAGGAGAACCTTTGGATGTACTGTTGCTGACGATAAGTGTACCAGACAGTTCCTTGATTGACTGGGTTTCATGAAAATGGTGTAGAACAAAGATGCCAGTAAGTTCGAGCCTGCTGACTAGTGGACCTAGAGCAGAGGTGTGCAGTTTTGTGATAAAACTTCTGTCGTGGGGTCTTGTGGATCTGCCTTTGACTTCCAAATGGCTTGTGGCTGAGAAGAGACCACTCCTCCTAAACGCTTTTGGATCTTAAAATTCAAACTATGGGTGAGCTTCCTAGTTGAACAACATTATACATAAATCCATGTTCAGTAAAATGATACTTTTTAATCTGTGGATGATATATATTTCATGATGAATTTTGATACGCATATACATTGCTACTTTTTAATGTATCTGTGTGTGTTTTATGTGTATATATATATATATATATATATATATATATATATATATATATATATATATATATATATAATACACCCTCCTGATTTTTCAAAATATGAAATATACATGTCTTATATTCACTCCCTAAATTCATTCATGTCATTAATGTGGATTAAAATAAAATTTTCACAAGATCATGCTCATATATATTCATCCACCTGAAATATATATTTGATTCCTAGTACTGAAAACTAACTTTAGTAAATGGTCCTTTCAAATCTTAATGTTTCTACAGTAACTGACCCAGTTTAACATCAATGCAAGTAGATTCCTATGGGACATGATATGTATTTTGACATTCATTTTCATTCAACACTGGTACATTACTATTTTTTCAGTTTTTGCACATCATAGGATATATATTTCATCCACAAGTTAGGAAATTTATAGGATTTTTTTATACTTACAATCACTTCCTGCTTCAGAACACATGTATTCCTCTATGTTTCTTGACTCGTCTTTTCATGAGACTTCTTTCCAAACACATTATTTTCCATTTCCATAATCACTTTTGAAGCTAAACTCACACACCCTTTATGATAAAACATAACCCTAATATTACCATTAGATGTATAACTCATTGGAGTGAATGATTGTATATCAATATAAGATTTCTTATATATTTTCAGATATCAATTCAATCCATTATTTAAAGTGGAAACAGTTATATTATTTATTCACAGTATTATCAATCCATGAATTACTTCTATATTCATCGACACAGGGTACAACTCTGTGTACCCCCAACACTAATTTATACGTCTTCAACATATTCCTCCCAGAATTGTTAGAAAAAATACTCATGTCACCTGATCTACATATACATTTTATCACTGTAATATTCTGATCACAAAATGCAAAGGTCAAACTTATGATTGTAGCAAATCCTAAATGGAAAGTGATCCTGGATTACTAAAAACATCCATGTCCATGTTGCCTAATGCTCTCAAATGTCAATCATATTGGTGACTACATATTTGTTTCTTCCTAAGATTATATATTGAAACTCAAACTTGTAGATAATGTCTAATCCTATCATTCACTTTATACTTTGCCTGATTTCATAATGTCTCTATTGATATCTGTTTTCCTACATATTTTCTCCAGTTCATCATTGTGACTCACTCTTCACATGTGCTGATATTTACATTCACTCTCTAACTGAAACCCTATTGCTAAGGAACTTTTGTTCCAAATCCTATACACAGTCTTCCTCCTAAATCTACCAACTATATTCCTAGTCCTACCGACTATCCCTTTTTGAATGGATGTTCTCTTCTACATTCAATCATCCAAGTAAAGGCCGGGTGAGGTCGGAAGAAGAGACCACCAAGAGACTATCTCATGCAACAGCAAAGGGTTTATTGGGGGTCCAGCATGGTGCTCAGAGCTCACTTGATTAGAGTAGAGAGCTTTTAGAACAGCTGAAGCAGAGCTTATATACTTTCCTTGGTGACGGCAGGGACGGAAGTTTATTAATGGGTCAGGGCGAGTGGTCAGTTTGCATGCAACCCGGTGAGGGAGTACTTTCTGCAGTTTGTCAGTTGGGGACAGCACATTCTGGGAACAAGTTTAGCAAACGTTTCTCAAGATTTCAACAGTGTTTTGTTAAGCATACAGAAAGAAAGAAAGTGAAAAGTGCCCATTTTATTAACCTTTCATTCCCCACTTCTTCTTTTGGCTACTTTTAATCATAAAAGTGATCATTGTGTGGTGTCACATTCTATGTCTGCTAGTGGCGTATTACCATAAGTTTAACTCGTCCAATTTGAGCTTGGAGAAAAGAAATTACACGGTTGAGCAAACAGGGTTTTATAGTTAGCAATAATATGAGGATAATTAGTGGACTGGCCAGGGTTGATAAATGCGTAGTTAACCAGGGGGACTGTGTGAACCAAGACTCAAACCACCCTTTTTGGGCCTCTCTCTCTCGTTGATACTCTTTAAGGCACCTTTTTAATTTACTCATAGATTTTTTTACAACTCCAGTATGGTCGGCATAAACACAACATTCTTCCATCAATGCAGAACAAAGGCCCCCTTCTCTCATGAAGAGGAGGTTCAACCCTCGACTGTTCTCTAAAACAACTGCAGAGAGAGAGAGGTTAAAGATTCCTGCAAAGCCAAGATGGAGGTTTCTAATATCTTTAAGTTTTGGTCTATTGCTGCTTCTAATTGTGTCATTTGTTGTATCCCATGGACCAGGGCAGTCGTTCTTGTGCCCACCCCTGCAGCAACTCCTATTTCTAATAGGATGGCTAAAGTGATGAATATATGTTCTCAGTGGAACCGGGTTTTATGCCCCCCTATTTGATCTTCAAATGAACCTGCATAAGCACTCTGGGAAACGTCTGCATCATTACACAATTAATCACATCTCTTGACAATTTCATAAAAACATAAACAATGTTTAAGTCTATAGAATTATACTGTTGTAGAGACGGACAAGGCAAGACACCTAAGATACTACCAAAAACAGGGAAACTTTCCTATTTGTTTGCAACCGGATTCAGAGAGTATTATTTCTGTTATAATCAATTAATTCCCTGAAACCCAAATTTAGGTAGTTTCAGAATTTTGTACCCAACATATAAGGGAAGGGGCGCAGAAGTTCACAGTCTGCAGAAGTTCACAAAAAGCAGATTTTTTTCTGTTTTTTCCTCTATTCTGGGCTAGTTAACTTTTCAACGACAGCTGGGTGAAGGAGAGCTTTTCTTCCCTTTATTTTTTCCCCCCGCCAGCTGTTACCATGAAGCCCAGTTGGTAACTTCTTTATCTTAGAAATGTAGCCATCTCTGTGAAGTCCCAGCTCAAGGCCAGAGGCCTTGTTCACATATTTTGTGAAAAACTAGTAAGGAGGTGTCTAACTTAGGAGTGATGATATTTTTAGCCAGTGGCCAAGTAGAACAGGGCAACAGGAAAAGAGAAAGTTATCTATTCTGAAATCTTTTATGGGGACTCTTTTGCTGAAAGTCCTAAAGTCAGCCATGGTGAAGACTTCTGTAGAAGGTCAGTTAATGTTTTTCTGTGGGCCTGGAACAGAGGGGGAAGACGGGGAAGGTGTGGCTGTGAGCAGCTCCGTGGATCTGAGAATGAGGTAGGAGAGATGTAAAAGAATACTGGGAAAGGGGTTTGTGATTTTCCTAGCAACAAAAACTTGAGCAGGAGAACAGGTAGAGCAGAGGGGAAGATGGAAGTTAGTATCCCTAAAAGCCGGTGAGGGACTTTAAATTCCTAGTAACCTGTTTTCAGTGATGACAAAGCAACTTTAAAGGGCATTTTTACTACATCTTTGATAGGAGTCTGAGGGTTCTCCTCAGCTGGTTTGAGCTTTGGGTTAGCTGATAAGAGGAACTGGTGGGACCCGGTGCGGGCACTGACTGGAGAAGAGAGGAGTGAGTCGGTGGAGGGTTACCTCAGTAACTGCTACCTCAGCAACGGGGCAATGGTCTGAGATCCGGTGGAGGTTTGGGTTTTTGATCTAGTAATTGGAGGGGAGAAATCATGTTGCTGAGGTGAGAGTGACAGCAGAGAATCTGGAGCAGAAGGCTGAGTGTGAGGACCTATTGGAGAAGCATAGTTCAGGATGTGAGTGGAGGAGGGAAAAAGCCTCCACATAGGGGAATCTCCTTTCACCCTTTTGAGCACTTGCACAAGTTAAAAAGGTCATGCAGAATTTGAGGATCCAGAGACCCCTCTGGGGGCCATCAGTTTTGGTTATCTAATTGGTATTAGGGCCAATACTGTGTACAGAATTTGATGAGGAGTTTGGGTTCCATTATGCACGGCCTGTATGCTCACATTCCTGTGACTTACAGAAGAAGTCGGCTTTCCCCCCACACAGCCGTGAGTGTTTGTGGCTTTGGTAGTCCACCGGGAAATCATAGTAATCTAGGCTAGCCAACCTGCATCTGGCTCACGTGTTCCTACATCCGTAATGATTGTTTCCATTATCTATGGTGCGGACTGGATTTAATGGAATTTTAGTGGGATCCTCTTCATCAGGTATATTCCAATAGAAAAGACCTATAGCCAGCTGACAAATGTCTGGGTGGAGAGATGTCCACCAAGTCCCTAAGTGGGCTGTATGTGAGATAGATCATACTTTTTAATCAGTAGGATTTGTGATCAGCCATCGCTGCTGATCGGGCTGATGAGGGTTAGGACTACTGGTGGTCAAGCGGAGAGTCTATAGCCTTAGACACAGGGTGAATACACAATTTGAAAGTGTTACCAATCTTTTCCAGTTTCCAGCCAGAGTCTGGACAGGGGGCAGGCTTGAGATGAGAGGTATGGATCCAGGAAGTGATTCTGTCTACTTTTACCACTGTAGGTGTAATAAGTAGCACCTTGTATCGTCATTTCCAGTGGGGTTCCAGGGATGACACCTGATGTCGACTTACGTAGATGAAGTCTCTTACTTGATATTGATGTAGAGTCCACTCATCCCCAGGTTTATAGTCAGTGGCCATCTGTTTTCACAGGTATTCCTGAGTTCTTTCAAGAGCTTTAATTCAGTCAAGCAATGGGGTGTGGAAGGGATCGTTAGGTCTTAGAGTTGGGGTTAGGTCCCTTACTGGATGAGGGGCACCATCGAGAATTTCATAGGGGGTGAGGTTACACAAAGAAACAGAGGGAGTATTTCTTCCACAAATAGTGCAGAAGACAGGAGCATAGTCTATTATGCAGGTCTCTAAGCTTAATTTCTAAGTTGTGAAAGTGTCACAGGAAGAAAGGGCAGCCTCCATCTCATGGGACCCTTTGAAGGAACTGTTAGGACAAAGTGGTTGCCAAACCAGTGACCTCATTCAGTTCAGGACAGAAGTGACCTACCTCACTTCCTTGGTCTTGGAACATTCTGAACTTGGAATCCCGGATGCCAGGTACACAGAACCAGTCCCAGTCCCAGTCCCAGTGGGCTCACTTGTTTGGTTTTACCAAGGACAGAGTCAGTCTTTCTTGGTACCTACTGATTTGAGCATGGCCAAATGCCAGGAGAGCTTTGGAGAGGGGCCTTTCCTGAGAAAGAAGGTAGTGGCTCAAAGCTGGCTCCTGACAACTTCAAAGAGTTGGCCAAGGAGTCCAGATCTGAGACAGTACAGGCCATTTTGGGGGAACATAATATGGTCCAAAGGTCAGAAGACATTCCGGAGATTCAGAGACCTACTTAGGAGAAGGAAGTCCTTTGTTGTTGTGGGTGTGAGTTTGTTGTTTTGTCTCATGTTCTGAGAATTGGTAAGAAAGGCAGTTTGTTTGGTTTGGAGTGGACTGTTTCTAATAAGTCGTTTGACAAGGCAAGTCTTTCTGTGTCTATGTATCCCACTGTGTCCGTAGTTGTAGACATTAGAAAACATAGTGCATCAATGAATGTGTCCTGTCTAGTAGAATGCTTCCCAGAATTCATACTGCCCAATTTATGATTGAACTGCAGCTTGCCTTATGGATGGGTAGCAATGACTATCTTCCTAATTTCCTGTTTTTTTTCATGAATTCTCCAGAATAGGCTCATGGTTTTCTGTCCGAGATATGTACCACCTCCAAGCTCTGTGACATGGCCATGTACTGGAGAGCTGAAGGGAATGGGAGCTTCTCAGAAAACTCAGATATCAGAGTGACAAGTAAAGTCTATGTGGAGAAACCCTGCTTTGGGTAATTTGCTTACCTATGGTTCTGGTGCTGTGAATATCTAGAAGGTCTTTGCCTTAGGCCACCCCTTTGTGAATCCTGAAGAAAAGAGTTTTCAAATGAAAATGAATAGGCATCACCTGTGGCTCTTTGTTTTATTGCTTTGTAAAGACATGTGTCTGAATCAGCCTCTTGGCCCAGTGTGATTTTTTGGAGAAGTAGAGCAGTATTAATGGCAGGCCTATTTGATCATTCCTGGTTCACAGGAAGGGTTTTCAGGCCACCCTGACTTTAGGCAAATTAGAGGCAAGGGAGATTATTCTTGACACTGTCTTGGTATGCGCCCCTCATGGAAACCTCAACCCAGAGGTTATGATGTGTGTCTATATAAAAGAAGATGAGGGCCATGTGGAAGTGTTTTGGTATTAATTGTGGTCAGTTGTGTGGCAGTAGGAAGAGATTCCTGGGTCAACCTTGCCTTGAACTATGGTGTGATTCCCCTTAGAGACTGAGTTTTGGAACTGAACTCAGAGAAGTATTACCATGAATTCTGTTGGGATTTTAGAAGGCCACACATGAGAGTTGCCCTTGGAGACTGAGATCTAGGCCCAGGATGGCTTTCCACAGAGCACTTTGAATCTCAGCTAGGATATCACATGATTTTATTCTGAAAGACTTGGCAGCCATAGTTGATAGTCAAATCACACATGGACCTCACATTGTAGACCTCAGTGGGCTAGGCTTCATTTGACCTTTTGGCCACTCTTTGGGAACCCTTGCCTGTGAGAGTTCTCCAGAGCTTTCTTTGAAATGAGCTTCCTCACCATTTAATGGTTCCTGAATGAATTGAAACCCACAGTGCCACCAACTTCATCCTTGAAAAATGGCTAGATAAATACCATGGATTATTTGAAATTCCCATGAGCAGGTGGCACTGGAGAATCTTTGGATGTTCTGTTACTGATTATGAGTGTACCAGACAGTGCCTTGATTTACTGGGTTTCATGAAAATGGTGTAGAACTGAGATGCCAGTACCTTGGAACCTGCTGAGTAGTGGTCCTAGAGCAGTAGTTTGCAGGTGTATGATAAAAAATCTGTGGTGGGGCCACGTGGATCTGCCATTGGCTTCCAAATGCCTTGTGACTAACATGGTGCAGCCAGCAGATCCTTATATGTAAAGGCATCTTGTTACATTGAGAGATTTCAGGGAAATGTTCAGAATCGGGTTGCTATGGACAAGGGGGCAAATGAGTTCCTCAAAGCCCTGCAGAGGCTAATGCATAGGTGCTTGGATTTTCTCATGACTCCAATTCACACAAAGAATCTATACTCAACGGTCAGTAAGAGTCAAAATGGAGAAACAGAGCAGTATTAAGGGAAGGCCTATCTGATCACTCCTGGTTCACAAGAAGGGTGTCCAGGCCACCCTGACTTTAGGCAAATGAGGGGTAAGGGAGCTTATTTTGGACACTGTCTTGGGCTGCACCCCTCATGGAAACCTGCAGCAAGAGGTTATATGATGAGTGTCTCTATGGCAGAAGATGAGGGTCATGTGGGAGTGTTTTGGTTTCAATTGTGGTCATTTGTGTGGCAGTGGAATAGGCCACTAATGAGATTCGCCCTTGTAAACTGAGATCTAGGCCACTCTTTGGGAAAAATTTCCTGTGAGAGATCTCCAGAGCTTTCATTGAAATGAGCTTCCTCACCATTTAATGGTTTCTGAATGAATTGCTTCCAACTTCATCCTTGAAATGTGGCTACATAAATACCATGAAATTTTTGACATTCCCATGACCAGGTGACACTGGAGAACTTTTGATGTTTTTTTGCTGATCATGAGTGTACCAGACAGTGCCTTGATTGTTTGGGTTTCATGAAAATGGTGTAGAACAGAAATGCCAGTAAGTTGAGCCTACTGAATAGTGGGCCTAAAGTGGTGGTGTGCAGGTGTGTGATAAAACATCTCTGGTGGGGCCATGTGGATCTGCAATTGCTTCCAAAGAGCTTGTGACTGACATGGTGCATCCAGCAGAAAACCTATATGTCTGAAACCTCTCCATATAAAGGCATCTTTTTATATGGAGATTTTCAGGGCAATGTTCAGAATCAGGTTGCTATGGTCAAGGGGGCAATCTATGTGGGATAGAATCCTGGTTGGTGCATTCTCCTGCAGACCCTGATCCACCACACATGACAGAACTCCCTCCAGGACTGGGTCTCAGTTGAACTCGTTTTATTTAGTGAAACAAATACCAAACTCCCAGTGCAGCGGCAAGAAACACCATGAAATGTGGAGGACGACCAAATGCCTTCACAGTCCACACGTGGAGACACTTAGCCTTAAGTGGCCACAGTTTACCTACAAATAGTGAATTCAGCACTGCTGCCTCATGTGCTTTTGAAAATAAGAAACCATGTTTTCCAGGTCACATAGATGCAGACACAGCTTTGATGCTTTCACTAGAAATGAAGCTAAAGCTCCTGACAACAACATATATTTCAAGGATCTTCTAGCTTTCAGAGTTTGTGTTGAAATATCAGCTGTTATCCTGATTGGTACCCCTAAATGTAATCTGCTTCCTTTCTCTTGTAGCTTTTAAAATCCTCTCCTTATTCTGTATGTTGGGTATCTTCATTACAAAGTGTCTAGGTGTGGATCTCTTATGATTTTGCACATTTGGCGTCCTGTAGGCTTCTAGGACTTAGGAGTCTGTCTCATTCTTCAAGTCTGGGAAGTTTTCTCGTATTATTTCATTGAATACATTGCTCATTCTTTGGTTTGGACCTCTATACCTTCCTGTATCCCAATGACTCTTAAGTTTGGTCACTTTATGTTATCCATATTTCTTGGATGTTTTATTCATGGTTTCTTAACAGTCTTGCTGAGCTGTCTATGTTCTTTTCAAGTTGAAATACTTTGTCTTCATTATCTGATGTTCTATCTTCTAAGTGTTCTACTCTGATGGTAATATTCTCAATTGAATTTTTAAGTTGGTTTATTGCTTCCTGCATTTCTAAGATTTCTGTTTGTTATTTTTTACAACCTCTATCTCCCTGTATAGTTGATCTTTTGCTTTTTGGATTTGTTTATGTAATTCATTGTCGAAGTGATCTTTCATTGTCTGATTTTCTGTCTAATGTCTTCCTTGAGACACCAGATCATCTGAAGCATGTATATCCTGAGTTCTTTATCCGACATTCCATCTGCTGCAGCTATTACCTCTTCTAAAGTTGTGTTGACCTGCATTGCTTGTGGTCCTTTTTTCCTTGTCTTTTCATATTGCTCGCGTTTCTTTCTGCTTGGTGAAACTGTTGTGATTTTGAAATTTTCCCCCTATATATTTATATTGCTCTTGTATAGTAGAAAAGTCTCCCTTGCAGGGCAGAAGGGGGCTGTGCTGATCCTCCAATTGAGGTGATCAATCTACCACGCTGATGGGTCACTGGGCCTGTTCTCCTGATTGGTCGCAGGTCTGCCTACCATGCAGGCGCGGGAGGCGGCTCTGCTCTGCCCCTCCTCCAATTGGTGTGACGTGTCTACCATGCCTGTGGACCCCTGGGGTGTTCTGCCAATCGGTCACAGGTATGCCTACCTTGCAGGCGTGGGCGGCTGATCTGCTCTGCCCCTACTCCAATTAGGGTGAAGTGTCTGCTGTGCCGGCAGGCCACTGGGCCTCTTCTGCCGGTCGGGTGAAGGTTTGCCTACCTTGTGGGCAAGGGTGGTGGCTCTGCTCTGCCCCTACTCCTATTGGGGTGACGTGACTACCATGCCAGTGGGCCACTGGGATTGTACTTGGTGCAGGAGAAGGCTCTGCTCTGCAACTACTCCAATTGGGGTGACCTGACTACCACGCCTGCTGGTCACTGGGCCTGTTCTGGCGGCAGCTCTGCTCTGCCTCTACTCCAATTGGGGTGAAGTGACTATCATGCAGGTGTATCACTGGTCCTGTTCCGGGCGCAGGCAGCAGCTCTGCTCTGCCCCTCTGGCTTGATGACAAAGTAAGAGAGACTAGGGTGTTTTTGACTCACTTTCTTTACCAGGAGACCAACTGTTTCTGTCACCACTGGTATCAATGAAGTTATCTTCTCCGCTACTTTCTGATGACATCAGATCTCTGCCATGTTGGTATCCCATGCGAAAGGCAGCATTTCGTTCCCTTTGCTGGGTTACCAAAGCATTGGGTGAGTCCTGACCGGCCCTCACAAGCCCCGTCTCAAACCTGTTTCCACTGCCTATGAAGGCTCGGTTGATATTTACCTCCACAGTATTCAGCAAGACCCGGACTGGGAAGCAGTTTCCGCAAGTTCTTTAGCCCTGGGCCAGATCAGTTCCGGGAGGACAATTTTGGCTGCTATGGGCTTCGTGTATGTTCTAATAGGAGCAGGCTCCAAGATGCAGTTTCTGCGGGTTCTTTAGCACTGAGCCTGAGTAATTTGTCAGCGAGACAAAGGTGAATGGCATCCTGAAATTACCTTTTCTATAGATGAATGAGCTGCGATCAGTAGAATACAGGGATGGTGAAAGCAGCTCTCCAAGATGGTGACCACCGGCTTCCTCTGTGGTCTGACTGGTGTGGAGAACCGAATTGGACCGCATCCATCCCCGTCTCAAACCCAGAATTCAGCACTGAGCACAGTGATTGCATAGCTGGCAGGAGCCCACAGAATCTGCACCACTGTATATTGCGATGCTATCTCGTCGTTTCCCAGCGCGCGCCACAGACTTTAGCGGCAGGGTGATTTGCTGAATAAGCAGAATGACCCTCCGTGTGGACAAATCACTCGCGTTTGAGTCCCCGTAGCTGATCCTCGTGATATGGAAATGTGTCCACTAGGTTTTGGAGCACCCCAATTTTGCTGGAAATTCCTAACAAGGTAGGTTTTAGCCATTCTAACTCGTCATTCTCCTGCACAGTGACGCGGTACATGGGGTAATGCACTCCCTTCGCCACCATCATATGATCCCCTGAAGTTAGTTTTCAGTACTAGGAAAAAAATATGTATTTCAGGTGGAGGAATATTTCTGAGAATAATCTTGTGAAAAGTTGGTTATAAATCCACATACATGAATATGAATGAATTTAGGGAGTGTATAATAAGAAAAATATACTTCATATTTTGAAAAATCTGGAGACTGAATATATATATATATATATATATATATATATATATACACACACACACACACAGACATTAAAAAGTAGCATTATGTATGCCAATTGAAATTCACCATTAAATATATATCATCCACAGATCCAAAAATATTCATTTTAATAAACATGGATTTATGTTGTTCAACTAAGAAGCTCACCCAGATGTTGAATTTTCAGTTCCAACAGCGTTTAGCAGGAGTGATCTCTTCTCACAATTTGTATCTGCCAAGCCAGCCACCTCACAAAATGTACGAGTGATACCAGGTAGAATTCTATATGTGCATATAAAAATACATGTGATGAATAGGCTACAGAGAAAGGGAGACAGTTATTCACATAATTGTTAACTTTTAAAACACATGGAGAACTATTTCAATTAAAATTCGCTAGATTTATAACACCTACCATTTATCATACAAAAGGCAAGTCCAACTATACACCATGCCTTCTGTGAACCTCTTGTATTTCCGTTCTGTTTGGGTTATTATTCTCCATCATATTAGGATTAGAAGTCAAAGTCTAGTAGGGTATGTGTTAGTGTCAGGGATTCAGTATTTCGAATGGAAAATTGGAAAATGTATCCAATGTGTATGCAATTATGTGCTACACAAAAATCTTCCCACTCTCATTCAGAACAATGCCTTGACATTACCTTCGCCCCACATAAGACACAATTAGAGGAAAAGATTTAGAAAATCTGTGAATACATATTTGGAATGGAAATTACTCAGGAGTTCACAAATTTGGAGGTGGTAGAGGAGTTTTCAAAAGAAAGGGACAGGGTAAACACTCCAAAAACATGACGTTCTGGAAACCTAACATCTGGAGAAACTGCCTCTGAGGTTGAGCAATAAAATATATGCTGTTTTCAGGAGCATTAGCTTCATATATATGAGACCATCAAAGCTGGGTCTGCATCTATGTGACCCGGAGGACATGGTTTCTTATTTTCCAATGAACATGAGGCAACAGTGCTCAATTTTCTATTTGTAGGTAAACTGTGGCCACTGGGGTCTAGGTGTCTCCCCGTGTGGACTGTAAATCCATTTGGTCATCCTCCACTTTTCGTGGTGTTTCTTGTTGCTGCACTGGGAGTTTGGTATTTGCTTCATGAAATACAAATGTTTAACTGGGACACAGTGCTGAAGTGAGTTCTGTCAAGTATGGTGTGTCAGGTTCTGCAGGAGAATGCACCAACCAGGCTTCTATCCCACACAGCTTGCCCCATTGACCATAGCAACCTGATTCTGAATATTGCCCTGAAACCTCTCCATATAAAAATATGCTTTTACATATAAGGGTCTACTGGCTGCAAGATGTTAGTCACAATCCATTTGGAAGCCAATGGCAGATCCACATGGCCCCACCACAGATGTTTTATCAATACATGACAACACCTGGAGGCACTGTGGGTTTCAATTAATTCAGGAACCATTATATGGTGAGGAAGCTAATTTCACTGAAAACTCTGGAGAATTCTCACAGGCAAGGCTTCCCAAAGAGTGGACAAAAGGTCACATTAAGCCAGGCCCATTGAGGTCTACAATGTGAGGTCCATGTGTGTTTTGACTCTCAAATATGGCTTCCAAGACTTTAAGAATAAAATAATGTGATATCCTGGCTGAGATTCCCTGTGCTCTGTGGAAAGACATCTTTGGCCTAGATGTCACTTTCCAAGGGAAACTCTCATGCATGGCCATCTAAAATCTCAACACAATTCACGGCAATACTTCTCTGATATCAGTTCCAGAAGTCAGTCTCTAAGGAAAATCACACCAGAGTGCAAGCCCAGGTGGACCCAGAAATCTCTTCCAATTGACATACAAATGTCCACAATTAACACCAAAACTCTCCCACATGGCCCTCATCTTCTTCCATATAGATACTCATCATAACCTCTGGCTGGAGGTTTCCATGAGGGGCCCAGCCACCGTCAGTGTCCAAAATAAGCTCACTGACCCTCATTTGCCTAAAGTCAGTGTGGCCTGGACACCCTTCCTGTGAACCAGGAGTGATCAAATAGGCCTGCCGTTAATACTGCTTGGCTTCTCAGACGTGAGGCCTACTGACTTTGGGGTTTAGATTCTTTATGTGAATTGGAGTCATAAGAAAAAACAAGCACCTATGGGCTGGCCTCTGCAGGGCTTTGAAGAACTCATTTGACACAAAGCATCCCTATTCTCACATGATGGATGTCAGGAACCTAACAGAGAAAGGCAAGAGATTTCATCAACAATGACTGACCTTTTTGTATTTTGGTTTTGGATGCACACATGGGATGTATCTTTAGATCCATCAGATGCTGAGAATCTAAGCCACAGCCTCACACAGGGCCAAAAGGCAGATTCAGACATATTCCTTTCCAAAGCAATTAAGCAAAGAGCCACAGGTGATGCCCATTCATTTCCATTTGAAAACTGTTTTCTTCAGGCTTCACGAAGTTGTGGCTTGAGGCAAAGAACTTCCTGACATTCAGGGCAACAGAACAATAGGTAAGCAAAAGGACGAAAGCAGGGTTTCTCCACAGAGACTTTCCTGGTCAACTGATATCTGAGATTTCTGAGATGCTAGCCATTCCCTTCAGCTATCCAGTACATGGTCTTGTCACAGATCTTAGAGTTGGTACATATATTGGACACAAAACCATGATACTATTCTGGAGAGTGGCCAGAATTGACGGAGAAAACAGGAAATTAGGAAGCTAGTAGGTGTTGCCCATCCATAAGGCCAGCCACAGTCCACTCATGAATTGGGCAGGAGGAATGCTGGGAAGCATTCTACTAGACAGGACACATCCATTGATGCATTCTCTTTTCTAATGTCTAAAACCATGGACAAAGTGGGATACACAGACATAGAAACATTCGCCTTGTCAAAGGACATACTATAAATAGTCCATTCCAAACCAAACAAACCGCCTTTTCTACCTATTCTCAGAACATGAGACAAAACTACAAATTCACACCCACACCCACAAAGGCACCTCCTTCCCCCAAGTAGGTCTGTGACTCTCTGGAGTGTCCTCTGACTGGTGGGCCATACTATGTTCCCCCGAAATGGCCTCTCCTGCCTCAGATCTGGTCTGCTTGGCCAACTCTGTGAAGTTGTCAAGAGCCAGTGGTGAGACACTACCTGCTTTCGGAAGAAAAGCCCCTCTTCAGAGGTTTCCTGGCATTTGACCATCGTCTTATCTGTAGGTACCAACAAAGACTGACTCTGTCCTTGGTAAATCCAAACATGTGAGACCACTGGGACTGGGACAGGGACTGTCTCTGGGTGCCTGGCTTCCTGGATCCCAAATTCAGAGAGTTCCATCACCAAGAAAGTGAGGTGAGATCACTTCCTTCAGGATCTGAATGATGTCACTGCCTTGGCAACCACTTTGTCCTAACAGTTGCTTCCAAAAGTCCCATGAGGTGGAGGCTCCCCGATTTTCCTGTGACACTTTCACAAGTTACAATGTTATATCAACCATAAGCACCCTGGAACATCTCTCAACACAAGACTGGTTTGGTCCATCTCTATAAATTACGAACAGAGAGACTGAGTGAGACACAACCCTTCATCCTGACCAGGATGATTGCCATGGAAGATGACTTTTGCTTTCTGAGGTCTTTCATATCTGCCTTCATCTTCACCAGGGATCATTTCTGCATGAACATTTCAGGTTCTCAGCAGGTTTAAGATCCCCTACATTCCTGTATTTGAAGACCAACTCTGTCCCTGGTCTTCTGTAAAGTTAGTGTATGGTTGGGGTTAATAATATGTTCAATTTGGGTTAGGAATCATTCTGCGGGATGAATAATGGGATTGGGAACCTGCAATATTTATAAGAATATAGAGGTGAAATATATGTATGAAAATGGGAATCTAAGAAAGATTTGAAGCCCAGAAGTTCATTGGGCCCTTGATTGGGATACTTAGTGTTGAATTACGTTCTGTACAATTGTCTCAGTTAAATTGATATACAATGGCATAGGACCTTGTACCTTGGATGATTGAATGTAGAAGAGAACATCCAGGCAAAAAGGGATAGTTGGTAGGATTAGGAAGATAGTCAGTAGGTTTAGAAAAAAAGAGTGAGTATATGATTTGGAATAAAAAACTTCTTTAGCAATAGGGTTTCGTTTAGAGAGTGAATGTAAATGTCAGCACATGTGAAGAGTCAGTCACAATGATGAACTGGGGAAAATATGTAGGAAAGCAGGTATCAATAGAGACATTATGAAATCAGGCAAAGTATAAAGTGAGTGATAGGATTAGACATTTTCAAAAGGGTTGAGTTTGAATATTTAACCATAGGAAGAAACAAATATGTCATCACCAATGGGATTGACATTTGAGAGCATTAGGCAAACTGGACATGGATGATATTAGTTATCCATGTTCACTTTCCTTTTAGGCTTTGGTACAATCATAAGTGTGACCTTTACATTTTTTTTTGTTCAGAATATTACTGTGATAAAATGTATATGTAGATCAGGTGACATGAGTATTTCTTTCACCATTTCAGGGAGCAATATTTTGAAGATATATACATTAGTATTAGGGGTACAAAGAGGTGTTCCCTGTGTCTATGAATGTAGAGATAATGCATAAATAGACCATTCTATGAATAAACAATGTAACTGGTTCCACTTGAAATAATGGATTGAATTGATATCTGAAAATATATACGAAATCTTATATTGATATACAGTCATTCATTCCAACCAGTTATACATCTAATGGTAATATTAGGATTATGGTTTATTATGAAGGGTGTTTGAATTTTGCTTCATAAGTGATGATGTGAAACGAAAATAATGTGTTTGGAAAGAAGTCTCATGAAAAGACCAGTCAAGAAACATGGAGGAATACATGTGTTCTGAATCAGGAAGTGATTGATCGTGAAACAAATGCCTATAAATTTTCTAACTTGTGAATGAAATATATATCCGATGATGCATAAACTGAAGACATAGTAACGTAAAGTGTTGAATAAAAATGAATGCCAAAATACACATCATGTCCCCTAGGAATCTACTTGCATTGGTTTTAAACTGCCTCAGTAACTGTAGAAATATTAGGGTTTGTATGCACCATTCACTGAAGTTAGTTTTCAGTACAAGGAAACAAATATGTATTTCAGGTTGATGATTATTTCTGAGAATAATCTTGTGGAAAGTTGATTATAAATCCACATATATGAATATGAATGAATTTATGGAGTGTATAATAAAACACATATATTTCATTTTTTGAAAAATCTGGAGAGTATATATATATATATATATATATATATATATATATATATATATATATATATCTCCACACACGCACATGCACAGATATTAAAAAGTAGCAATGCAGGAGATCCAACATGAAGGCAGGCATGGAGAAATCAAGTCTCTGACCTCTTCAGCTGCACGGCATAGGAAGTCGTAAACTGTCTAAATGCTATTTGCTCAGAATCACTAGGCAATGTTGACCTGATGTGGATCTGGGGCGAACAGTCTGGGTCCCTCAGAACACACACAGAACCCGGATCAGCTGCATTCAAGCTCAGATTCGCCTGCTTCTTGTGATTCAGCACTAATATTCCCGCTGAAATAACTGGTAGGCCTTTCTGAATTTACAGAGGTAAAAGCCAACTGAGCCTTCATAGGCAGTTGCCAAAGGATTGAAATGGGGCTTGTGAGAGATAGTCAGGACCCACCCGTTGCATTGGTCACCTGGCAAAGGGAACAGACTGTCACCATTTGAATGGAATACCACCATGGCAGAGAACTGACGTCATGGGCGGAGGAGATAACTTCATTGAAACCAGCGCGACAAGTGTGTAATCCCCTAGCCATCTCTCTCAACACAGCGGGGAAACCTTAAGGGCCCCTCCCAGCTCTCCCATAAGGGCCCCTCCCAGCTCTCCCATGAGCGGGATAGCCAGAACTTGGGAATAAGGACTGACTCGGGACTCGCGGAGCAGAATTCCCCGCTACTGCTCCCACCAGTGCTGACAACTGAGGTCTGTTACACCACCTACCGGGGGCATGGCTCCCGGAGGGCAAGCAAATTCGATGGGGGTTCTCAGCCCCAAGCTCTACAAACTTAGGGTCTGAGGGAGGCAAACAGGGAGAGTGTGCCCAGGCATTGATGAAAACAGGGCTACCAGGAGCAGAGGCCTGGCATGTAACCAGTATTGTGGTGAGTGTCACAGGTGAGCGGAGCATGGCTTGAGGAAGCACAAGAGAAGGCCCTAGGCACTCAGGATTGGAGACCCGCCCAGTCTGGGAAGAAGAGCTGCTACACAGTGATTGGTAAACACTTATTGAGAGGAGAAGCTTGGCCCTGTGCTCACAGATCCACCTACTGGAAAAGAAGTTAATTGAACTCTATGACTGCGTGTATTATTATTTTTTATTATTTATATTCTTCTTTTTCTTTCATTTTCATTTTTTTGTTGTTGTTCTTTAACTTTTTTAATGCTTTTATTTATTTATTTATTTTATTATTATTATTATTATTATTTAAATTTTAATTTTCATTTTTTTAATTATCATTATTTAAAAAAAATTTTTCTTTCTTTCTTTCTTTGTATTTTTTTCTTTTGTCTTTTCATTTCGTTTCAATTTCCTTATTCTCCCGTCCTGAATTCTACCTGCCTAATTTCATTCTCTTAAGTGACTTCTTCCCTTATTTTCTAATATCTTTCCTCCCAAGCATCAAATAAATTTATAAGAGTAAGCAGTTACTCAACACTCAAACAGAACAAGAAGTAACATGATCAGCATAAAAAAGCAAGGAAGAAAGGGAGTACCAACAATGAAGGACAGCCTAAATATTCCAGGAGGACCTAGAGTCATCAGAAATATGGTCATATAAAGAACTCAAGGAATACCTTAGACAGATGAAATGGAACCTTAAAGAGGTTACGAGACAGCGAATCCAAACAGTGAAAGAACACATTGAAAATGAATTACATAAACAGATAACAGAAGAAGTTAAGCATCTTCATCAGGATATAGAGATTATAAAAAAAAATCACACAATAATTTTAGAAATGAAGGAAATGTTAAACCAAATTAAAAACTCAATTGAGAGTATCACTAACAGAGTGGAGCAAGTAGAAGACAGAATGTCAGATAATGAAGACAAAATATATCATCTTGAAAAAAGTCTAGCCAAGAAAGAAATGCTGGTAAAAATTCATGAGAAAAACATCCAAGAGATATGGGATAACATAAAAAACAAACAAACAAAAAAAAAACTTATGAGTCATCTGGATAGAGGAAGGTACAGAGATTCAAACCAAGGGAATGAGTAACCTGCTGAATGAAATAATTACAGAAAACTTTCCAGAAATAAAAATGGAAACAGATAAACAAATTGTAGTTGCTTACAGGACACCCAGCACACAAAATCACAGTAGACCAATGCCAAGACACATTGTTATGAAGATATCCAATATACAGAACAAAGAGAAAATATTAAAAGCTACAAGAGAAAGGAGGTAGATTACAATCAGGGGTAAACAAAAAAGGTTAACAATGGATTTTTCATCACAGACGCTGAAAGTGAGAAGATCATGGAACAACGTATTTCAAACACTGAAAGACAATGGATGCCAACCAAGAATTATGTATCCAGCAAAATTAAGCTTAAGGTAAGACAACGAAATAAAAATATTTCATGATAAACAAAAGCTAAAAGAATTTGCAGCCAGAAAACCAGCATTGCAAAGCATCTTGAGCAAAACACTACACGAGGAAGAAATGAAAATCAACAACGAAAACCATCAGTGGGAAGTGCCTCAGTAATGACAAAGGGCGGGGGAAAAGCTAATCATGGAGAAACAAACTAATTTTTTTTAAAAAAAGATAAATAAGCAAAAATGGGTGGCAGTACAAACCATATATCAATTGTAACTCTAAACGTTAATGGCTTAAAGTCTCCAATAAAGTGACATACGCTTGTAACTTGAATTAAAAAAAAAATCCAAAAATATGTTGCCTCCAGGAGACACATCTGAATGGAAAAGACATACACAAGCTGAAGGTGAAAGATTGGGTAAATTTATACCATGCACACGGTCCTAGTAAGCAAGCAGGGGTGGCCATCCTCATATCAAATAAAATCGACCTCAAGACTAATTTAATCAAAAGGAATAAGGAAGGACATTATATACTGTTAAAAGGAATCATTCACCAACAAGACATAACAATTATCAATATTCGCGCAGCAAATAATGGTGCTGCAATGTTCATAAAACAAATTCTCCCCAAGTTCAAGAATCAAATAGACCACAACACAATTATTATGGGTGACATCAACTTACCTTTCTCACCATTGGACAAATCCTCCAAACAAAAGTTTAATAAAGAAACTATAGAACTCAATATCACAATCAATACCGTAGACTTAACTGACATATATAGAATATATCAACCATCATCAAGTGGATATACTTTTTTTCTCAGAAGCACATGAATCTTTCTCAAAACAGACCATATGTTATGCCATAGGGCAACCCTCAGTAAATATAAAGGGGTGGAGATAATACCATGATTTTTTTTTCTGATCATAATGGAATGAAACTGGAAACCAATGATAAAAGAAGGAAAAAAAATCATACACCACATGAAAAATGAACAATATGTTACTGAATAATAAATAGGTTACAGAAGACATAAAGGAGGAAATCAGAAAATTCTTAGAGATAAATGAAAATACAGACACAACATATCAGGTTCTATGGGACACAATGAAAGAAGTTTTAAGAGGTAAATTCATCGCCTGGAGGTCATTCCTCAAAAAAAGAAAAAAAAACAACAAATAAATGAGCTCACACTTCATCTCAAAGCCCTAGAAAAGGAAGAGCAAAACAACAGCAAATGTAGCAGAAGGCAAGAAATAATTAAAATCAGAGCGAAATTGAAACAAAAGAAACTATTGAAAAAATTAACAAAACTAAAAGTTGGTTCTTCGAAAAGATAAATAAGATCGACAGACCCTTAGCCATGCTAACGAAGAGAAGAAGAGAGAGAATTCAAATTACTAACATACGGTATGAAAAAGGCGATATCACAACCAATGCTACATAAATACAGAAGAAAATTAGAAATTATTTTGAAAACCAGTATTCCAATAAAATAGAATATAGTGAAGACATTGATAAATTTCTTAAGTCATATGATTTGCCCAGACTGAGTCAGGAGGAAACACACAATTTAAACAGACCAATATCAATTGATGAAGTAGAATACGCATTCAAAAGACTACCAACCAAGAAAAGCGCAGGACCGGATGGGTATACAGCAGAGTTTTACAAAACCTTTAAAGAAGAATTAATACCAATACTTTTCAAGTTATTCAGAAAATAGAAAAACAGGGAGCTCTGCCAAATTCATTCTATGAGGCCAACATCACCCTGATTCTGAAACCAGAAAAAGACACCTCAAAGAAAGAAAACCACAGACCAATATCTCTGATGAACCTAGATGCAAAAATCCTCATTAAAATTCTGGCGAATTGGATACAAAGGCACATCAAAAAAATTGTGCACCATGATCAACTAGGATTCATCCCTGGGATGCAAGGAGGGTTCAATATGTGGAAATCAATAAATGTTATTCACAACATCAATAGACTTAAAGATAAGAACCATATGATCATCTCGATAGACGCAGAAAAACCATTCAACAAAGCAGAGCATTCCTTTATGTTCAAAACATTTTAAAAACTAGGAATAACTGGAACTTACCACGACATTGTAAAAGCTACTATGTTAAGCCTCATGCTAGCATCATTCTGTATGGAGAAAAATTGAAGGCATTCCCTCTAAAATGTGGAACAAGACAGGGATGTCCTCTATCACCACTTCTATTCAATATAGTTCTCGAAAAGCTGGCCAGAGCAATTAGACAGATGAAAGACATTAAAGGCATAAAAATATGAAAAGAAGAACTTAAATTAACACTATTTGCAGATGACATGATTCTATGCATAGAAGACCCAAAAGGGTCTACAGAAAAAACTACTAGAACTAATAAATGAATTCAGCAATGTGGCAGGATATAAAATCAACATGCATAAATCAAAGGCATTTCTGTATATCAGCAACAAAACTTCTGAAACAAAAATGAGTCAAAACACTGCATTCACAGTATCCTCAAAAAAATTAAACACTTGGGAATTAACCTAACAAAAGAGGTGAAAGTTTTATATAATGCAAACTACAGAACCATAAAAAGAGAAATAGAAGATGGAAAAATATACCCTGTTCATGGATAGGCAGAACTAACATTATCAAAAAGGCGATATTACCAAAAGTTCTCTATAGGTTTAATGCAATGCCAATCAAAATCCCAAAGGAATTTTTTGTAGAAATAGATAAAGCAATCATGAAATTCATATGGAAAAATAAAAGACCCAGAATAGCAAAAGCAATTCTATGCAGAAAGTGTGAATCAAGCAGTATAGTGATACCAGATTTCAAACTATATTACAGGGCAATAATAACAAAAACAGTATGGTACTGGTACCAAAACAGGCAGGTGGACCAATGGTACAGAATGGAGGAGACAGAGACTAATCCAAGAAGCTACAACTATCTTATATTTGATAAAGGAGCTAAAGGCATGCAATGGAAGAAGGATAGCATCTTCAACAAATGGTGTTGGGTAAACAGGAAATCCATATGCAACAAAATGAAACTGAATCCCCTCCTCTCGCCATGCACAAAAGTTAACTCAAATTGGATCAAGGAGCTAGATTCAAATCAGAGTCTTTGCGTCTGATAGAAGAAAAAGTTGGCTCTGATCTACATATTGTGTGGTCAGGCTCCAAATTCCTTAATAGGACACCCATAGCACAAGAGTTAACAACAAGAATCAACAAATGGGACTTACTTAAACTAGAAAGTTTTTTTCTCAGAAAGAGAAACAATAAGAGAGGTAAATATGGAGCCTACATCATGGGAACAAATTTTTACTCCTTACCCTTCACGTGGAGCCCTAATATCCAGAGTATACAAAGTATACAAAGAAATCAAAAAATTAGACAATAAGATAACAAATAACCCAATGGGCCAAAGACCTGAACAGAAACTTCTCAGAGGAGGACATAGAATCAATCAACAAGTACATGAAAAAATGCTCTCCATTTCTAGCTGTAAGAGAAATGCAAATCAAAACCACCCTAAATTACCATCTCAATCCAGTGAGATTGGCAGCCATTATGAAGTCAAACAACAACAAGTGCTGGCGAGGATGTGGGGAAAAGGGTACTCTTGTACATTGCTGGTGGGACTGAAACTGGTGTGACCAACTTGGAAAGCAGTATGGAGATTCCTGGGAAAGCTGGGAATGGAAGCACCATTTGACCCAGCTATTGCCCTTCTCGAACTATTCCCTGAAGACCTTAAAAGAGCGTACTACAGGTATACTGCCACAACGATATTCATAGCAGGACAATTCACAATTGCTACACTGTGGAATCAACCCAGATGCACTTCAATAGATGAATGGATAAAAAAAATGTGGCTTTTATATACTATGGAGGATTACGCAGCACTAAAATGTGATGAAATCATCAAATTTGCAGGGAAATGCATGGCACTACAGCAGATTATGCTTAGTGAAGCTAGCCAATCCCTAAAAATCAAATACCAAATGTCTTCTTTGATATAATGAGAGCAACTAAGAACAGAGCAGGGAGAAAGATCACGAAGTAATGATTAACGTTAAGCAGAAACATGAGGTGGGAGGGAAAGGGAGAGAAAAGGAAAATTGCATGGTAATGGAGGGAGACCCTTATTATTACACAAAATTACACATAAGAGGTTGTGAGTGTAATGGGAAAATAAACAAGGAGAGAAATGAATTACAGTAGGTAGGGTAGAGAGAGAAGATGGGAAGAGAGGGGAGGGGAGATAGTAGAGTATAGGAAAGGTAGCAGAATAAAACAGTAACTTATAGGGCATTATGTAAAAATATGGATGCGTAACTGATGTGATTCTGCAATCTGTATTTGGAGTATAAATGGGAGTTCATAACCCACTTGAATCTAATGTATGAAATATGATATGCCAAGAGTTTTGTAATGTTTTGAGCAACCAATAAAAGAAAAAAAAGTAGCAATATATATGCCAATCGAAATTCATCATGAAATGTATATAATCCACAGATCAAAAAATATTTATTTAACTGAACATGGATTTATGTATAATGTTATTCAACTAGGAAGCTCACCCATATGTTGAATTTTCAGTTCCAACAGCGTTTAGGAAGAGTGATCTCTTCTCACAATTTGCATCTGCCAATTCAGCCTACTCACAAGTATGTACGTGTGATATTAGGTAGGATTCTATATGTGCATATAAAAATATATGTGCTGAATAGGCTACAGAGAAAAGGAGACAGGGATTCACATATCTGTTAATTTTAAAAACACATGTAGAACTATTTCAACAAAAAATTGACAAGATTTATAACTCCTACAATATATAATGAAAAATGCAATTCCAACTATACACCATGCCTCCTCTGAACTGCTTGTATTTCTATTCTTTTTGGGTTATTTTTTACCACCATATTAGGATTATTAGTCAGAGTCTAGTAGGGTATGGGTTAGTGTCAGGGATTCAGTATTTCAAATGGAAAATTGGAAAATGAATCCAATTTGTATGTAAATATGTGCTACACAAAAATCTTCCCACTCACATCCAGAACAATGCCTTGACATTACCTTCACCCAAGTAAGACACAATTAGAGTAGAAAAGTGTGAAAATCTCTGAATACATATATGGAATGGAATATGCACGGGAGTTCACAACCTTGGAGGTGGTAGAGGAGTTTCCAAAAGTAAAGGACAGGGTAAACACTCCACAAACAAGGAACCCTGCTGGCCTAAAACTTCTTGGAATACTGCCTCTGAGGTTGGGCACTTGAAATATATGTTGTTGTCATAAGCTTTAGCTTCCTTTGTAGTGAGACCATCAAAGCTGGGTCTGCATCTATGTAACCTGGAAGACATGGTTTCTTATATTCCAATGAACATGAGGTAGCAGTGCTCAATTTTCTCTTTGTAGGTAAACTGTGGCCACTGGAGGCTAAGTGTCTCCCGGTGGGGACTGTGAAGACATTTGGTCATCCTCCACTTTTTGTTGTGTTTCTTGCTGCTACACTGGGAATTTGGTACTTGCTTCACAAAATATAAGGAGTTCATCTGGGATACAGTGCTGGAGGGAGTTCTGTCACGTGTGGTGGGTTAGGGTCTGCAGGAGAATGTACCAACCAGGCTTCAATCCCACATAGCTTGTCCCATTAACCATAGCAACCTGATTATGAACATTGCCCTGAAACCTCTCCATATAACAAGATGCCTTTACATACAAGGGTATGGTGGCTGCACCATATCAGTCACAAGCCATTTGGAAGCCAATAGCAGATCCACATGGCCACACCTTGATGTTTTATCACACACCTGCCCACCACTTCTCTAGGCCCACTACTCAGCAGGCTCCAAATTACTTGCATCTCGTGTTCTACACCATTTTCATGAAACCCAGTCAAACAAGGCATTGTCTAGTATACACATGATCAGCAACAGGACATCAAACGTTTCTGCATTGCCACCTGGTCATGGGAATTTCAAAAATTTCATGGTATTTATCTAGCAATTTTTCAAGGATGAAGTTAGAGGCACTGTGGGTTTCAATTCATTCAGGAACCATTAAGTGTTGAGAAAGCTCATTTCAATGAATGCTCTGGAGAACTCTCACAGTCAAGGCTTCTCAAAGAGTTGCCAAAAGGTAACATGAATCCAGGCCAATTGACGTCTACAATGTGAGGTCCATGTGTGTTTTGACTCTCAACTATGGCTGCCGAGTCTTTCAAAATAAAAGCATGTGATATCCTGGCTGAGATTCCCAGGCCTCTGTGGAAAGCCACCCTGGGCCTAGATCTCAGTTTCCAAGAGTGAGTCTCATGCGTGGCCTCCTAAAATCCCAACACAATTCATGGCACTACTTCTCTAAGGTCAGTTCCAGAACTCAGTCTCTAAGGGGAATCATACCAGAGTTCAAGCCCAGGTGGACCCAGTCATCCCCTCCAACCGCCACAAAAATGACCACAACTAAAATGAAATCACTCCCACAGGGTCATAATCTTCTTCCTTGTAGACACTCATCATAACCTCTAGCTGGAGGTTTCTATGAGCGCAAGGTAGTGTCCAAAATAAACTCACTTGCCCCTCATTTGCCTAAAATAATGGTGCCCTCAACACTATTCCTGTGAACCAGGAGTCATCAAATATTCCTGCTGTTAAAGTGTTCCACTTCTCCAATTTGAGGCCTACTGGCTGTAGCCTATAGATTCTTTATGTGATTTGGAGTCATGAGAAAACCCAAGTACATATGGGCTAGCCTCTGCAGGAATTTCAAAAACTCATTTGACCCAAAGGATCCTTATTCTCACTTGATGGAGGTCAGGAACCTAAAACAAGGAGGCAAAAATATTAATCCACAATGACTGCTCTTTTGGTCATTTTGATTTTGGAACCACATGGGATCTTTCTTTAGATCCATCAGGTGCTGAGAATCTAAGCCACAACCTCATCCAAGGACAAGAGGCTGATTCAGACACATCCCATTCCAAAGCAATTAAGCAAAGAGCCACAGGTGATGTCCATTCATTTCCATATGAAAACAGTTTTCTTAAGGCTACACAATGGGGTGGCCTGAGGCAAAGACCTTCCTGACTTTCAGGGTAATAGAAACAGAAGTAAGCAAATGGCCAAAAGAAGGGTTTCTCCACTTAGACTTTACTGGTCACACTAATATCTGAGTTTTCTGAGATGCTCCCATTCCCTTTAGCTATCCAGTACATGGCCATGTCACAGAGCCTTGTGGTGTTACATATCTGGGACACAAAACCATGAGCCTATTCTGGAGAGTGGCTGGAAAACACGAAGAAACTGTAACTTAAGAATATAGTAGATGTTGCCCATCCATAAGGCAAGCTGCAGTCCATTCATCAATTGGGCAGTATGAATGCGGGGAAGCTTTCAACTAGAGACACACATAAATTGATGCATTCTCTTTTCTAATGTCTACAACCACGGATACAGTGGGATACACAAACATAGAAACACTCACCATGTGAAACGACTTACTAGAAACAGTTCACTCCAAACCAAACAAACCACTTTTCCTACCTATTCTCAGAACATGAGAAAAAACCACAAACTCACACCTACAACGGCAAAGGCACTTCCTTCCCCCAAGTATGTCTGTGACTATCCAGAGTGTCTTCTGACTGGTGGGCCATATTATGTTCCCACAAAATGGCCTGTCCTGTTTCAGATCTGGTCTCCTTGGCCAATTCTGTGAAGTTGTCAGTAGCCAGCGGTTAGCCACTACCTGCTTTCTCAGGAAAGGCCCCTCTTTAGAGCTCTGCTGGCATTTGGCCATCCTCACATCAGTAGGTACCAAGGAAGACTGACTATCTCTTTGTGAAAAGCAAACAAGTTAGCCCACTGGGACTGGGAGTGGGACTGGCTCTGGGTGCCTGGCTTCCTGGATCCCAAGTTCAGAGAAATCCATCACCAAGAAAGTGAAGTGAGGTCCCTTCTTTCAGGAACTGAATATGGTCACTGCCTTGGTAACCACTTTGTCCTAACAGTTGCTTCCAAGGTTCCCATGAGATGGAGGCTGCCCCAACATCCTGTGGCACATTCAGAAGTTAGAATGTTATATCAACCATAGGCACCCGGGAAAAGCTCTCCACACAGGCCTGGATTGGTCCATCTTCTCTACATTAAGAAGACAGAGGCTGACTCAGACACATCAATTCATCCTTACCAGGTTGTTTGCCATGGAAGATGACTATTGCTCTCTCAGGTCCTACATAGCTGCCTACATCTTCTCCAAGGATCATTTTTCCATGGATCTTTTAGGTTCTCAGCAGGTGGAAGATCATCTACATTCCTATATTGTAAGACCCACTCTGTCCCTGCTCTTCTGTAAGTTATATTGAGGGAGCAGTGTATGGTTAGGGTTAATAAGAGGTTCGATTTGGTTTACGAATCATTCTGTGGGATGAATAATGGTATTGGCAACCTGTGATATTTACAAGAATATATATGTGAAATATAAGTATGAAAGCAGAAATCTAGGTAAGATTTGAAGCCCAGAAGGGCATTGGGGACTTGAGTGGGATTCTTAGCTTTGAGTTATGTGCTGCACAGATGTCTCAAATAAATCAATATACACTGGCATCGGACCTTGTACCTTGGATGATTGAATGTTGAAGAGAACATCCAGTCAAAAAGAGATAGTTGGTAGGATTAGGAAGGTAGTTGGTAGGTTTAGAAAGAAGAATGAGTATAGGATTTGGACCAAAAGTTCTTTAGCAATAGGGTTTCGGGTAGAGAGTGTATGCAAATGTCAGCACATGTGAAGAGTCAGTCACAATGATGAACTGGGGGAAACATGTCGGAAAGCAAATATCAATAGAGACATTAGGAAATCAAGCAAACTATAAAGTGTGTGATAGGGTTAGACATTTTCAAGATGTTTGAGGTTGAATATATAATCTTAGGAAGAAACAAATATGTAGTCACCAATAGGATTGATATTTGAGAGCATTAGGCAACCTGGACATGGATATTTTTAGTAATCCATGCTCACTTTCCATTTAGGCTTTTGTACAATTGTAAGTGTGACCTTTGCTTTTTGTGTCCAGAATATTTCTGTGATAAAATGTGTATGTAGATCGGATGACATGAGTATTTCTTCCACCATTTCTGGGAGCAATAATTTGAAGACTTATAACTTAGTATGGGGGTACAAGAGGTGTACCCTGATTCTATGAATATACACATAATGCATGAATAGACCATACTGTGAATAAATAATATAACTGGATCCACTTTAAATAGTGGATTGAATAGATATCTAAAAATATATAAGAAATGTTATATTGATATGCAATCATTCATTCCAACCAGTTATATATCTAATGATCATATTAGGTTTATGGTTTATCATGAAGGGTGTGTGAGTTTTGGTTCAAAATTGATTATGAAATCGAAAAAAATGTATTTGGAAAAAAAGTCTCATGAATAGACCAGTCAAGAAACATAGAGAAATACATGTGTTCTGTAGCAGGAAGTAATTGAAAGTGAAACAAATGTCTATAAATTTGCTAACTAGTGAATGAAATATATATCCTATGATGAACATAAACTGAAGAAATAGTAATGTACCAGTGTGGAATAAAAATTAACGTCAAAATACACATCATGTTCCATAGGAACCTACATGCATTGATGTTAAACTGGGTCAGTTAATTTAGACATATTAGGATTTGTATGCACCTTTCACTGAAGTTAGTTTTCAGTACTAGGAAACAAATATGTATTTCGGGTGGATGAATATTTCTAAGAATAATCTTGTGAAAAGTTGATTATAAATCCACATACATGAACATGAATGAATTTAGGGATTGTATATAAGACACATATATTTCATTTTTTTAAAAATCTGGAGAGTATATATATTTATACACACACACACACACACACACACATACACACACACAAACAAACATAAAAATTAAAAAGTAGCAATATATATGCCAATCGAAATTCATCATGAAATATATATCATAAAGATGCAAAAACATTCATTTTACTAAACATGGGTTTATGTATAATGTTGTTCTACTGGGAAGCTCACCCATAGGTTGAATTTTCAGTTCCAACAGGGTTTAGGAGGAGTGATAACTTCTCACATTTTGTATCTGCCGAGTTATGTAACTCACAAGGATGTACGTGTGATACCATGCAGGATTCAATTTGTGCATATAAAAATACATGTGCTGAATAGGCTCCAGAGAATGGGAGACAGTAGTTCACATATTTGTTAACTTTAAAAACACATGGAGAACTATTTCAATTAAAAATTGACTAGATTTATAACACCTACCCTTTATCATGCAAAAGGCAAGTCGAACTCTGAATTGCAAATACTTATGTACTGTTTGGGTTATTTTTCTCCATCATATTAGGATTAGTAGTCAGAGTCTAGTAGAATATGGGATAGTGTCAGGGATTCAGAATTTCCAATGGAAAATAGGAAAATTAATCCAATGTGTATGCAAATATGTGCTACAACAAACCTTCCCACTCTCATTCAGAACCATGCCTTGACATTACCTTGGCCCCAAGTAAGACACAATTAGAGGAGAAGAGTTACCAAATCTGTGATTACATTTCTGGAATGAAAAATGCTCAGGAGTGGACAAACTTGGAGGTGGTATAGAAGTTTCCAAAAGAAAGGATAGGGTACACACTCCACAAACATGGAGCTCTGCTTGCCTAAAACTTTTTGAGAAACTGCCACTCAGGTTGGGCACTGAAATATAGGTTGTTGTCTGGAGTTAAGCTTCCTTTGTAGTGAGGCCCTCAAAGCTGGGTCTGCATCTATGTGACCAGGAGGACAAAGTTTCTTATTTTCTCAATGAACACGAGGAAGCAGTGCTGAATTCTCTCTTTGTAGGTAAACTGTGGCCACTGGGGGCTTAGTGTCTCCCCTTGTGGACTGTGAAGCCATGTGGTCATCCTCCATTTTCGTGGTGTTTCTTCCTGCTGCACTGGAAGTTTGGTATTTGCTTCACGAAATACAAAGAGTTCAACTGGAACAAAGTGCAAGAGGGAGTTTTGTCACGTGTGGTGGGTCAGGGTCTGCAGGAGGATACAAGAACCAGGCTTCTATTCCACATAGCTTGCCCTCTTGAACATAGCAACCTAATTCTGAACAATGTCCTGAAACCTCTCCATATAACAAGATGCCTTTACATGGAAGGTTCTGCTGGCTGCACCATGTCAGTCACAAGCCATTTGGCAGGTCCACATGGCCCCAGCACAGATGTTTTATCACATACCTGCCCAACACTGCTCTAGGCCTACTACTAAACAGAGTCCAACTTACGAGCATCTCTGTTCTACACCATTTACATGAAACCCAGTCAATCAAGGCACTGTCTGGAGTATTCATGATAAGCAACAGGTCATCCAAAGGTTCTCCAGTGCCACCTGGTGATGGGAATTTCAAAAATTTTATGGTATTTATCTAGCCATTTTTCAAAGATGAAGTTGGAGGCACTGTGGGTTTCAATTCATTCAGGGACCATTAAATGGTTAGGAAGCTCATTTCAATGTAAGCTCTGGAGAACACTCACAGGTAAGGCTTCCCAAAGAGTGGCCAAAAGATCACATGATGTTAGGCCCATTTAGTTCTACAATGTGAGGTCCATATGAGTTTTGACTGTCAACTATGGGTGCCAAGTCTTTCAGAATAAAATCATGTGCTATCCTGGCTGAGAGGCCCAGTGCTCTGTGGAAAGCCACTCTGGGCCTAGAACTCAGTTTCCAAGGGCGACACTCATGCCTGGCTTCCTAAAATCTCAACATTATTCATGGCAATACTTCTCTGAGTTCAGTTGCAGAACTCAGTCTCTAAGGGAATCACACCAGAGTTCAAGCACATGTGGAGCAAGTCATCTCTTCTAACTGCCACCCAAATGACCACAATTTAATCCAAAACACTCCAACATCATGCTCATCTTTTTCCATATAGACACTCATAATAACCTCTGGCTGGAGTTTTCCATGAGGGGCACAGCCCAAGACTGTGTCCAAAATAAGCTCTCTTGCACGTAAATTGCCTAAATCACGGTGGCCTGGACACCCTTCTTCTGAACCAGGAGAGATCAAGTAGGCCTCCCATTAATACTGCTCCGCTTCTTCAATTTGAGGTCAACTGACTGTGGGGTTTGGATTCTTTATGTGAATTGGAGTCTTGAGAAAACCCAAGCAACCATGGGCTAGCATCTGCAGGGCTTTGAAGAACTCATTTGACCCAAAGGATCCCTATTCTGACTTGACGGAGTTCAGGAAAGTTACAGAGGAAGGCGAGAGACTTCATCCACAAAGACTGCTCTTTGGTCATTTTGTTTTTGGATGTACACATGGGATCTTTCATTATATCCATCAGAAGGTGAGAATCTAAGCAACAGCCTCACACAGGGCAAATAGGCTGATTCAGACACATCCTTTCCTAAGCAATTAAGCAAAGAACCACAGGTAATACCCATTCATTTCCATTTGAAAACTGTTTTCTTCAGGCTTCACAAAGTGGTGGCCTGAGGAAAAGACCTTCCTGACATTCAGGACAACAAAAGAATAGGTAAGCAAAAGGCCCCAAGCAGGGTTTCTTCACTGAGACTTTCCTCGTCACACTGATATCTGAGTTTTCTGAGATGCTCACCATTCCCTTCCACTATCCAGTACATGGTCATGTCATAGAGCTTCGTGGTTGTACATATCTTAAACACAAAACCATGAGCCTGTTCTGGAGAGTGGCCAGAATTCAGGAAGAAAACAGGAACTTAGGAAGATAGCAGGTGTTGCACATCAATAAGGTAAGCTGCAGTCCATTAATAAATTGGGCAGGATAAATGCTGGGAAGCTTTCTACTAGACAGGACATATTCATTGATGCATTCTCTCTTCTAATGTCTACAACCACGGACACAGTGGGATACACAGACATAGAAACACTCGCCTTGTCAAACGACTTACTAGAAACCGTTCACTCCAAACAAAACAAACCTTCTTTCATACCTATTCTCAGAACATGAGACAAAACCACAAGCCCACACCCACACCACAAAGGCACCTCCTTCCCCCATGTAGGTCTTTAACTATCCGGAGTGTCCTCTGACTGGTGAGCCATACTATGTTCCCGGAAATGGCCTGTTATGTCTCAAATCTGGTCTCTTTGGCCAACTCTGTGAAGTTTTCAGGAGCCAATGCCTGCTTTCTCAGGAAAGGACCCTCTTCATAGCTTTCCTTGCATTTGGCCATCCTCACATCAGTAGGTCCCAAGAAAGACTGAGTCTGTCCTTGGTAAATCAAAATAAGTTTGACCACTGGGACTGGGACTGGGACTGGCTCTGGGTGCCTCGCTTCCTGGATTCCAAGTTCAGAGAGTTCCATCACAAAGAAAGTTAGTTGAGGTCACTTCCTTTAGGAACTGAATGAGGTCACTGCCTTGGCAACCACTTTGTCCTAACAGTTGCTTCCAAGGTTCCCATGAGAATGAGGCTGCCCCTACTTCCTGTGACACTTTCACAAGTTAGAATGGTATGTCAAACATCAGCACGCAGGAGCAGCTCTCAACACATGCCTGCTTTGGTCCATCTTCTCTACATTAAGAAGAGAGTTGCTGATTCAGACACATCCCTTCATCCTGAGCAGGTTGTTTGCCATGGAAGACTTTTGCTTTCTCAGGTCCTTCACAGTTGCCTACATCTTCTCCAGAGATCATTTCTTCATGGACCTTTGATGTTCTCAGCAGGTGGAAGATCCTCTATATTCCTGTATTTTAAAACCAACTCTGTCCCCGCTCTTCTGTAAAATTAGATTGAGAGAACAGTGTAGGGTTAGGGTTAATAACAGGTTCGATTTGGGTGAGAAAAGAAACTACACGGTTGAGCAAACAGAGTCTTACAGTTAACAATAATATGAGGATTATTAATGGACCAGCCAGGGTGGATAAAAGCGTAGTTAACCAGGTGAACTATGTGAACCAAGACTCAAACCTCCCTTTTGGGGCCTCTGTCTTTGACACTCTTCCAGACATTTTCTTAATTTACTCATTGATTCTTTACAACTCCAGTATTGTCAGCATAAAAACAACATTCTTTCCTCAATGCAAGCAAAAAGGCCCCCTTCTCTTATGAAGAGGAGGTCCAACACTCGCCTGTTCTGTAAAACAACTTCAGAGAGAGAGAGGTTAAAATTCCTGTAAAGCTGTGATGTGGGTTTTTAATGTCTTTAAGCTTTGGTCTATTTCTGCTTCTAATTGTGTCTTTGTTGTGTCTCATGGACTAGGGCAGTTGTTCCTGTGCCCACCCATTCAGCAACTATTATTCCTAATAGGATGGCTAAAATGAGAGATACAGGTTCCCGGTGGAACCGGGTTGTATGCCCTCCTATTTGATCTTTAAATGAACCTGCATCATGTTAGAGCACTCTGGAAAACATCTGCATCATTACATAATTAATCGCATCTATTGACCATTTTATGAAAACATAAATAATGGTAAAGTGTATAGAATTATAGTGTTGTAGGGATGGACAAGGAAAGGCACCTAAGATAGCACCAAAGACAGAAAAACAGTTTTATTTTGTTGCATCCAGATTTAGAGGGCATTGCTTCTGTTGTAATCAATTAATCCCCTGAACCCCAAGCATTGGTAGTTTTAGAATTTGTACCCAACATCTAAGGGAAGGGGCTCAGAAGTTCACAGTCTGCAAAAATTCACACAAATCAGTTTTTGTTTCTGTTTGTTTTCCTCTGTTCTGTGCAAGTTAACTTTTCAAGGACACCTTGGAAGGGGAGAGCTTTTTTGTCTCTTTTTTTCTCCCTGCCTGCTGTCACCATGGAGTCCAGTTGGTAACTTTTTTATCTTAGAAATGTAGCCATCTCTGTGAAGCCCCAGCTCAAGGCCAGAGGCCTTGTTCACATATTTTGTGAAAAACTGGTAAGGCGATGTCTAGCTTAGGGGTGGTGATTTTTCCAGCCAGTGGCCAAGTAGAACAGGGCAACACGAAAAATGGAAGTTTATCTTAATTGAACTTTTTCAGAGGGACTCTTTTGCTGAAAGATCTAAAGTAAGCCTTGGTGAAGACTTCTGGAGAAGGTCATTTAAGACATTGCTGTGGACCTGGTACAGAGGGGGAAGGCAGGGAAAGCGATGCTGGGAGCAGCTCCATGGATCTGAGAATGAGGAAGGAGAGATGCCAAAGAATAATGGGAAAGGGGTTTGGGATTTTTCCTAGATCAAACTTGACCAGTAGAACACGTAGAGCAGAGGTGAAGATGGGAGTGAGTATTCCAAAAAGCCTGTGAGGGACTTTAAATTCTTAGAAACCTGTTTTCAGTGATGACAAAGCAACTTTAAAGGCCATTTTCATTACATCTTGGATAGGGGTCTGAGGGCTCTTCTCAGCTGGTTTGAGATTTGGTTTAGCTTCCTAGAGGACTTGGTGGGACCTAGTGAAGGCACTGACAGGAAAAGAGTGGAGTGAGTGGGTGGAGGGGTACCTCAGTACCGGCTACCTCAGCAAGGGGGCAATGTTCTGAGATCCAGCAGAGGTTTGGGTTTTTGATCTAGTAATTGTAGGGGAGATATCAGGTTGCTTAGGTGGGAGTGACATCAGAGAGTCTAGAGCAGAAGGCTGAGGGTGAGGATCTATTGGGGAAGCATAATACAGGATGTGAGCGAAGGAGGGAAAAGGATTCCACATAGGGGAATTTCCCCCTTTTGAGCACTTGCCGAAGTTAAAAATGTCACGCAGAATTTGAGGATCTAGAGAACCCTCTGGGGGCCATAGTTTTTGGTTGTCTAATTGGTAATATGGCCAATGCTGTGTACTGAATTTAATGAGGAGTTTGGGTTCCACCAGGCAGCCCCTGTATGCTCACATCCCCATGACTTAAACAAGAAGTCGGCTTTTACCCCACACAGCCGTGGCTGTTTGTGGCTTTGATAGTCCGCCGGGCAAACATAGTAATATAGGCTAGCCAACCTGCATCTGGCTCGCGTGTCCCTGCATCCATAATGTTTGTTTCAATTATCTATGGTACGGAAGGGATTTAATGGAATTTTAGTGGAAACCTCTTCATCAGGGATATCTCAATAGGAAAGACCTATACCGAGCTGAAAAATGTCTGGGTGGAGAGATGGCCACCAGGTCCCTAAGGGGGCTGTATGCGAGATAGACCATACTTCTTGTCTAGTAGAATTTGTGATCAGCCATCGCTGCTGAACGGGCTAATGAGGGTTAGGACTACTGGTGGCCAAGGGGAGAGTCTATAGTCTTATCCATATAGCAAATACACAATTTGAAACGGTTACCAGTCTTTTCCAGTTTCCAACCAGAGTATGGACACAGCGAAGGCTTGAGTTGAGAGGCATGGATCCAAAAAAGTGATTCCGTCTACTTTACTGCTATAGATGTTATAAGTAGCACCTGGTATGTTCCTTTCCAGCAGGGTTCCAGGGATGACACCTGATGTTGTCTTATGTAGACAAAGTCTCTTACTTGATATTGATGTGGAGTCCTCTCGTCCCCAGGTTGGTAGGCAGTGGCCAGCTGTTTCCATAGGTATCACTGAGTTCTTTCAATGGCTTTAAGTCTGTCAAGCAAGGGGGTGCGGAAGGGAACGTTAGGCCTTAGAGTTGGGGTTAGGTCCCTTACTGGAGGATTGGCATCATAGAGAATTTCATAGCGGGTGAGGTTACACAGAGAAAAAGAGGGAGTATTTCTCACATGAAACAGTGCATAAGGCAGGAGCATAGTTCAATCTTTTATGCTGGTCTCTAAGTTTAATTTCGTTAAGTTCTCTTTAATGGTTCTATTTATTTTTTCTACCTGTCCTGAGCTCTTGGGTATATAAGCATAATGTAACTTGCAATTAATCCACAGGGTCCTGGTTAACACCTGACTTACCTGGGCCATGAACACCAGTCCATTATCATACCCTATTACCTTAGGCATACCGTATCTTGGAACAATATTTTTCAGGATCTTCTTGAAAACCATTTGCGCCGTTTTTTTTTTTTTTTTTTTTTTTTTTTTTTTTTTTTGTGTGTGTGTGTAAGGCTTCAATCCATCCTGAAAATGTATCTACAAAGACTAGGAGATATTTAAGTCCATACCTTGCTGGCTTAATTTCAGTAAAGTCCACTTCCCAGAATTGTCCTGGTCTGGTTCCTCGTAGGTGCTTTCCTCTAGGAAACTTGGAAGGGTAAGCATTAACCAATTGATGGACCTGACAGGCTTTTGTTACCCATTCAGTTATTTCCTTTCGCTGTGAGTCGATTAGTGGAAAACTCTGTTCTTAATCCTACAGGAATTCCTGCAGTTTCTTTGAACCAAGCTGAGTGAGTTGATGTACATTTTTTAACGTAGTGTAGGGCTTTCTCTAATTGCAGGCTGAGCTCAGTGAAGTTGAGGCGTTCAGTGTCAGTGTCCTTAGATGTTATCAAAAACTTCCTGGTGCTCAGGGTTTCATTGGAATTGAGCATCTCCCTTTAACACCGGGTATAAAGGAGCAGCTAAGGACGCAAACCCAGGTATCCATAACCTGCAAAAGCCAGCAGTCCCAAGAAACTCTCTGAGTTGTCTGCTGTAAGATGGGGGTGGTATCTACACAATGGTTTTTTTCTGGGCTCAGTGAGCCATCATTTACTGCCCCTAAGGGAATAGACCAGGAAGATTACTTCATGATACCCAATTTGGGCCTTTTTGCCCAAAACTCTATACTCGAGTTGAGCAAGCTCATATAATAGTGCTTGGGTACCAGACTCACAGTTTTCCTTGGTGTTGGCTGCCAGTAGCAGGTCATCCACGTATTGAAGCTGGGTGACTTCGGGATACATAGTTCTGAAGTTGTTGAGATCTCTGTGGAGGGCTTCATCAAAGAGAGTGGGGGAGTTTTTGAACCCCTGTGGGAGTCTAGTCCAAGTTAGTTGATCAGACATTCTGGTTTCTGGGTCTACTCACCCAAAAGCAAACAGCAACTGACTATCTTTATGCAGAGGCAAGCAAAAGAAAGCATCTTTTAAGTACAGAAAAGTATATAATTTCCGCTCATGGTTCAGAGTGCTAAGCAGATTGTACAGATTAGGTACCGTGGGGTTAATGTCCTGCACTCTGTTGTTGATCTCTCTTAGGTCTTGAACAGGGTGATAGTCCCCAATTCCTGGCTTTTTTTTCTAGTAGCAGGGGAGTGTTCCAGGCCGATTGACAGGGCCTTAGAACCCCTAAGGCCAGATATTTCTGAATATGGGGCATTATCCCATCGTTAGCTTTTTTTTCTTAGAGGATATTATTTGACATTGATTGGGGTGGCTGAGGTTTTCAACTCCACTGTTATTGTAGGTTGTTTCACGGCCAGGCCTAATGCAGCAGTTTTTGCCCAGGCATCTGGGTAATCTGTTATCCATTTTTGGGGTAGCTTGCCTGTTTGATCAGTCTTGGGGCGTGTGAAGGGTGGATGTTCATCTTCTACTAATATAGTTAAAGCCGTGACTATAGGAGTTTTTACTGAAGGATTTAGAAATTTTATTTGGGGGCCTTCAGGGTTAAAAGTTATTTTGGTCCGGAGCTTGGTGAGCAGATCTCTGCCCATAAATGGGTCCGGGCATTCTGAGATTCCTAGGAAAGAGTCATGGATTTTTCCTTTCCCCATGTCCATGGTCCTCTTCGTTGTCTAAGCCTGATATTTATGGTCATTAGCCCTTTTAACTAGAGACCTTTTATTTGATAGAGGGCCCAATGGGGCCTTAAGGGCTGAGTATACTGCTCCTGTATTCACTTCAAAGTTTACTGGAGTCCCCTCCACTTCAAAAGTTACCCTGAGCTAATGGAAGGGATCTGAGCCCCGACTTTCTTAGTCATTCTCCAGAGTCAGAATGGCTGGCTGGCGTGGCTGTCTCTTTATAAGGCACTCTTTGGCCCAGTATCCTTTTTCTTTAGAGTAGGCACATTAATCTGAGGCCAGGGGTGGCTTCTGGCATGGGCCCAGGTATCCCTTCCTGTCGCCCTATGTCTTAATTTCTGGCCTCTTTCTTGTTGTTATCAGGACCTTAGTCAATGCCTTAGTCTGTCTTTTGCTTCTCTCATCCTCCCTTTGCTCCCTTTCTTTCTCTCTGTTTCTCTCATATAGTATACTTTCTCGGCTTCTCTGACTAAATCTCTCTTTTAATTTTTTTTTTTTTTAATATCCATGGCAACTTGTCCAATTAAGGCCATGGTGACAGATGCCTTTTGATCCGCTCCCTGAGAATTGAAAGGAGTATATCTCTTATATGCCTCCATAATTCTCTCTAGAAACATAGAGGGAGATTCATCAGGCCTTTGAATAATTTCTCTTACCATGGCCAACGTAGTTGGTCACCTAGCGGCCCCTTGGAGACCCGCTATTAGAGCCTGGCAATAATTGAACAGATGCTCCCTATCTTCAAAGGTGTTGGGGTCCCAGTTGGGTGGGTTTAAGGGGAAGCTGGCTTTGATTATGTTGGGAAGTTGTGTTGGTCGCCCATCAGGTCTGAGGATATTTTTTCTAGCTTCCAGGAGATTTTTCTCTCATTCCTCTGTCATAAAGAGAGTCCCTAGGAGTTGTTGGCAGTCATTCCAAGTAGGCAGGTGTGAAAACGTTGGTGAGTTCTCTGAGTTCTTTTAGCCGGGCCAGCTTCCTCCAGGGAAGGAGGGGCTGTGTGTGCCGCGGGACAGTCATCTGAATGGTGCTGGGCCAGCCTAGCTTCCTCAAATGGTGAAGAGGATGAGTCAGCACCAGGGGAATCACTTAGAGGGTGTTGGGGGTTGGGGGATGAGGGCAGAGGATAAGGAGGGGGAGGAGAGTTTAGTAGAGTATTGAGACTCAGGGAGATCAGAGGGTGGAGAAGGAGGAGCAGAGAGTTTGAGAGATAGAATCGTGGGGGAAGGAGTAGGAGCAGGTGCAGGGACATGGAAAGGCTTCACCCATGGAGGAGGAGATTTGCAGAGGTACTGACAGGTTAAGATATATGGCTGTTGATCTAGATGTCTATGTGGCCCCGGCTGAAAGACAATATCTCGGACTTTTCAAATAAGTGTGAAGTAGAAAGATGCTTCTAGGGGCCATCCGACTGCAAAGGTGGGTCATTCTGAGACACAGAATCTGCCAGGTCAGCGTTTTACTGAAAAAGAAAGATTCTGAGCCCTTAAGCAGATTTTGGTCCAGTGATCAAGGGTCAGGGACAGAGGCATTGAAGTGATCTGTCCCATAATGAAATATACACAGACAGTGAAAGCAACGACACACAACACAGACAAAACAAGACAATAAAGACAGGCAATGGACGTTCAATACTGACACCAGGACTCACTAGTTGGCAAAACCTGAAGGGCTGGCAATACCGAATCAGAAACAAAATATCACTGAGTTGAGGAGACTATTGTTCCTTGATTTCCCGAGTCCATTCCCCAGGGACATGGCCTGTGGCTCTGTGATATGTGTGTCAGCCACCGTGGGAGAGAGCTCATGCTCTTTACCAATAGCCATTTCGCCAAACCCTAACCTGAAATCTGAAACCAGAAAGAGGGTCCTTATTTACCCCCAGAGGAGCCCATTGGGGGTATTTCGTCTGCAGCTGCCGAATCTCGGTAGGGCCACCAGATGTAAAGTTCGGGCGAGCATCAGCGGAAGAGACCACCAAGAGACTGTCTCATGCAACAGCAAAGGGTTTATTGGGAGTTCGGCATGAAGGGCTCAGAGATCACTTGAACAGAGCAGAGAGCCCTGAGAACAGCTTAAGAAGTGCTTATACATTTTCCTTGGAGAGGGCAGGGAGGGAAGTTTATTGATGGGTAATGGCGAGTGCGCGGTTTGCGTGCAACTGGTTGACGGAGTACATTCTGCAGTTTGGCAGTTGGGGACAGCACATTCTGGGAACAAGAATAGTAAACAGTTCTCAAGATTTCAACAGTGTTTTGTTAAGCATACAGAAAAACAGGAAGTGTCAAGAATCTATTTTATTAACCTTTCAATATAAGTATGAAAACAGAAATCTAGGTAAGATTTGAAGTCCAGAAGTTCATTGGGCCCTTGATTGGTATACTTAGCATTGAATTACGTTCCGTAGAGATGTCCCAGAAATATGGATATACAATGGCATAGGACCTTGTACCTTCTCGGAGGTCAGTTCCAAAACACAGTCTCTAAGGGGAATCATACCAAAGTGCAAGCCAAAGTGGACCCAGTTATCTCTTCCAACCTCCATACAAATGACCGCAATTAAAACCAAAACACTCCCACATGACACTCATCTTCTTCCATATAGACACTCATCATAACTTCTGGCAGGAGGATTCCATGAGAGGCGCAGCCCAAGACAGTGTCCCAAATAAGCTCCCTTTTCCCTCATTTACCAAAAGTCAGGGTGGCCTAGACACCCTTCCTGTGAAGCAGGAGTAATCAAATATGCCTGCCGTTAACACAGCTCTGTTCTCCCATTTGACACCTACTGACTGTCGGTTTAGATTCTTTATTTGAATTGGATTCATAAGAAAACCCAAGAACCTATGGGCTTGCATCTGCAGGGCTTTGAAGAACTCATTTGACCAAATGGATCTCTATTCTCACTTGATGGAGGTTAAGAACCTTACAGAGGAATGCGAGAGACTTCATCCACAATGACTGATTTTTGACCATTTTGATTTGGATCCACACATGGGATCTTTATTTAGATCCATCAGGTGCTGAGAATCAAAGCTCTAGCCTCACACAGGGCCAAGAGGCTGATTCAGACACATCCCTTTCCAAAGCAATTAAGCAAACAGCCACAGGTTATGCCCATTCATTTCTGTTTGAAAATGGTTTTCTTCATGCTTCACAAAGGCGTGGCCTGAGGCAAAGACCTTCCTGACATTCAGAGCAACAGAACAATAGGTAATCAAAAGGCCCATTGCAGGGTTTCTCCACTGAGACTCTCCTGGTCACACTGATATCTGAGTTTTTGAGATGTTTGCCATTCCCTTCAGCTATCCAGTACATGTCCATGTCACAGTGCTTGGAGGTGGTACGTATCGTTGACACAAAAGCATGAGCCTATTCTGGAGAGTGGCAAGATTTCAGGAAGAAAACAGAAACTTAGGAAGATAGCCAGTGTTGCCCATCGATAAGGCAAGCCCTAGAGCATTCATAAATTGGGCAGGATGAATGCTGGGAAGCTTTCTACTAGACAGGAAACATCCATTGATGCATTCTCTTTTCTAATGTCTACAACCACGGACACAGTGGGATAAACAGACGTAGAAATACTCGCCTTGTCAAACAACTTACTAAAAACAGTTCACTCCAAACCAAACAAACCTTCTTTCATACCTATTCTCCGAACATGAGACAAAACCACAAACCCACATCCACACCCACAAAGGCACCTCCTTCCCCCAAGTAGTTCTCTCACTCTCCGGAGTGTCCTCTGACTGCTGGGCCATACTATGTTCCCCTGATATGGCCTGTCCTGTCTCAGATCGGGTCTCATTGTTCAACTCTGTGAAGTGGTCAGGAGCCAGCTGTGAGCCACTACCTGCTTTTTCAAAAAAGCCCCTCTTCAGAGCTATCCTGGCATTTGGCCATCCTCACATCAGTAGGTACCAAGAAAAACTGACTCTGTCCTTGCTAAATTGAAGCAAGTGAGACCACTGGGACTGGGACTGGGACTGGCTCTGTGTGCCTGGCTTCCTGGATCCCAAGTTCAGAGAGTTCCATTACCAAGAAAGTGAGGTGAGGTCGCATCCTTCAGGAACTGAATGAGGTCACTGCCTTGGCAACAACTTTGTCCAAACAGTTTCTTCCAAGCATACCATGAGAAGGAGGCTGACGCTTCTTTTAGTGGCACTTTCACAAATTAGAATGGTATACCAACCATAGGCACCAAGGAACAGCTCTCCACACAGGCCTGGTTTGGTCCATCTTCTCTATATTAGGAGGAGAGCCTTTAGTCCGGGGAGCACTGCAGTGAACCTCCGCACTAAAACTATTAGCAAGCACCTAATGGAGGAGGGCTCCATAGGTAAGTGGCACCTTTATAACATCTGATATCCAGTTAAGGGAGATCTCTTCTGATGACAGAGATGTGGCCTTGGGAGGCTCACATATACTCCTGTCCAGGACAGTAATGAGAATCGTTCTGTCCTCTGTTCTGTTCTGTAGGGAATTCCTCTGGAAGTGTAGAGAGGTGCCAACGGGCATGCACATGCTCCTTCCCTGGAGCTTTAGAAAGATGTTGCAGTGAACCACTGTTTTTCTGTTTAGGGGCCGGGTTTCTGTTTTTTTTTTTTTTTTTTTGTCTGTGTGTGTGTGTGTGTGTGTGTGTGTGTGTGTGTGTGTTTTGTTCAGTTTTCTATTTTTTGTTTGTTTGTTTTTGTTCATTTTGTTGTGTGATTTCGGTGGTAAAAACTTAAGTATATTGGACGTGAAAATGGGTAATAAAAAGAGTAAGCCTGACACCCCCTTGAACTGTGTTTTAAGGAACTGTGATGAATTTTACGCCCCCTTTGTTAAGCAGGATGATAGAAGCCCCTAGCTGGCTGCCTGGAGCACACCCATTGCAGAAGGCAATTCCTGCTGGGGACCTAAGAACTGAGTATCTCCCAGCTTAACAAGTGAAACTCCTTTAAAACCCCTTGTCCCTCCAGATCAAGAGAGTCACAACACTTGGCAGAGTCCCCTGTGTTTCTCCTTTGTTAGCAAAGCAATAAACCTCCATTTTTCTTTTTCTCAAAACCCAGTCCTCATTATTTAATTGGTATTAATTGGCTTCAAGGTCAGGAACCAAAGTTTAATTTACAAATTTTGTACCCCCCATCCGCCCCTGAACTTTGTGAGAGCTGTCTACTGAAATGTTAGGAGATGGAGCTTGCTTGTGGTGGAACTGAACCAGAGGAGCTAATCCTGTAAGTAAAAGGAGGGACTGAGGGACCCCCAGCAGCTGCCAAAGCCCTGTTGATTCAGGGAATTACCTCCTTCCTTCCCTGCACTGTAAGGATTATGCCACTTCTGTCTTTTGAAAAAAGAGAAAAAGAAAAAGGGGACACTAAATTCAGTAAAGTCACCATGGAGACACTTTGTTTTACATTTCAGGTTGCCCCTCTGTTAAAACATCTTGTCCCCCCCGTGGATATTTATGGTGCCACTTGTGTAGTAGATTTTTCTCTTATCTGCTCTGGTTTAAAGGGTTCTGTCTGAAATCCATAGTCTCTACCTCCGTTCTGTCTGTCTTGTGTCTTTGTTTCTGGTCCTTTAAGACATGTGCAATAATGTGTTGATATTATAAACTGTTTCTTGGGAATGATCTTAGCTGAATGTGTGTCTAAACGATGATGTTTTATCATAACAATCTGGTATCCAAATGGGTTTTTGAAGCATTGCACAATCTTGCAGTTAAAAGTTGGGTTTAGGAAATTGTTTAGTTTAAGATTTTATGTAATTCATGCCAGAGAACTTAAATACTTAGAATGGAAAACTGAAGAACTCTACTTCCAAGATGGCAAGTAACTTCACAATCATTCAGTCTTTTTTTTTTTAAACCAATTTTGAATTGGGTAGCCTGGGAAAATGTCACTGTGTGTACCAGTGCATTAATTTGGACAAGGATACTAAACCATAGTATGGTATCTGTTGACAAAACAAGATGTAAAGACATAAAATTTTGTGAATTGTATCTTAAACTTGTATCATAATTTTCAACACCCGAACCTGAAAATTATGGTTAAAATGCCTTAGGCCTTTGGTGTCTGCTCAGAATAGCAGTTTTTCCTGCTCCTTCCAGACCTCAGCCATGACTTATGTTGAAATGCAAATGAAAGAAGCCTGCAAGCTTAGTAGGAGACTGATTTGATTCCTAAGGGCAAAAAAAGGTAAATTGTATGGTATTTACTAATTACTGGCCAGTCATTTTCTCTAGGATTCTTATTTTTTTCTTAGATACTTTTTTTTGAGCTAATGATTTTGAGCATACAGACCTAGGTTAGTGTTTTTCTGATCAGTTCTATCTTTGATCAACTGTGGACTTTTTGAAACATTTCAATTAAGATTTCACCTGCGAAAAACTACAAGGCCTTTACTATTATTATGTGTGCACAATTTGGTATGTGTTGTATGTCTATATATACATATGTCCGTATATCATACATATGATACACAAATTAACATATATAAGTAGCGCTCAAAAAAAAAGCGCTCATAAAAACAAATTTTAAAAACTGGATCCAAAGACCTTTAATTCACATGATTTAAATGTTTCAATTTAAATTGGATAAACAGATAAAAATAATTGTCTTTAAATTTAAGCTTACAAATTTTCTAGGTGTTCAAAAATCTAATAAAATATTAATATCTAAAAAACTGTCTAATGTGCCTTGGTTCTAGGACCTTTCCTTCAACATAAAAATGGTTTACACTGTTCAATACATTTCTCTAATATTTTGATAAATAAGTAAGGTAAATTTGATATGGGATTACTCATTCATGAGTACTTTTGTTAGATATCTGATTCATTTACTAAGGTCTGTATAAGTTTTTACAAAACTCTGAATAAGATTTTAAAAATCAGTCATGTGTTAATGAGACAAAAATTTTTTGAAACATAAGTTTACCCATAACATTGTGTTTATTAAGTTTTATTTTTTCTACAGCAAGGAACCATAAAAATTAAACAACTTATTAAATCAGAACTGTTATTTTAGAGCACTGTACTGCCATTTCTTTAAAAGCTAAACTATTTAATTTGAAAACATCAATGTAATTGTGATGCTATTAATGTTTTCCTATTTTACAGGTATGCAAGTCTGTAAGGTAGAAACCTTAAAAGAGCATTCTATCAAGCTGGTGTTCTGAAGTTGTATGGTAAAAAAAATATATTGGAGATTTATTTACCTGTTATCAATAAGATATGTAAAGATTTATGTTACTTTTTACATTTGGGAACAATTTAAATGTATTTTTAAGTTAATGAGAGCCTAATCTATGTAAAGGTTGAAAAATTTCAGGCTTTCTTTAATTCATGTTTTAAATGTGATATCATATGTTGTTAGCTAATGTTCATGAGACCTCAAACAATTTATGTAAACTTTGTCAAATGATACTTAAAAATAAAGATCAGCTTTAGAACTAAAATACTTAAGTTTAATAAAGAGTCCTGCCTTACCTGAGATAAGGCTGTGTGTCCCATCTTACTACATGTGAGAATGACTACGAAACCAGTAGGTCAGATAATATTTCTTTAAAGTTATATTAAAAAGTTGTTTTTTTAATGTCAAGATTTCTAGGATCTCAAACAGGGGATTTAATGTATAACTCAGCCAAAAAATTCAGGGTAGCTATTACATGAACTAAGTATTTTTACTTTTCTTAATTTTATTTTGAAATTTTCTTATAAGTGATCTAAAGATTCCCTGTTAGTGTTTTACAAATGTGTTGCTTTAAGAACACAACATGGGTTTATTCAAGATAATAAGTCATCACCTACAATACAGACAGAATAATACAGATCCCAATTAATAAAAAGGTAATTATAAAGTTATCAACATTAAAGCACAGTACTCTTAATATAAGGCTGTTAAAATTTATTTGCTGGATGTTTAAGATTAGGATTTAAAATTAAAGTTAAATAAAAAGGGCCAAGAAAACCAATAATTGGCTCTTACCCTCTGAGTCATTCTGAATCCAGGGAACAGGGGACTTCTCTAAAGAGCTTTGAAACTCTGAGCCACATAACCTCCTGATCAGGGAGATTAATGAGACCACTGGAGGACAGAAAGCCAATCAGTGCATTTGTTACGAAGAGGAGAGTCATCAGAGAAAGGAGATATCCCTGATGCTTCTGAGGGAAGCCAAATGGTCAAGCAAGACCTGGAACCACCTAGCGCAAATGGCACTAGTAGAATTGAAAATCTGCTCTCATTTCCCCAGAATTGACTCCCATAAAAGCTCAGCTGACTGTTAACAATAGAAACAAAAGTCAGTTTGACTGCTTCATCTTAAACACTTAGCAAAGACAGTTAAGACCAAAATACAGCCATTCCTGGGCATTTAAAATAATAATAATAATAATAATAATAATAATAATAATAATAATAATATAATTGTAATAATAATAATATTTTAAGGTATGCACTTTATGTTAGGCTCCCAAAATAAGTAAGACTGGAGGCTACCAAGAAGGATTCTCAGACAGGAATGCCTGATACTTATAAAAAGAGACTATAAAGAAGACCTGCCACATGCAGAAGTTTTTAGTTTAAGGCCTACAGATATTCCTAACCTACACAGGTAGGCTTGGTGTTTGCTAGTACGATTATCCAGCCCTGAGTAACAGAATTAAAGGTTTCTCTATTAGACACAGAGGTCATACTAGCAAAAGGATTTTACAAATCAGATGACATTAAATTATTAAACCGTATCTTATGGGGAGGGACAACTGTAACACTAAAAGTTAAATATTAAGTTGACAGTCCTGATAACTGGGGATATTAAAGACTGGTGAGGTAACTTCTATACAGGGACATGTTCCAGCTGCTGCAACATTTATTCAGTACTCATGGTTTTTGTTTCTCTCATAGAAGAACTCATCCCCAGATGACTTTACAACCTCTTCTTCCACAACCAGACTTCAAACCGAACTGACTTCTAAAAGGCAACTCATGTCCCTCAACTGACTTCTAAAAGGCAACTCATGTCCCTCACACAGTGCCGACTCATATCACCCTGTCTCAGGTCAGAAGAAGAAAAAATGAGTGACGCCACTCTTCTTACAACAATGGAGAGAAAGATAAATAGATTATCAATATAAGTAATTAATTAAGTCAGGTAAAATCAGGGAGATTGGTTTTGGGTGAGTTTTAAAATTTGGAGACTCTTACCTGAGGGATTAAAATTTCCTCAGGGCTCTTCCCCTAATCTATCAAAGATTTTAAAGGGACACAGAGAAAAGGTGGAAATGATAGACCCAACCTGATCTTTTATTAAAATTGGGAGCCATCTTGCCACAAAGCCATGAAAAGATAATTTTGGCTTTACCATAAATTACTGCAAATTCTGAACCTGCTTGGAATGCCTGCCCATGCCTTGAACTCACGCATGCCTGGCTCTCTGACCAGAGAGCAGCCCTCTCTGAAACTTTAGTGACACATCATAAATATTTGCCTTCTTTGGCCAGACAAAAACCCTCTCTGAGTCTCTAATGGTCCTCTGAATTCTGATGTAGGGACAGCAAAAAAAAATGTAAACTACCATTAGTGTGATGCTTGTCAGAGTTCTGTTATCTGTAACACCCATTTGTGTAACTTTCTGGGCTATAAAGCTTGGCTGTAGGAAAACTGGGGTTGCTGCCTTGTTCCCGCTGTTTTGGGAGGGAGAGGCAGCATGAACGGTGGAAATAATAAGATTAATTTAATTTGATTTTAATTAGAGTCAGTGGTCTTTTCTTGTGACCTTGTCTAACAGGTAAACACTTCAAAAACATGGAGCTCTGCCGGCCTAAAGACTTCTTGAAAAACTTCCTCTGAGGTTGGGCACTTGAAATATATGTTGTTGTAAGGAGGTTTAGCTTCCTTTCTAGTGAGTCCATCAAAGCTGGGTCTGCATCTATGTGTCCTGGAGGACATGGTTTCTTGTATTCTAATGAACATACGTCAGCAGTGCTGAATTTTCTCTTTGTAGGTAAACTGTGACCACTGGGTGCTAAGTGTCTCCCCGTGTGGACTGTGAAGCCATTTGGTCATGTTCCACTTTTCATGGTGTTTTTTGCTGCTGCACTGGGAGTTTGGTATTTGCTTCATGAAATACAAAGAGTTCCACTGGGACCCAGTGTTGGAGGGAGTTCTGTCACTTGTGGTGGGTCAGGGTCTGCAGGAGAATGCAACAACCAGGTTTCTATCTCACAGAGCTTGCCCCCTTGTCCATAGAAATCTGACTCTGAACTTTGCCCTGGAACCTATCCATATAACAAGATCCCTTTACATAGAAGGGTCTGCTGGCTGCACAATGTCAGTCACAAGACATTTGGAAGGCAATGGCAAATTCTCATGGCCACACCACAGATATATTATCACACACCTGCCCACCACTGCAATAGGCCCACTACTCAGCAGTCTCCAACTTACTGGCATCTTTGTTCTACACCATTTTCATGAAACCCGGTCAATCATTGCATTCTCTTGTACACTCATGATCAGCAACAAGACATCCAAAGGTTCTCCAGTGCCACCTGATTATGGGAATTTCAAAAATTTCATTGTATTTATCTAGCCATTTTTCATGGATGAAGTTGGAGACACTTTGGGTTTCAGTTCATTCAGGAACCATTAAATGGTGAGGAAGCTCATTTCAATGAAAGCTCTAGAGAACTCTCACAGGCAAGTCTTCCCATAGAGTCTTCAAAAGGTCACATGAAGCCAGGCCCATTGAGGTCTTCAATGTGACGTTCATGGGTGTTCTGACTCTCCACAATGGCTGCCAAATCTTTCAGAATAAAATCATGTGATATCCTACCTGAGATTCCAAGGCTATGTGGAAAGCCACCCTGTCCTTGATCTCAGTTTCCAAGGGCGAATCCCATGTGTGGCCTCCTAAATTCTGAACACAGTTCATGGCAATATTTCTCTGAGATCAGTTTTAGAACACAGACTCTAAGGGGAATCACACCAGAGTTAAAGCCCAGGTAGACCCAGTCATCACTTCCAACAGCCACACAAATGACCACAATTAAAACCAAAGCACTCCCACAAGGCCCTCATCTTCTTCCATATAGACACTCATCATAACCTGTGGCTGTAGGTTTCCATGAGGGGATCAGTCCAAGAGAGTGTACAAAATAACCTTCGTTGCCCCTCATTTGCCTAAAGTCAGGGTTGCCTGGACACCCTTCCTGAGAACCAGGAGTGATCAAATAGGCCTGCCATAAATGCTGCTCTGCTTCCCGAATTTGAGGCCTACTGACTTTCGGATATACATTCTTTATGTGAATTGGAATCATGAGAAAACCCAAGCACCTATGGGCTATCTTCTGCAGGGTTTGAAGAACTCATTTCACACAAAGGATCCCTATTTTCAATTGATGGAGGTCAGGAACCTTACAGAGAAAGGCGAGAGATTTCGTCAACAATGACTGCTTTTTTGGCCATTTTGGTTTTGGAAGCACACATGTAATCTTTCTTTACATCCATCAGGTTCTGAGAATCTATGCAACAGCCTCACACATGGCCAACAGTCTGATGCAGACACATCCCTTTCCAAAGCAATTAAGCAAAGAGCTACAGGTGATGCCCATTAATTTCCATTGAAAACCATTTCCTTCAGGCTTCACAAAGGTGTGGACTGAGGCAAAGACGTTTCTGACATTCAGGGCAACAGAACAATAGGTAAGCAAATGGCCCAAAGCAGGGTATCTCGAATGATATCTGAGTTTTTTCAGATGATCCCATTCCCTTCAGCTATCCAGTACATGGCCATGTCACAGAGCTTGGAGGTGGTACATATTGTGGACACCAAACCATGAGCCAATTCTGGAGAGTGACCAGAATTCAAGAAGAAAAAATTAACTTAGGAAGATAGTAGTTGTTGCCCATCCATAAGGCAAGCCACAGTCCATTCATAAATTGGGCAGGATGAATGCTGTGAAGCTTTCTACTAGACAGGAAACATTCATTGATGCATTCTCTTTTCTAATGTCCACAACCACGGACCCAGTGGGATAAACAGACATAGGAACATTCGCCTTGTCAAAAGACTTACAAGACGCAATTCACTCCAAACCAAACAAACCGACTTTCCTACCTATTCTCAGATCATGAGACAAAACCACACACTCACACCCACACCCACAAAGTCATCTCCTTCCCCCAAGTAGGTCTGTAACTATCCGGAGTGTCCTCTGACTTATGGGCCATACTATGTTCCTCCGAAATGGGCTGTCATATGTCAGATCTGGTCTCCTTGCCAACAATGTGAAGTTGTCAAGTGCCAGTGGTGAGCCACTACCTGCTTTCTCAGGAAAGACCCCTCTTCAGAGCTCTCCTGGCATTTGGCCATCTTCACATCACTAGTTACCAAGAAAGACTGACTACATGTCCTTGGTAAATCCAATCAGGTGAGAGCACTGGGACTGGGACTGGGACTGCCTCTGGGTGCCTGGCTTTTTGGATCCCAAGTTCAGAGAGTTCCATCACCAAGAAAGTGATGTAGGTCACTTTCTTCAGGAACTGAATGAGGTCACTGCCTAGGCAATCACTTTTTCGTAACAGTTGCTTCCAAGTGTCCCAATAGATGGAGGCTGCCCCTACTTCCTGTGACAATTTCACAAGTTAGAATAGTATATCAAACATAGCACCCGGGAACAGCTCTCCACACAGGCCTGGTTTGGTCCATCTTCTCTACATTAAGAAGAGAGAGACTGCTTCAGACACACCCACTCATCCTGACCAGGTTCTTTGTCGTGGAAGATGACTTTGCTCTCTCAGGTCCTTCATAGCTTCCTCTATCTTCCCCAGGGTTAATTTCTGCATGGACCTTTGAGGCTCTCAGCAGGTGGAAGATCTCTTACATTCCTGTATTGTAAGACCAACTCTGTCCCTGCTCTTCTGTAAAGTTAGATTGAGGGTACAGAGTAGGGTTAGGGTTAATAACATGTTTGATTTTGGTTAGGAATCATTCTGCTGGATGAATAATGGTATTGGGAACCTGCGATAACTATAAGTATATATAGAGGTGAAATATATGTATGAAAGCAGAAATTTAGGAAAAATTTGAAGCCCAGAAGGGCATTGGATCCTTGATTGGGATACTTAGCTTTGAATTATGTTCTGCACATGTGTCTCAGATAAATCTATACACAATGGCATAGGACCTTGTACCTTGGATGATTGAATGTCGAAGAGAACATCCAGTCAAAAAACGATAGTTGGTAGGATTAGGAAGATAGTTGGTAGAATTAGAAAAAAGAGTGAGTATAAGATTTGGACAAAAAGTTCTTTAGCAATAGGGTTTCAGGTAGAGAGAAAATGTAAATGTCAGCACATGTGAAGAGTTGGTCACAATGATGAATTGGGGAAAATATGTAGGAAAGCAGATATCAATAGAGACATAGAAAATCAGGCAAATGATAAAGTGATTGATAGGATTAGAAATTTTCAGCAGGCTTGAGGTTGAATATATAATCTTCCGAAGAAACAAATATGTAGTCACCAATAGGATTGACATTTGAGAGCATTAGCCAAGCTGGACATGGATGATTTTCATAATCCATACTCATATTCCATTTAGTCTTTGGTATAATCGTAAGTGTGACTTTGCATTTTTTGCCAGAATATTACTGTGATAAAATGTATATGTAGATCAGGTGACATGAGTATTTCTTGCACCATTTCTGGGAGCAATGTTTTGAAGAGGTATAAATTAGTATTGGGGGCACAAATAGGTGTACCATGTGTGTATGAATATAGAGACAATGAATGAATAGACCATACTGTGAATAAATAATATAACTTGTTCCAACTTTACAAATTGGAATAAATTGATATCTGAAAATACACAGGAAATCTCACCTCCTGGGCTCCGGAGGTGATATCTGAAAGACCTTATTCTCAGAACATGAGATAAAACCACAAACCCACAACCACACCCACAAAGGCACCTCGTTCCCCCAAGAAGGTCTGTGACTATTCGGAGTGTTCTCTGACTGCTGGGCCATACTATGCTCCTCCGAAATGGCCTGTCTTGTCTCAGATCTGGTCTCCTTGGCCAATTCTGTGAAGTTGACAGGAACCAGCGGTGAGCCAATACCTGCTTTCTCAGGAAAGGCCCCTCTTCAGAGCTCTTCTGGCATTTGGACATCCTCAAATCAGTATGTACCAAGAAAGACTGACCCTGTCCTCGGTAAATCCAAACAAGTGAGACAACTGGGACTGGGGCTGGGACTGGCTCTTGGTGCCTGGCTTCCTGGATCCCAAGTTCAGAGAGTTCCAACACCAAGGAAGTGAGGTGAGCTCACTTCCTTCAGGAACTGAATGAGGTCACTGCCTTGGAAACCACTTTGTCCTAACAGTTGCTTTCTATGGTCCCTTTAGATGGAGGCTGCCCCTACTTCCTGTGACCCTTTCATAAGTTAGAATGGGATATATTCCATAGGCTCTCGGGAACAGCTCTCCATACAGGCCTGGTTTTGTCCGTCTTCTCTACATTAAGAAGACAAAGGCTGATTCAGACAGCAAACTTCATCCTACCAGGTCGTTTTCCATGGAAGATAACTTTTACCCCCTCAGGTCCTTCATAGCTGCCTACATCTTCTCCATGGATCATTTCTGCACATACCTTTGAGGTTCTCGGCAGGTGGAAGATCCCATACATTTCTGTATTGTAAGACCAAAACTGTCACTGCTTTTTTGTAAAGTTAGATGGAGGGAACAGTGTATGGTTAGTGTTAATAACATTTTCAATTTCGGTTATGAACCATTCTGCTCGATGAACAATGGTATTGGGAACCTGCGATATTTATAAGACTATAGAGGTGAAATATATGAATGAAAAGGGAAATCTAAGTAAGATTTGAAGCCCAGAAGGTCATTGGGTCCTTGATTGAGATAGTAAGCATTGAGTTATGTTGTGCACAGATGTCTCAGATAAATCGATATAAAATGGCATTGGACCTTGTACCTTGGATGATTGAATGTCGAAGAGAACATCCAATCAAAAAGGGATAGTCAGTAAAATTAGGAAGACAGTAGGTAGGTTTAGGAAGAAGAGTGAATATAGGATTTGGACCAAAGTTTTTAGCAATAGGGTTTCGGTTAGAGAGTGAATGTTAGTGTCAGTACATGTGAAGAGTCAGTCACAATGATGAACTGAGAAAATATGTAGGAAAGCAGATATCAATAGACACATTACAAAATCATTCAAAGTGTAAAGTGAGTGACAGCATTAGACATATTCAACAGGGTTGAGTTTGAATATATAATCTTTGGAAGAAACAAATATGTAGTCACCAATAGGATTTTCATTTGAGAGCATTAAGCAACCTGGACATGGATGTTTTTAGTAATCCATGTTCACTTTCCATTTAGGTATCGTACAATCATAAGTGTGAACTTTGCTTTTTGTGTTCAGAATATTACTGTGATAAAATGTATATGTAGATCAGGTTACATGTATTTCTTCCCCCATTTCTGGGAGCAATATTTTGAAGACGTATAAATTAGTATTGGGGGTACAAAGAGGTGTACCCTGGGTCTATGAATATAGAGATAATGCATGAATAGACCATACTGTGAATAAATAATATAACTGGTTCCACTTTAAATAATGGATTGAATTGATATCTGTAACTAAGTAAGAAATCTTATTTTGATATACAATCATTCTTTCCAACCATATATACATTTATTGGTAATATTAGAATTATGGTTTATCATGATATGTGTTTGACTTCAAATGTGATAATGGAAATCGAAAATAATGTGTTTGGAAAGAAGTCTCATGAAAAGTGCAGTCAAGAAACATGGAGGAATACATGTGTTCTGAAGCAGGAAGCGATTTAAAGTGAAACAAATGCCTATAAATTTGCTAAATTGTGGATAAACTATATATCCTATGATGGGCATAAACTGAAAAAAATAGTAATGTTCCAGTGTTGAATAAAAATGAACGTCAAAATGCACATCATGTCCCATAGGAATCTACTTGCATTGATGTTAAACTTGGTCAGTTACTGTAGAAATATTAGGATTTGTTTTTTTTTTTTTTTTGGTGTTATAATAAAATTTATTTTAGTACTAGCATGCCACAGAATGTAGAGGAAGGAACAATGGATTTTTAGTTATAGCACTAATAATCTAACATTTAATGACTATTTGGGGGAGTCTAGAAATTACATAAGGCTATGTAACATATAGTTTTTTATTTAACATTCAAAAAAGCTTGGAATTTTGGTAATATTTCTACTTTTTTATTTTTTGTTTTTCAGTTGTTGATGGACCTTCATTTTGTTTATTTGTATGTGGTGCTGAGAATAGAACCCAGTGCCTCACATATGCTAGACAATCATGTTACCACTAAGCCACAAACCTGGCCCCTCCACTTATTTCTTAACATCGAACATGCCTCTCCCTCTTCTTTACTCACTTTCTTCCTCATTTTTCCCCTTCTCTCTCTTCCTTTTTCGTTTTCTATCCATATCAGTTTTTCTCTCATGTCATTAGAAACAGTATCTTGCTATGAAATTTAAATTTAAGACTGTTTTTTATTGTCATTCTTTTTTCTTGAGAAAATTTAAAAATTATAATCACTTGATAGATATATTACTATACATTTATTATATATATATATATATGTATCTATATTCATGAATATGCATTACATATATTATATATGTATATATACATATATATTTAAAAGTACTTTGATTAGCCTGTTAGAAATAATATAGACCATATCTTTATTAATTCTCAAGTCTTCCAGAATTAACATCTTACAGTGAAAATCAAATAAACATATTTAAGTAAACATGTATCTTTCTTATTTATCAATACTGATAATTTAAGGTTTTATATCACATTAAGCTATAATATGGCATAATATATCTTATGAATTAGAGAAAAAATTTTTAAAAAACCTATTAATTAAGGACCATATGCACTAACATTTTATATGGCTTTCTCGTGATTTCAATTTCTATCAATTGTGTATTAATTGCCAAATATTTATTTTAGTACTTTTCATATTCATAATTGATATAAAGTCAATTGTTTAATTCTTCTTGTAAGTAGTTACTTATTACAGCAGGGACATTATTAATAATTCTAAATCTTAGAAGAATAATGGTACAAAGATATTTTCATGCAAAATTAAGAATAATTGCATGCTCTGAATGTTGGATTGTTTATACATATAACAAAGAGCTTTTGATGAGTCTCTTCCCCAGTAAAACATAAAATGCAAAGATATAGTTGCGTATGTATGTCCAAATAAAGATAAGGAGAAATACACATTATTAGCTAGAAACTATTAAATAAAAGATGAAAAGAAAAATCCAACACATTTTACCAATTTGTCAGATGAGGTAGTATTTTGGAAGAATAGCCTAAGGCTAGACCGGTCCATGACAAAATATTAACTAAAAAAATAAAATATGAAAAATATAAGAAATGCTACGAATTTTTCATGAAGGTAGGTGAATTATCCTTTAATCTCAATTTATGTGCATTTTCAAAAGCCAAATTTCTGGTAAAATAAATTTGTGATAGTTACAACTACACAAAACAAAGTTTCTGCTTAGCAAAATGAATGCATCTCAACCAATTTTTAGCTGATTTCTTCCGACTCAATTTTAAACCTTTATTTATTTATTTATTTTTATTGGTTGTTCAAAACATTACAAAGCTCATGATATATCATCTTTGATACATTTTTCTCAATTGGGTTATGAACTCCCATTTTTTCCCCAAATAATAATTGCAGAAATACATTGGTTAGACATTCATATTTTTACATAATGGCAGATTAATGACTGTTGTATTCTTCTACCTTTCCTATCCCTAGTATCCCCCCTCCCCTCCCCTCCCATCTTCCTCTCTACCTCATGTGCTGTTGTTCAATTCTCTCCATTGTTTCCCCCCACATTTCCCCTCACAACATATTATGTGTAATTTTGTGTAACATTGAGGGTCTCCTACCATTTCCATATGCTTTCTGTTCTCTCTCCTTTTATCTCCCCCCACTCGTCTTTGTATAATGTTAATCTTTACCTCATGCTCTTCCTCGCTTTCTGCTCTTAGTTGCTCTCTTTATATCAAAGAAGACATTTGGCATTTGTTTTTTAAGGATTGGCTAGCTTCGCTTAGCATATTCTGCTCTAATGCCATACATTTCCCTGCAAATTCTATGATTTTGTCATTTCTTAGTGCTGCGTAATACTCCATTGTGTGTAGATTCCACATTTTTTTTTATCCATTCATCTATTGAAGGGAATCTAGGTTGGTTCCACACTCTAGCTATTGTGAATTGTGCTGCTATGATCATTGATGTGGCAGTATCCCAAGAGTATGCTCTTTTATGATCCTCAGGGAATAGTCCGAGAAGGGTGAGAGCTGGGACAGATGGTGGATCCATTCCCAGCTTCCCAAGAAGTCTCCATACTGCTTTCCAAATTGGTTGCACAAATTTGCAGTCCCTCCAGCAGTGTACAAGTGTCCCCTTTTCCCCACATCCTCGCCAACACTTACTGTTGTTTGACTTCCTAATGGCTGCCGATCTTATTGGAGTGAGATGGTATCTTAGGGTGGTTTTGATTTGCATTTCTCTGACTGCTGGAGATTGTGAGCATTTTTTCATGTACTTGTTGATTGATTGTATGTCCTCCTCTGTGAAGTGTCTATTCAGGTCCTTGGCTCATTTGTTGTTTGGGTTATTTGTTATCTTTTTTTTTTAATTTTTTGAGTTCTATGTATATTTTGGATATTAGGGCTTTATCTGAAGTGTGAGGGGTAAAAATTTGTTCCCAGGATGTAGGCTCTCTATTTACCTCTCTTATTGTTTCTCTTGCTGAGAAAAAAAAAACTTTTTAGTTTAAGTAAGTCCCATTAGTTTATTCTTGTTATTAACTCTTGGGCTATGGGTGTCCTATTAAGGAATTTGGAGCCTGACCCCACAGTATGTAGATCTTAGCCAACTTTTTCTTCTATCAGATGCAGTGTCTCTGATATGATATCTAGCTCCTTGATCCATTTTGAGTTAACTTCCTTGCTTGGAGAGAAAGGAAATCAGTTTCATTTTGTTGCATATCTATTTCTAATTTTCCTAGCACCGTTTGTTGAAGATGCTACCCTTCCTATATTGCAGGTTTTTAGCCCCTTTTATCAAATATAAGAAAGTTGTAATTTTGTGGATTGGTTTCTGTTTCCTCTATTCTGTACCATTGGTCCACCTGCCTGTTTTGGTACCAGTACCATATTGTTTTTGTTATTATTGCTTTGTAGTACAGTTTGAACTCTGGTATCGCTATACTTCCAGATTCAAACTTCCTGCTTAGAATTGCTGTTGCTATTCTGGGTCTTTTGTTTTTCCATATGAATTTCATGATTGCTTTATCATTTCTACAAGAAATGTCGTTGGGATTTCTATTGGCATCAATTTAAACCTGTAGAGAACTTTGGGTAATATCGCCATTTTGATGATGTTAGTTCTGCCTATCCATGAATAGGGTACATTTTTCCATATTCTATTATCTGATTCTATCTCTCTCTTTAGGGTTCTGTAGTTTTCATTATATAAATCTTTCACCTCTTTTGTTAGGTGTTTTCCCAATTATCTTATTTTCTTTCAGGATATTGTGAATGGAGTAGTTTTCCTCATTTCCATTTCAGAAGTTTTGCTGCTGATATTCAGGAATGCCTTTGATTTATGCGTGTTGATTGTATATCCTGCCACTTTGCTGAATTCATTTATTAACTCTAGCAGTTCCTCCGTAGACCCTTTTGGATCTGTTAAATATATGATCATGTCATCCGCAAATAGTGATAATTTAAGTTCTTCTTTTCCTATTTTTATGCCTTTCATTTCTTTTGTCTGTCTAATTGCTCTGCCTAGTATTTCAAGAACTGAATTAAATAGAAGTGGTGATAGAGGGCATCCCTCTTGTTCTAGATTTTAGAGTGAATGCCTTCAGTTTTCTCTATTTAGGATGATGCCAGCCTGAGGTTTAGCACATATAGCTTTTACAATCTTGAGGTAAATTCCTGTTATCCCTAGTTTTTCTAGTGTTTTCAACATAAAGGGATGCTGAACTTTGTCGAATGTTTTTTCTGCATCTATCGAGATGATCATATGGTTGTTGTCTTTAAGTCTATTGATATGGTGAATAGCATTTATTGATTTCCCTATAATGAACCTGCCTTGCATCCCAGGAATGAATCCTACATGATCACGGTGAATAATTTTTTTGATATGTTTTGTATTTGATTCACCAGGATTTTATTGAGAATTTTTGCATCCAAGTTTATTAGAGATATTGGTCTGTAGTTTTCTTTCTTTGAAGTGTCTTTGTCTGGTTTCGGGATCAGGGTGATTTTGGCCTCATAGGATGAATTTGGAAGAGTTTCTTCTTTTTCTATTTCTTGAAATAGCTTGAAAAGTATTGGTATTAATTCTTCTTTGAAGGTTTTGTAGAACTCTGCTGTATACCCATCTGGTCCAGGGCTTTTTTTGGTTGGTAGTATTTTGATGGCTTCTTCTATTTGCTCCTTTGTTATTGGTCTGTTTAAATTGTCTGTCTTCCTGACTCAATCTGGGCAGATTGCATGACTTAAGAAGTTTATTGATATCTTCACTATCATCTATTTTATTGGAATATAGGGTTTCCAAACACTTTCTAATTATCTTTTTATTTCTGTAGTGTCTGTTGTGATATTGCCTTTTTCATCCCGTATGTTAGTAATTTGAGTTCTCTCTCTTCTTATCTTCCTTAGCATGGCTAAGGGCCTGTCGATCTTATTTATTTTTTCAAAGAACCAACTTTTAGTTTTATCAATTTTTTTAATGTTTTTTTTGTTTGTTTGTTTCAATTTCGTTGATTTCTGCTCTAATTTTAATTATTTCTTGCCTTCTACTACATTTGCTGTTGTTTTGCTCTTCCATTTCTAGGTTTTTGAAGTGTAGTGTGAGTTAATTTATTTGCTGTTTTTTTCTTTTTCTTTTTTTTTTTGAGGAAAGAATTCCAAGAAATGAATTTCCCTCTTAAATCTGCTTTCATTGTGTCCCATAGATTCCAGTGTGTTGTGTCTGTATTGTCATTTGTCTCTAAGAATTTTTTTATCTCCTACTTTATGTCTTCTGTAACCCATTGATCATTCAGTAGAATATTGTTCATTTTCCATGTGATGTAGGATATTTCCTTCCTTCATTTATCATTGATTTCCAGATTCATTCCATTATGATCAGATATGGTGCATGGTATTATCTCCACGACTTTATATTTACTAAGAGTTGCCCTATGGGATAATATATGGTCTATCTTGAGTAGGATCCATGTGCTGCTGAGAAGAACGTGTATCCACTTTATGATGGTTGATATATTCTATATATGTCGGTGAAGTCTAGGTTATTGATTGTGCTGTTGAACTCTATAGTTTCTTTATTCAGTTTTTTTCTAGAGGATCTGTCTAACGGCTAGAGCGGTGTGTTGAAGTCACCCATAATTATTGTGTTGTAGTTTATTTGACTCTTGAACTTGAGGAGAGTTTGTTTTATGAGCATTGCAGCTCAATTTTTTGGTGCATACAAATTGATAATGGTTATGTATTGTTGGTGCATGGTTCCTTTTAACAGTATATAGTGTCCTTCTTTATCCCTTTTGATTAACGTAGGTTTGAAGTTGATTTTATATGATATGAGTATGGCCACTCCTGCTTGCTCCCGAGGGCCATGTGAGTGGTATGATTTTCCCCAACCTTTTAATTTCAGCCTCTGTATGTCTTTACCTATCATATGAGTCTCGTGAAGGTAGCATATTGTTGGATTTTTTTTTTGATCAAGGTTACTAGCTTATATCTCTTGATTGGTGAGTTTAGGCCATTAACATTTAAGGTTATAATTGAAATATGATTTGTTCTTCCAGTCATGTTTATTTATTTATTTATTTTAGTGTCGTAAGTTTTTACTTTTTGGTTATTTTCCTCCCCCTTTAGTGAGATACCTCCCGCTGCTAGTTTGGGGCATTATTTTTCAATTCCTCTTCTTGTAGTATTTTGCTCAAAATGCTTTGCACTGTTGGTGTTCTGGCTGTGAATTCTTTTAGCTTTTTTTTATCGTGAAAGACTTTAGTTTCATTGTCAAATCTGAACCTTAATTGTGCTGGATACAGTATTTTTGGTTGGAATCCATTATTTTTCAGCGTCTGCAATACTTTGTTCCAGGATCTTCTCGCTTTCAAAATTTGTGATGAAAAATCAGTCATTAACTTAATTGGTTTACCCCTGAATGTACTCTGCCTAATTTCTCTCGTAGCTTTTAATATTCTCTCTTTGTTCTGTATCTCCTTGTTCTGGCTATCTTCATAATTATATGTCTTGGAGTTTGCCTATTATGGTTTTGAATGCTTGTGTCCTGTAGGCTTCCAGGATTTGGCAATCCATTCCATCTTTCATCTCTGGGAAATTTTCTAAAATTATTTTATTTAATATGTTGTCCATTCCTTTGGTTTGAATCTCTATGCCTTCTTCTATCCCAATGACTCTCAATTTTTTTTTGACATCCCATATCTCTTGAATAGATTGCTCATGGGATTTAAACATCTTTTCTGTGTTGACTATATTCTTTTCAAGTTGATAAACTTTTTCTTCATTATCTCATGTTCTGACTTCTACTTGATCCAGTCTATTTGTAATATTGTTCGTTTGAGTTTTTAATTTGGTTTATAGTTTCCTGCATTTCTAGGATTACTGTTTGATATTTCTTTTTAATATCTCTATCTCCTGGTAAAGCTCGTTCTTTGCCATTTGAATTTGTTTGTTTAATTCATTTTCAAAATATAGTTTTATTTCTTTGACTTGCTGCCTCATGTCTTCTCTAATATTCCTTTTCATCTGAGTTAGGTATGCCTTGAGTTTTTTTCATATCCCTGTTTCTGATGCTTCTAGGTCCTCCTGTAAAATTTAGTTGTCCTGCATTGTTTGTACAACTTTTTTTCCCTTGTTTTTTCATGATGTTCACGTTACTTTCCAGCTCTATTTGATTGCTGTGTTTCTGCTCTCTTCTATAAATTTGTTTTGGTTTTATATATCTCTGTCGCCTCTCCTTTGTGTTGGTAGACTATGCCTGCTAAAGTGCATTTCGCTTGGAAGGAATTCCGAAAGCTGAGCTCCAGTGAAGTCACCTGTCTGCTATGGCGGGCCCCAGACTTCTTGTCAGGGTGTTCGAATGGGGGAGTGGGACTGGACTGTTTCTGGTTGGTTTCACTTCCCGGTCGCCGGCGGGCGGGCGGTCTCCAGCCATCCAGTCGTGCAATCAGCGAATGGGCTGTAACTGGTGGGCGGGTGATCTCTAGCTGCCAAATTGTGCAGGCAGCCAGCAGGCGATTGGTTGCTAGTGGGCAGGCGTTCTCCAGCCGCCTAGTCACTCGGGTCTGGCCTCTAGTCCCCTGGTTTCCTCTGCTAGTCCTGGTTTCTCCTGCTACACCAGATTTCCCCTGAGTGATGCCTCTCAGCAGCTCAAACTGTACTCTTGGCCTGCCGTTTCTTGGGTGTGGAGGGTGTCTATTTTAACCCTGGCACTCTATTGTTTTGATTTTTTCCAATTGCCCCACCCCCAGCGCTGGCTAGACAGGTTTCGTTTTCACCGCTGATGGGAGGGGGAGTTGAAGGTCAGGTGACACTAGTTTTCCCCCCATCTTTATGAAGGCTTTCTCTGGTAATCCCTCCCCTGGAAAGCCTAGGAGAGAATTTTGCGAATTACCTGCTGAATGGGAGATGAACTGAGTAACACACACCTGTTTTGTTGTTGCAATCAGTCCGAGAGTGGCGGTGGATACTTCAGCTCTCCAAGATGGTGGCCGTTGGTTTCCTCGGTGGAGTTTCCGTTGTGGGGCATAGAACTGTAGCGCTTTCTTCCCCGTCTGAAATCCCGAACTCAGCCCGGGGCTCAGTGGGGGGTGAGCCAGCCGGATTCCACAGAATCCACAGCAACGTTTCTCCCTGCATGCTGGTCGCTTCTTGGTGGAGGCCCGCCATCTGTAGCAGCGGGGCGGGCCATGCGGATCAGTCACCCCAGATCTCCGGTTGCATAGTTGGCTCTTGTTTGAGACTCAATTACCGGACCTCGGTGGTGAAAATCATTCTTCTAGGTTCTAGGCACACCAATTTTTCTTTAAGATCCTAACAAGATAGTTATTTGCCATTCTAACTCCTTATTCACCTGTGAAGTGGCGCAGTACACAGGGTGTGATGCACTCTATTCATGGCCATCTTGCAATGTCAAAATATTAGGATTTGTATGCACCATTTACTGAAGATAGTTTTCAGTACTAGGAAACCAATATGTATTTCAGGTGGATGAATATTTCTGAGAATAATCTATTGAAAAGTAGATTATAAATCCACATACATGAATATGAATGAAATTAGGGAGTGCATAATAAGACACAAATATTTCATATTTTGAAAAATCTGGAGAGTATGTATATATATATATATATATATATATATATATATATATATATATATAGACACACAGAGACATTAAAAAGTAGCATTATATATGCCAATCGAAATTCATCATGAAATACATATCATCCACAAATCCAAAAATATTCATTTTACTGAACATGGATTTATGTATAATGCTATTCAAATAGGAGGATCACCATAGGTTGAATTTTCAGTCCCAACAGCTTTTAGAAGGAGTGATATCTTCTCACAATTTCTATATGTCAAGTCAGCCACCTCACCAAAAATATACGTGTGATACCAGGTATGATTCTATATGTGCATATAAAATTACATGTGCTAAATAGGCTACAGAGAAACGGAGACAGGAATTCACATATTTGTTAACTTTAAAAAAACATGGAGAATTCTTTCAAAAAAAATTGACTAGATTCATAACTCCTACCCTATATAATGCAAAATGCAAGTCCAACTATACACGATGCCTCCTCTGAACTGCTTGTATTTCTATTCTGTTTGGGTTATTATTCTCCATCATATTACGAGTAGTACTCAGAGTTTAGTAGGGTAGGGGTTAGTGTGAGGGATTCACTGTTTTAAATGGAAAATTGTAAAATGAATCCAATGCGTATGCAAATATGTGCTACACAAAATTGTTCCCACTCTCATCCAGAACAATGGCTTGACATTACCTTCTCCCCAAGTAAGACAAAATTAGAGGAAAAGAGTTAGAATATCTGTGAATACTTATCTGGAATGGAATATGCTAAGGAGTTTCCAAAAGTAAGGGACAGGGTAAACACTCCACAAACTGGAGCTCTTCTGGCCTAAAGACTTTTTGTGGAACTGCCTCTGAGGTTGGGCACATGAAACATATGTTGTTGTCAAGCGCTTTAGCTTCGTTTCTAGTGAGACCATTAAAGGTGGGTCTGCATCTATGTGACCTGGAGGACATGGTTTCTTATTTTCCACTGAACATGAGCAGCAGTGCTGAATTTGCTCTTTGTAGGTAAACTGTGGCCACTGGGGTCTAAGTGTCTCCCCGTGTGGACTGCGAAGCCATTTTGTGATCCTTAAATTTTCATGGTGTTTCTTGCTGCTGCACTGGGAATTTGGTATTTGCTTCACAAAATACAAGGAGTTCAACTGGGACACAGTGCTGGAGGGAGTTCTGTCACGTGTGGTGGGTCAATTTCTGCAGGACAATGCACCAACCATGCTTCTATCCCACATAGCTTGCCCCATTGACCATAGCAACTTGATTCTGAACCTTGCCCTGAAACTTCTGAATATTACAAGATGCCTTTACATAAAAGGGACTGCTTGCTGCACCATGTCAGTCACAAGACATTTGGAAGCTAATGGCAGATCCACATGGCCCCACCACAGATGTTTTATCACACACCTGCCCACTACTGCTCTAGGCCCACTACTCAGCAGGCTCCAATTTATTGGCATCTCTGTTCTACACCATTTTCATGAAACCCAGTAAATCAAGGCACTGTCTGGTATACTCATGGTCAGCAACAGGACATCTAAGTGTTCTCCAGTGCCACCTGGTCATGGAAATTTCAAAAATTTCTTGGTATTTATCTAGCCATTTTTCAAAGCTGAAGTTCAAGCACTGTGGGTTTCAAATCATTCCAGAACCATTAAATTTTGAGGAAGCTCATGTCAATGAAAGCTATGGAGAATTCTCACAGGCAAGGCTTCCCAAAGAGTGGCTAAAGGGTCACGTGAAGCCAGGCCCATTGAGGTCTACAATGTGAGGTCCATGTGTGTTTTGACTCTCAACTGTGGCTGCCAAGTCTTTCAGAATAAAATCATTTGATATCTTGGCTGTGATCCCCAGTGCTTTGTGGAAATACAACCTGGGCATACATCTCAGTTTCCAAGGGCGACTCTCATGTGTGGACTCCTAAAATCCCAACGCAATTCATGGCAATACTTCTCTGAGGTCAGTTCCAGAACTCAGTCTCTTAGGGGAATCACACCAGAGTTCATGTCAAGGTGGACCCAGTCATCTCTTCCAACCACCACACAAATGACCACAATTAAAACCAACACACTCCCACATGGCCCTCATGATCTTTCATATAGACACTCTTCATAACCTCTGGTTGGATGTTTCCATAAGGGGCGCAGACCAAGACAGTCTCCAAAATAATCTCCATTGCTTCTAATTTGCCTAAAATCAGGGTGACTTGGCCACCCTTCCTGTGTACCAGGAGTGATCAAATAGGCCTGCTGTTAATACTTCTCTGCTTCTCCAATTTGAGGACTACTGACTCTGGGGTTTAGATTCTTTGTGTGAATTGGAGACATGAGAAAACCCAAGCACCTATGGGCTAGCCTCTGTGGGGCTTGGAAGAAATCATTTGACCCAGAGCATTCCTATTCTAACTTGATGTAGGTCAGGAACCTCACAGAGTAAGGGGAGAGACTTCATCCACAATGACTACTCTTTTGTCTATTTTGGTTTTGGATGCACACATGGGATCTTTCTATAGATCCATCAGGTGCTGAGAATCTATACCTAGGCCGCACACATGGCCAAAAGCCTGATTTAGACACATCCTTTCCAAAGGAATTAAACAAAGAGACTCAGGTGATGTCCATTCATTTCCATGTGAAAACAGTTTTCTTCAGGCTTCACAAAAGGGTGGCCTGAGGCAAAGACCTTTCAGACATTCAGGGCAGCAGAACAATTGGGAATCAAAAGGCCCAAAGCAGGGTTTCTCCACTGAGACTATCCTGATCACACTGATATCTGAGTTTTCTGAGATGCTCGACATTCCCTTCAGCTATCCAGTACATGCCCATGTCACAGGGCTTGCAAATGGTACATATATTGGACACAAAACCATGATCCTATTCTGGAAAGTGGCCAGAATTCAGGAAGAAAGCAAAAACTTTGGAAGATATCAAGTGTTGCCCATCGATAAGGCAAGTTGAAATCCATTCATACATTGGGCAGGATGAATGCTGGGAAGCTTTCTACTAGACAGGACTTATCAATTGATGCATTCTCTTTTCTAATGTCTACAACCATGGACACCGTGGGATACACAGACATAGAAACACTCGCCTTGTCAAATGACTTACTAGAAACAGTCCACACCAAACCAAACATACCGACTTTCCGACCTATTCTGAGAACATGAGAAAAATCCACAAACTCACACCCACACCCACAAAGGCACCTCCTTCCCCAAAGTAGGTCTGCGACTATCCAGAGTGTTCTCTGATTGTGGGCTGTCGCAACCCCTTGCCCGCAAGGAAGACGCAACTCAGGAATCTTCTTTCAGCAGTTTATTCAGGCCTTGATTAAAGTATCTTTTAGTGACCTTCCTTTCTCTCCCTCCCCGAGAGCCCAAGCACAGCCTAATAAAGCCCCCCACGTACCAATCTTAAGCCGCCGCGTGGATCTTTCTTATAGGGTGGCAAGGGATAGCGTGCCAACTCTCCACAAAAGAATTTGTTTATCACAGGCCACAGTGGAAGCCGGCGCGATCTTCTAATGGCGGCCACAATCTACAACAATGGCTTACCACAGTTCCCCCTTCTATTTTATAAAACAATGCAGGCGAAAGTAGAGGTCCTATCCCACTGTGCAGAAGTGGCTGCAATGTATGGTTCAGTCCTAAGGAGGCGCCTTCCCCAGACCTGACCCCATATCAGCCGACGCCTTTTTTCGTAGGGCGGGGGTGTGGACGTCAAACCCGCATGCAATAGGACATGCTTTCCTTGAGGTCCGTTGAGGGATCACTCAAGTGCAGTGCTTTGCCTCGCATCCTGCATCGTGATGAAGGTGGACGAAGGGGGACAACTGAGGCTGTTCTGTGGCTGTACACAACGACAAACGAGTTGACAGCACCCTGAAAGAAAGGCACGGACTTTAAGGCGATATAGAAGCATTAGTGTGGAAACCCACCTGCGTGCAATGGCAGCAAGACCGGCAGAGTGCAAGGGCTTTCCAACACTAAGAGAATAACGAGGAAAGACATGCCGATCCCAGTGCAATGTTATAATAACTTGGGGTGCAACGACCATGTCAAAGATTTACTGTTTAAGCTGCGCAAGCCAGACTTGAGGTGAATTGCCATTTTTTAAGGCTGCAAGAGCTTGGATGATCATAGCCTTATCGTGAGCATTGCGGGCCTTGAGGCGACAGAGAAACCACAAACAGAGAAACATACCGAAGCAACACATTGCACCAAAAATGCCTACCCCCACCCACTCTTTAAAAAAGGAAAAGGCAGAAGATATCCAATCAGTGAATTGACCCAAAGTCACGGGATCAACACGGGTGTTATTCAAGACAGCTATCTGGGTTAGTTGAGACTGGATCATGTCTTTCGCTTCCATGGACCAATTTCCAGCCAAATATTCGCCAATGATGCGGGAAGCATTCCTGGAATCATTAAATCTGACAGAGGTTATGCATAAATGTGTACGTTGGTCAACACAACCCAAAAGCACTAAGTCAGCCAATTCTTCTACCTGAGCTTGGAGTAAATCTACTCTTTGGTTGGCAGCTAAAATCCCTGACAAAATATGTTGATTAATTGTATTTTGGGATTCAAGTATAGTGGAAGTTTGTTGGACAACTTGATTAATAGTGGCAGCAGTTTGTACTTGATTGGCCATAGCCACTCCGGCCGTAACCGCTGCAGCAGCAGATATCGCCACGGCTGTCACTATAGCCGCTGTGATCCCAAAATCTCTGCGGACTCTAAGTAGCTCAACAATAGGGAATTTATCAGGATCCGCAGTGACCGGGATTGGGACGAAAGTTGGAATTTTCATAATCACTGCTACAGTCCAGGAACCATTCCAACACTCAGATAAGAGACAGGTAGTATGAGAACAATCCAGCATCCCCGACGAGGTGGCCTCAGCCAAAAGGAATAAGAAGGGGGATTGGACACAGACCATAGCAGGAGGCAATGTGGCATTATACAACAGAGAGTTGAATGAAACAGATGTAAGTCTATTACCTTGTTCACTTTCCCTAACAGTACCAGAAATATTAGCCAGCCAACTTTTGGCTCCTACCAACTGAGCCAATGCAGAAATATCGGCTGAAGCCCCCTTTTCATTGGAAATCAGCCATTGAAACCAGGACCAACCTACTCCTGTAGAGGAGCTGGCACTATTGTTAAAGTTATAAACATACCTATTAAGAGAGGGGGAAAGGGAGAAACATTTAGCAACTTGATGTTTCTCCCAAGAATGATCCTGACAAGGCATAAATGTTGGGGGGAAACCAAGATTAGGGGAACAGTAAGGAGAGGCCTTGAAATGAGTGGCATTATAAATACTACTAGAAGAAGGAGGCACTGGGATTAGTACCTCGGAGATAATAGCCAAGGTAGTTATGTTAAGAGCAGAGCTGCTGTTTGCAGGGGTCTCTGAGCCTGATTGCTTCCCCGAAGCTACCTTGCTCAATACAGCACTGATAATGCTTCCTGAGACCTGATTGGACTGCAATGGTTCCTCCCAGTTAGTCAAATTTTTGGTCTTAAGGCTAATGCAATTAGCGTTTCTAAGGCTGAAACAAAAAACTCCTGTGAGATTAACTTGAGATTGAATAAAAATTCTCTCCATATCCCCTCTAGGAGAGGCACAGGGAGCAGACATCTCACATGAGGTTGAAAAAAGAGTGGGGAGGACACTAGAATTACCATGAACCGGCATCGGCATTGGCCATGCCCGTGCCACTGCCCACCACTGCATTGGTGTCGCGTGTGCCATCGGCACCAGCACCAGAGCCAGAGCACTTAGCAGAATGAAGATCCTCATCACAGGATTGTTGTGGTATCTCTTGTTGCTGGTCAGCTGATGTCGAGACTCTTCTTGTCAAGTGTTCAGGGACCCACAATGGTTCCGTACGATCCTGGGGAAAAACACATACAGATCCTTGTGCCCATGTCAGCACGGGGTCAGGGCCGTTCCATTGGCAAGTGAGAACATCCTTCCACTTAACATAGCCAATCACAGAGGGCTGAGGGGACACATGTCTATCGGCTGCAGAGCGACCATGAATATCCAAATTCAAAAAATTAATGGTAAAGAGAGCTAAGGACAGGCGTTCTTTAGGAGTGTGTTCAACTCCTATTCCCCCTTTTTGTTTTTGTAAAGTTTCCTTTAAGGTGCGATGAGCACGCTCAACAATGCCTTGTCCTTGAGGATTGTAAGGCAGACCATGAGTAAGTTGCACTCCCATAGTAGAACAAAAAGATGTAAATTGTCTGCCAGTATAAGCAGGTCCATTATCAGTCTTAAGGGATGCAGGTGCACCCCATGGTGCCCATGCCTCTAAGCAGTGAGTAATGACATTACGTGCCTTTTCTCCCGATAAAGCAGAAGCATGAATAATTCCAGAGCACGTATCAATGGAAACATGCACATACTTGAGGTTACCAAAGTCAGGTATGTGTGTCACATCCATTTGCCAGACAACCAATGGCTTCAATCCCCGTGGGTTTACTCCATAATTAGGGGGATGAAGAAATGTGACACAATGGGGACACTGCAATACTATCTGCCGAGCATCCGCTCTTGAAATGGAAAAACGCCTGTGCAGCGTTAATGCATTAACATGGAAGTTTTTGTGAAACAACTTATCCCCCTCTAAGGAGGAAGCCAAGCATATCAACTGACCTCTAGTGACTGAGTCCCCACAGGAATTACCTTGGGATAACGGACCAGGAAGAGAGGTGTGAGCCCAGATGTGCATTGGATAAAAAGAAGCATTGCGGCTACAGATAAGCTGTTGAAGCTGATTAAAGTAAGCAGATACATTATTGGCATCACTTATAGCTCCCACGGCCTCCAGGACTTTTAGTGCTTGTACCACATAGATGGAGTCCGAAATGAGATTAAAAGGAAAAGAACACTGTTTAAAGACTTCAATAACAATTTTTAGTTCTACCCATTGTGGATTTCCAGGAGAAAATTGATGCTGGATAGGGGGAGAGTCATTAATTACATAGCCTCCCATTCCAGACTTGGAACCATCAGTAAAAATGTTAACAGCCCCCGGAATTGGGCTGGATGAAGTTACCTTAGGGAAAATGATGGGATGTTCTTTCACAAAATGGAGTAATGGATGAGAAGGGTAGTGATTATCAATACTCCCTTGAAACGGGCAACACAGAATAGCCCAGTTGTCTAGAGTAGCACATAAAACATTAAGTTGAGCTTTAGTGTAGGGTATGATAAGAGAAGAAGGTGATTGGCCAAAAAATTGAATGCTTTGTTGAATCCCTTTAAGTGCCAATGCTGCAACAGCATCAGGATAATATTCTAAGGATTTTCCTGGGGATACATGTGGGTGGATCCATAGTAGAGGCCCATCTTGCCACAGTACTCCAGTAGGCTGCCACATAGTGGCAAGCACACATAACTGGAAAGGTTTATCACTCTGGAGCCTGCATAGAGTGGCATGCTGTATAGCTTGTTCTACTTTTATAAGGGCTGCTCTAGCCTCAGTAGTGAGGCTACGAGGGAAAGCAAGATCTGGATCACCCTTAAGAGTAGCATACAAAGGCTGGAGCACAATATTAGGAATATGTAAATATCCTCTTATCCAATTAATATCTCCCAGCAATTTTTGAAAATCATTTAAAGTTCGGAGATCTTGAGTCCTGATGGTAATTTTTTGTGGTTTTAATTTGTCATACCCAATTGTCGCTCCCAAAAACCTGATAGAATCTCCCGTTTGAACATTTTCAGGTGCGATGTGCAGTCCATGTTGAGCCAACAGCATCACGAGTTCTTTATAAACCTCATAAACTGTCTGTTCTAATTTTGAGGCCAATAACACATCATCCATATAGTGAATGATCTTGGTGGAGGAATACTTATGTCTGAGAGGTGCGAGTGCCTTCCCCACATACATCTGGCACATCGTGGGACTGTTAGCCATCCCCTGTGGCAACACCACCCACTCAAACCTTTGATCTGGTTCCTCGTGATTACACGAGGGAAGGGTGAAAGCAAAACGTTGTGAATCTCTAGGATGCAAAGGAATGGAAAAGAAACAGTCTTTAATGTCAATAACAATTATATGCCAGCCTTGAGGAACAGAGGAGAGCAGAGGCAGCCCTCTTTGAATGGGCCCCATATATTCGTGGGCCCTGGGGTCGGGGGCCCCTTCGGCCGTTTTTTGGCCCAGCTGAAATAGGCTGTCCATGGATGTCCCTCACTGATCTACACTCTCTTGCCCAATGCTTCCCCTTTTTGCATTTTGGACACAGCCCCGGTTGACGAGGACCATTAGAAGGGCCAACGCGAGGAGGTCCAGTAAAATTGCCTTTTTTGGGACAGTCACGTTTGAAATGGCCGGATTGACCACAATGGAAGCATGTTCCGGCACCAGGACCGCCCCCTTTTGCAATCCGAAGGACAGCAGCTGCAAGACCTGCATTAGTTAAAGGTCCTCCAAGCTCTCTACACACTTTCATCCAAGCTTCTATGCCCTTGTTTTTATAAGGAGCGATTGCTGCTTTACATTCTTTGGTGCATTGCTCAAAAACAAGTTGTTTAATCAAGGGCATTGCTCTATCAGGGTCACCAAAGATTTTTCCTGCGGCATCCATCATCCTAGCAGCAAAGTCCGAGAAAGGTTCTGTGGGGCCTTGCATGATTTTTGTTAAATTGCCAGACACTTCTCCTCTATTTGGGAGTGATTTCCATGCACGGATACAAATGTTATTGATCTGTTCATATACCTCAGGGGGGTATCCTGTTTGTTGATTAGCAAATCTGCCTTGTCCCAAAAGCATTTCCTTGTCCCAATGGGGGTGTCCCGCCGCATAGTTTTGGGCAGCCTGCTCTACAGCACCCTCTAGCACAAAGGCTCTCCAGTCCAAATATTTGCCTGGAGAAACACAAGCCCGAACAAGGCTAGCCCAATCAGAGGGAGTCATACAGTATCTAGACAGACTCTCCACCTGAGTTAATGTGAAGGCGGCATCCACCCCATAAGTGCGCACAGACTCTGCCAGGGTCTTCACAATTTTGAAATCTAAGGGCTCATGGAATCTTCCCCTATTGTCATCCTGGAAAACTGGATAAGCAAGACCCATCTCAGCGTTAACAGCCCTCCATGTTTGGGCATGGAAAGCTCTCCTCGAAACACCCCCACCGTACGGCGGCGGGTCCGGAGGATCATTTTTCTTGAGCTCCTGTTTATTTTTGTTCCCTTCTCCCATAGTTAAACTCCCTAGCTGCCGAGACAGTCTCCCGAGCTCCTCCTGTTCATCCTCCTCCTCTTCTGACCCACTTTTGCATGGGAGTGTGCGCAGTGTACTGAGATCTGGATACAAGCGTTTCCTCCCCCGTTTCTTGCTCTGCACATTCCCTTCCTCCTGAAATATTTCACTCCGTGCCAGAGACAATCGCCTCCTCCCCTGTTTCTCGCTCCGCACACTGCCATCCTCCTGAAATACGTCACTGCCTGCCGGAGATAATTGTTTCCTCCCCTGTTTCTCGCTCCGCTCACTCCCACCCTCCTGAAATACCTCACTGCCTGCCATTTCTGATCTTTCTTCATGTAATTGCTCTAAAACTTCTTGTCCTTTAGTAAGTGCTTCCTGACATCTGCCATCTGCGAGGCAACTACGGATCATCTTCCAAGGGGGTATCACCCCACCCTCTAATATGCCCTGCTCAGAAGCAAAGTCAAGGTCTGTGCCTAACTTATCCCAGCTAAGTAGAGTAAAGCTGCCCGAGAACAGAAACCACGATGCAGCAATATCTGTCTTCTGTAAAAATCTCTGTAAAGTACTACGTTTCACTTCTAGGCTCTTGGAACGTAACAGGTTATCTAGGGCCAGGAGAAGCGGACTTGAAGATACGGCACCCATGACACAACAAAAGACACACAAAAAACAAAAGTGAAAGTAAGAGCGAAAGTACACAGTGCAGCTGCAATAAGATTTAATGCTCTCTCTGGCTTTACAGAGGAGCTGCCGCCTTGACAGCGGGTCCCAATTACCTAGGACTAATCTCCGCTTTAACCGCGGGTCCCAATTATCTAGGACTGATCTCCGCTTTGATAGCGGGTCCCAATTAATCTGGGACTGATCTCCGCTTTACCTGCGGGTCCCAACTTACCTGGGACTGATTGGTGCACCACCCCTGACTGCTGAAAGTTCTGGTTCCCGGGTCTCGGCACCACTTGTCGCGACCCCTTGCCCGCAAGGAAGACGCAACTCAGGAATCTTCTTTCAGCAGTTTATTCAGGCCTTGATTAAAGTATCTTTTAGTGATCTTCCTTTCTCTCCCTCCCCGAGAGCCCAAGTACAGCCTAATAAAGCCCCCCACGTACCAATCTTAAGCCGCTGCGTGGATCTTTCTTATAGGGTGGCAAGGGATAGCGTGCCAACTCTCCACAAAAGAATTTGTTTATCACAGGCCACAGTGGAAGCCGGCGCCATCTTCTAATGGCGGCCACAATCTACAACAATGGCTTACCACAGTGGGCCATATTATGTTCCCCCGAAATGGCCTGTCCTGTCTCAGAACTAGTCTCCTTGGTCAACATTGTCAAGTTCTGAGGAGCCAGCGGTGATCCAATACCTGCTTTCTCAGTAAAGGCCACTCTTCAGAGCTTTCTGGCATTTGGCCATCCTCACATCAATAGGTACCAAGAAAGACTGAATCTTTCCTTGGTAAATCCAAACAAGTGAGACCACTGGGAGTGGGACTGGGACTGGATTAGGGTGGCTGACTTCCTGGATCCCACGTTCAGAGGGTTCTGTCACCAAGGATGTGAGGTTAGGTCACTTCCTTCAGGAACTAAATGAGGTTACTGCCTTGGCAACCACGTTGTCCTAACAGTTACTTTCAAGGATCCCATAAAATGGAGGGTGCCCCTACTTCCTGTGACACTTTCACTAGTTAGAATGGTATATCAACCATAGGCACCCGGGAACAGCTCTCCACACAGGCCTAGTTTGGTCCTTCTTCTCTATATTAAGAAGACAGAGGCTGATTCAGACACATTCCTTCATCCTGACCAGGTTTTTTGCAATGGAAGATGACTTTTGCTCTCTCAGTTCCTACATAGCTGCCTACAACTTCTCCAGGGATCATTTTTGCATGGACCTTTGAGTTTCTCAGTAGTTGGAAGGAATCCTACATTCCTGTATTGTAAGACCATCTCTGTCCCTGCTCTTCTGTAAAGTTAGATTGAGGCAAGAGTGTATGGTTACGGTTAATAACAGGTTCGATTTGGGTTGGGAATCATTCAGCTGGATTAATAATGGTATTGGTAACCTGCGATAATTACAAGAATATATAGGTGAAATATAAGTATATAAAAAGAAATCTAGGTAAGATTTAAAACCCAGAAGTGTATTAGGCCCTTGATTGTGATACTTAGCTTTGATTTATTTTCTGCACAGATGTCTCAGATACATCGATATACAATTGCATTGGACCTTGTGCCTTGGATGATTGATTGTCAAAGATAACTTCCAGTCAAAAAGTGATAGTCTGTAAGATTAAGAAGATAGTCGGTAGTTTAGAAAGGAGAATGAGTATAGGATTTGCACCAAAAGCTCTTTAGCTATAGGTTTTCGGGTATAGAGTAAATGTAAATGTCAGCACATGTGAAGAGTCAGTCACAATGATGAACTGGTGAAAATATGTAGGAAAACAGATATCAATAGAGAAATTAGGAAATCTGGCAAAGTATAGTCATTAGTGAAATGTCAGTAAAATAGGTAGTTGTCTCTTCATGTTTTTCTGTATACTTAACAAAACACTGTTGAAATCTTGAGAACTGTTTGCTAATCTTGTTCCCAGAACGTGCTGTCCCCAACTGCCAAACTGCAGAATGTACTCATTCACCCATTTGCACGCAAACCGCTCACTCGCCCAGACACATCAATAAAATTCCCTCTCTGCCCTCCCCAAGGAAAGTACATATGCCCTGTTTAAGCTGTTCTCAGGGCTCTCTGCTCTATTGAAGTGAGCTCTGAGCCCCAGCATGCTGGACCCCCAATAAACCCTTTGCTTTTGCATGAGACAGTCTCTTGGTGGTCTCTTTGCCTGACACTCATCCGACATTTACATATGGAGGTTCCACCGAGTTCTGGCAGCAGTGGACGAGAGACCCCAACAGGCTCCACTCGGGATTTGTAAGGTGCCTCTTTCTGGTTTCAGGTTTCAGGTTAGGGCTTGGCAAAATGGCTGTCGATGAAGAGCGTGAGCTCTCTCTCACGGTGGCTGACAGATGTGTCAAAGAGCCACAGGCCACCACCCTGGAGGACACCCTAGAGGACTCGGGAAATCGAGGAACAATAGTCCCCTCAACTCAGTGATATTTTGTTTGAGATTCGGTATTGCCAGCCCATCGGGTTTTGCCGGCTACTCTGTCCTGGTCTCAGTGTTGGACGTCCATTGCCTGTATTTATTGTCTTGTCTTGTCTGTGTCATGTGTCGTTGCTTTTACTGTTTGTGCATCTTTCATTATGGGACAGAGCACTTCAATGCCTTTGTCCCTGACCCTTCATCACTGGACCAAAGTCCGCTTAAGGGCTCAGAATCTTTCTTTTTCAGTAAAATGCTGAACCTGGCAGACTCTCTGTGCCTCAGAATGGCCCACCTTTGGATTCGGATGGCCTTTAGGAGGACATTTTTACTTCCCACTAATTTAAGAAGTCAGCGATATTGTCTTTAAGGAAGGGCCACATGGCCATCCAGATCAAAAGCCATATATATTAACCCGGCAGGACCTCTGCATATCTCCTCCATGGGTGAAGCCTTTCTTTGTCCCTGCCCTGCACCTACTCCTTCCCCCACGATCTCTCAAACTCTCTGCTCCTTCTCCTCCTCCACCCTCTTTTCTGCCTAAATCACAAGATTTAACTCTACGGGACTCTTATCCCCCTTTTTATTCCTTGCCCTCGTCTCCCAACCCCCAACACCCTCTAAGTGATTCCCCTGCTGCTGACTCAGCCTCTCCGCCATTGGAGGAAGCTAAGCCAGCCCAGCGCCCTCCAGATAACTCCATTGTGGCACACACAGCCCCTCCTCCTTTGGAGGAAGCTGGCCCAGCTAAAGGAACTCACTGGCGATGAATGATTGAAAACCCTGGAACTCCAGTGATGCTCCCCCTCCGTCCCTATGTGCCAATGATTGATGATGGCCATGGGGAAAAAATGCAAGCCTACCAGTATTGGCCTTTCTCCTCTTCAGACGTATAAAACTGGAAAAATAACAATCCCCCTTTTACCGAGGACCCCACTCGTCTCTCAGGTGTGGTTGATTCATTGATGTTTTCACACCAGCCTACTTGGAATGACTGCCAACAACATCTAGGGACTCTCTTCATGACAGAGGAACAAAAGAGAATCCTCCTGGAAGCTAGAAAATAATATCCTCGGACTAGAGGGGTGACTGACACAACTTCCAAACATATTCAACCCGGCTTTCCCTTGAACAGACCCAACTGGGACCCCAAAACCTTTGAAGGAAGGGAGCATCTGGCCACTTATCTCCAGGCTCTAATAGCGGGTATCTTAGTGGCCGCTAGGCGACCAACTAATTTGGCCAAGGTAATAGAGTTTATTCAAGGACCTGATGAATCTCCCTCTAGGTTTCTAGAGAGAATATGGAGGCATATAGTAGATATACTCCTTTTGATACTCAGGCAGAGGATCAAAAGGCATCTGTCATGATGGCCTTTATTGGGCAAGCTGCCCTGGATATTTAAAGAAAGTTACAACACTTAGATGGATTACAAGATATGACTTTGAGAGATTTAGTCAGAGAAGCCAAGAAGGTATAGTATTCGAGAGAAACTGAGGAAGTTAAGGAAGCAAAGGGAGGATAAAAGAAACAAAAGACAGACTAAGTAATTGACTAAGGTTCTTGTCACAACAACAAATAGGCCAGAAATTAAGAAACATGGAGACAGGAAGGGATACCTGGGCCCACACTAGAGGCCACCCCTGGCCTCAGATCAATGTGTCTACTGTAAAAAAAAAGGACACTGGGCCAAAGAGAGCCCTAGAAAGAGTCAGCCACGCCAGCCAGTCATTCTGACTGTGGAGGATGACTAAGAAAGTGGGGGATCAGATCTCCTCGCCGAGCTCAGGTTAACTTTTGAAGTGGAGGGGACCCCAGTAAACATGAAGTGGATACAGGGGAAATATACTCAGCCCTTAAGGCCACATTTGGCCCTCTATCAAATAAAAGGTCTCTAATTCAAGGGGCTAATTGCAGTAAATATTGGGCTTGGACAACTAAGAGGACCTGGGACCAGGGAAAACGAAAAATCCATCACTCCTTCCAAGTAATCCCAGAATGCCTGGCCCCATTGATGTTCAGAGCTCTGCTCACCAAGCTCCAGGCCAAAATAACTTATAACCCTGAAGGCCCACAAGTGGAATTTCTAAATCCTTCCATAAAAACTCCTATTGTCACAGCTCTAACTATTTCAGTAGATAATATACACCAACTCACTCATCTTGTTTTAAAGAAACTACATTCATTCCTGAAGGATCAAGAACAGAGTTTTCCACTAACCAACTCACCGTGAAAGGAAATAACTGAATGGGAAACAAAAGCCTGTCAGGTCCATCAATTGGTTAATGCTTACCCTTCCAAGCTTCCTGCAGGAAAGCACCTACGAGGAACCAGACAAGGACAATTCTGGGAAGTGTACTTTACTGAAATTAAACCAGCAAGGTAGGGACTTAAATATCTCCTAGTCTTTGTAGATACATTTTCAGGATGGATTGAAGCCTTCCCCACAAAAAAAAAAGAAAAAGAAAAAAAGAAAAAGAAAACAGTGCAAATGGTGGTCAAGAAGATCCTGGAAGATATTTTTCCAAGATACGGCCTGCCTAAAGTAATAGGGTCTGATAATGGACCGGCGTTCGTAACCCACATAAGTCAGGGGTTAGCCAGGACCCTGGGGATTTATTGAAAGTTACATTGTGCTTATAGACCCCCGAGTTCAGGACAGGCAGAATGAATGAATAGAACCATTAAAGAGACCATAATTAAGCTTAGAGACCGGCATAAAATATTGGACTATGCTCCTGCCTTATGAACAGTTTCATGCAAGAAATACTCCCTCTGTTTCTTTGTGTAACCTCACCCACTATGAAATTCTTTATGGTGCCCCTTCTCCAGTAAGGGACCTAACCCCAACTCTAAGACCTAATGATCCCTTCCACACCCCCTTGCTTGACAGACTTTAAGCTCGTGAGAGAACTCAGGATACCTGTGAAAACAGATGGCCACTGCCTAAGAACCTGGGAACGAGAGGACTCCACATCAACATCAAGTAAGATACTTCTTGTATGTAAGATGACACCAGGTGTCATCCCTGGAACCCCGCTGAAAAGGACCATACCAGGTGCTACTTATAACACCTACAGCGGTAAAGGTAGACAGAATAAATTCCTGGATCCATACCTCTCATCTCAAGCCTGCGGCCTGTCCAGACTCTGGCTGGAAATTGGAAAAGACTGGTAACCCTTTCAAATTGTGTATTCGCCATGTGGATAAAGCTATAGTCTCTCCCCTTGACCACAGTAGTCGTAACCTTCATCAGCCCGTTCAGCAGCGATGGCTGATCACAAATCCTACTGGAAAAGAAGTATGGTCTATCTCGTATACAGCCCACTTAGGGAACTAGTGACCATCTCTCCACCCAGACATTTATCAGCTGGCTATAGGTCTTTCCTATTGGGATATCCCTAATGAAGAGGATGCCACTAAAATTCCATTAAATAGCTTCCGAACCATAGGCAAAGGAAACAAACATAATGGATGTAGGGAAAAGCGAGCTAGATGCAGGTTGGCTAGCCTAGATTACTATGATTGCCTGGCGGACTATCAAAGCCACAAAGAGTAACGGCTGTGTGGGGGGAAAGCCGACTTCCTCTGTAAGTCATGGGGATGTGAGCATACAGGGACTGCCTGATGAAAATCAAGCTCCTCATCAAATTCTGTAGAGAAAAGGGAAAGAAACGGGAAATTGCTTGAAAATTGAAGGAGACCCTCATTGTTATACAAAATTACATATAAGAGGTTGTGAGGGGAATGGGAAAAAAATAAGGAGAAAAATGAATTACAGTAGATGGGGTAGAGAGAGAAGATGGGAGGGGAGGGGAGGGGGGATAGTAGAGGATAGGAAAGGTAGCAGAATACAACAGTTACTATTATGGTATTACATAAAAATGTGGATGTGTAACCGATGTGATTCTGCAATCTTTGTAATGTTTTGAATAACCAATAAAAAAAAATTCTGTACACAGCATTGACCGTATTACCAATTAGATAACCAAAGCCGATGGCCCACAGTGGGGTCTCTAGATCCTCAAATTCTGCGTGACATTTTTAACTTCTGCAAGTGCTCAAAACGGTTAAAGGACATTCCCCTATGTGGAGGCCATTTCCCTCCTTCGCTCACATCCTGACCTATGCTTCTCCAATAGATCCTCACCCTTAGTTTTCTGCTCCAGACTCTCTGCTGTCACTATCTCCTCAGCAACATGATTTCTCCCCTCCAATTACTAGATCAAAATCCAAACCTCTGCCAGTTCTCAGACCATTGCCCAATTGCTGAGGTAGCAGGTAATGAGGTACCCCTCCACCAACTCCCTCCTCTCTTCTCCTGTCAGTGCCCACACCAGATCCCACCAGGTCTTCTTACCAGCTAACCCAAATCTCAAACCAGCTGAGGAGAGCCCTCAGACCCCTTTGTCATCACTGAAAACAGGTTACTCAGAATTTAAAGTTCCTCACAGGCTTTTAGGGATACTAACTCCCGTCTTCTCCTCTGCTCTACCTGTTCTACTGCTCAAGTTTTTGTTGATAGGAAAATCCCAAACCCCTTTCCCATTATTCTTTTACATCTCTTCTTCCTCATTCTCAGATCTTCAGAACTGCTCTCAGCCCCACCTACCCCGTCTTCCCCCTCTGTACCAGGGCTACCAAAAAGTCTTATCTGACCTTCTCCAGAAGACTTCACCATGGCTGACTTTAGGACTTTCAGCAAAAGAGTCCCTATAAATAACTTCAGAGTAGATAAAGTTCCTCTTTATGTGTTGTCCTGCTCTACTTTGCCACTGGCTAAAAAAATCTGCACTCCTAAGCTAGACACCCCCTTACTAGTTTTTCACAAAATATGTGTACAAGGCCTCTGGCTTTGAGCTAGGGCTTCACAGAGATGGCTACAATTCTAAGATACAGAAGTTACAAACTGGGCTCCATGGTAACAGCTGGCAGGGGGAAAATTAAAGGGAAGAAAGAGCTCTCCCTCACCCAGGTGTCCTTGAAAAGTTAACTTGCCAAGAACAGAGGAAAAAACAGAAAAATAAACTGCTTTTTGTGAACTTCTGCAGACTGTGAACTTCTGCGCCCCTTCCCTTACATGTTGCTACAAAATTCTGAAACTACCTAAACTTGGGTTTCAGGGGATTAATTGATTACAACAGAAGTAATGCCCTCTGAATCCGATTGCAAACAAATAGGACTGTTTCCAAGTCTTCGGTACTATCTTAGGCGCCTTGCCTTGTCTGTCCCTACAACAGTAAAATTCTATATACTTAAACATTTTTTATGTTTTCATGAAATTGTCAATAGATATGATTAATTGTGTAATGGTGCAGATGTTTCCCAGAGTGCTTTATCATGATGCAGGTTCATTTTATGTTCAAATGGGGGAAATAAAACCAGGTTCCACTGGGAACATATATCCGTCACTTTAGCCATTCTATTAGGAATAGGAGTTGCTGCAGAGGCGGGCACAAGAACCACTGCCGTGGTCCATGGTACACAACAAATGACACAATTAGAAGCAGCAATAGACCAAAACTTAAAGATATTAGAATCCTCCTCACAGCTTTGCAGAAATCTTTAAACTCTCTCTCTGAAGTTGTTTTACAGAACAGTCGAGGGCTGAACCTCCTCTTCATGAGAGAAGGGGGCCATTGTTCTGCATTGATGGAAGAATGTTGTGTTCATGCTGACCATACTGGAGTGGTAAAAAAATCTATGAGTAAATTAAAAGGACAACTTGAAGAGTGTCAATGAGAGAGAGAGGCCAAAAAGGGTGGTTTGAGACTTGGTTCACAAAGTCCCCCTGGTTAACTACACATTTATTAACCCTGGCAGGTCCAATAATAATCCTCATATTATTGCTAACTATAAACTCTGTTTGCTCAACCATGTAATTTCTTTTCTCCAATCTCAATTTGGACAAGTTAAACTTATGGTAATACCCCACTAGCAGACATAGAATGTGACACCCCCCAATGATCACTTTTATGACTTAAAGTAGCCAGAAGAAGTGGGGAATGAAAGGTTAATAAAATAGGCACTTGTCAGTTCCTGTTTTTCTGTATGCTTAACAAAACACTCTTGAAATCTTGAGAAATGTTTGCTAATCTTGTTCCCAGAATGTGCTGTCCCCAACTGCCAAACTACAGAATGCACTCCCTCACCCGGTTGCACGCAAACTGCCCACTCGCCCTCACCCATTAATTAAATTCCCTCCCTGCCCTCTCCAGGGAAAGTATATAAGCTCTGCTTAAGCTGTTCTTAGGGCTCTCTGCTCTATTCAAGTGAGCTCTGAGCACCAGCATGCTGGACCCCCAATAAACCCTTTGCTGTTGCATGAGATAGACTCTGGGTGGTCTCTTCCTCCGACGCTTGCCCGACATTTACTTGGATGATTGAATGTAGAAAAGAACATCCATTCAAAATGGGATAGTCGGTAGGATTAGGAATATAGTTGGTAGGTTTAGGAATAAGAGTGAATATTGGATTTGGAAAAAAAGTTCTTTAGCAATAGGGTTTCATATAGAGAGTGAATGTAAATGTCAGCACATGTGAAGAGTCAGTCACAATGATGAACTGGAGAAAACATGTAGGAAAGCAGATATCAATAGAGACATTATGAAATCAGCCAAAGCATAAAGTTAGTGATAGGATTACACATTCAACAAGGTTGACTTTAATTATATAATCTTAGGAAGAAACAAATATGTAGTCATGAATAGGATTGACATTTGAGAGCATTAGGCAAGTGGACATGGATGATTTAATAATGCAGGTTCACTTTCCATTTAGGTTTTGGTACAATCATAAGTGTGACCTTTGCATTTTGTGTTCAGAATATTACTGTGATACAATGTATATGTAGATTGGGTGACATGAGTATTTCTTTTATCATTTCTGGGAGCAATATTTTGAAGACGTATAAATTAGTATTGTGGGTACAAAGATTTGTACACTGTGTCTATGAATATAGAGGTTTGCTGGCCTAAAGACATCTTGAGAAACTGCCTCTGAGGCTGGGCACTTGAAATATATGTTGTTGTCAGAAGCTTTAGCTTCCTTTGTAGTGAGACCATCAAAGCTGGATCTGCATCTATGTGACCTGGAGGACATGTGTTCTTATTTTCCAATGAACATGTTGCAGCAGTAATGAATTCTCTTTTTGTAGGTAAACTATGGCCATTGGGGCTAAGCGTCTCCCCGTGTGGACTGTGAAGCCCTTTGGTCATACTCCACTTTTCATGGTCTTTCTTTTTGCTACACTGGGAGTTTGGTATTTGCTTCACGAAATACAAGGAGTTCAAATGTGTCGCAGTGCTGTAGGGCATTCTGTCACGTGTGGTTGGTCAGTGTCTGCCGGAGAACGCACCAACCAGGCTTCTATCCCACATAGCTTGCACCCTTGTCTATAGCAACCTGATTCTGAACATTGCCCAGAAACATCTCCATATACCAAGATGCCTTTTCATATAATTGTCTGCTGGCTGCACCATGTCAGTCACAGGACATTTGGAAGCCAATGGCAGATCTACATGGCCACACCACAGATGTATTATCACACACTTGCTAACCACTGCTCTAGGCTCACTACTCAGAAGGCTCCAACTTAGTGACATCTCTGTTCTACAGCATTTTCATGAAATCCAGTCAATCAAGGCACTGTCTGGTATACCCATGATCAGCAATAGGACATGAAAATGTTTTCCAGTGCCACCTGGTCAAGGGAATGTCGAAAATTTCATGGTATTTATCTCGTCATTTTTCAAGGATGAATTTGGAGCCACTGTGGGTTTCCCATTCATCCAGGAATCATAAAATTTTGAGGAAGCTCATTTGAATGAAACCTCTGAAGAACACTCACAGGCAAGGCTTCTCAAAAAGGGGGCAAAAGGTCACATGAAGCCAGGCCCATTGAGGTCTACAATGTGAGATCCATGTGTGTTTTGTCTCTTAACTATGGCTGCCAACTCTTTAGGAATAAAATCATGTAATATCCTGGATGGGATTCCCAGGGAAATTTGGAAAGCCATGCTGGGCCTAGAACTCAGTTTCCAAGGGCGACTCTCATGCGTGGCCTCCTATAATCCCAATATGATTTCATGGCAATACTTCTCTGAGGTCAGTTCCAGAACTCAGACTTATGGGGAATCACACCAGTGTTCAAACCCAGGTGGACCCAGTCATCTCTTCCAACCACCAACAAATGACCACATTTAAAACCAAAACACTCTCAAATGGCCCTCTGCTCCTTCCATATAGACACTCATCATTATCTCTGACTGCAGGCTTCCATGAGGGACACAGCACAAGACAGTGTCCAAAATAAGCTCCCTTGTCCCTCATTTGCCTAAATTCAGGGTGGCCTGGACACCCTTCCTGTGAAGCAGGAGTTATCAAATATGCCTGCCATTAATACTGCTCTGCTTCTGCAATTTGATGCCTACTGACTGTCAGGTATAGATTCTTTATGTGATTTAGAGTCATGAAAAAACCCAAGAAACTCTGCAGGGCTTTGAAGAACTCATTTGACCCAAATGATCCCTATTCTCACTTGATGGAGGTCAGAAACCTAACCCAGGAAGGCAAGAGACTTCATCCACAATGACTGATATTTTTACCATTTTGGTTTTGGATACACACATGGGAACATTCTTTAGATCCATCAGGTGCTGAGAATCTAAGCCACAGCCTCAAACAGGGCCAAGAGACTGATTCAGAAACATCCCTTTCCAAAGCAATTAAGCAAAGAGCCACAGGTGATGCCCATTCATTTCCATTTGAAAACTGTTTTCTTCAGGCTTCACAAAGGGGTGGCCTGAGTCAAGGACCTTCCTGACAATCAGTGCAACAGAACAATAGGTAAGCAGAAGGCCCAAAGCAGGGTTTCTCCACTGACACTTTCCTGGTCACACTGATATCTGAGTTTTATGAGATGCTCGCCATTTCCTTCAGCTATCCAGTTCATGGCCTTGTCTCAGAGTTTGGAGGTGGTACATATTTGGACATAAAACCATGAGCCTATTCTTGATAGTGGCCAGAATTCGGGAAGAAAACAGGAACTTAGGAAGATAATAGGGGTTGCTCATCCATAAGGCAAGCTGCAATCAATTCATAAATTCGGTAGGATGAATGCTGGGAAGCTTTCTACTAGACAGGACATATCCATTGATGCATTCTCTTTTCTCAGATCTACAACCATGGACACAGTGGGATACACCGACACAGAAACACTCGCCTTGTCAAATGACTTTCTAGAAACACTCCACTCTAAACAAAACAAACTGCCTTTCCTACCTATTCTAAGAACATGAGACAAAACCACAAACCTACACCAACACCCAAAAAGGCACTTCCTACCCCCAATAGGTCTGTGACTATCCAGAGTGTCGTCTGACTGGTGGGCCATACTATGTTCCCCCAAAATTGGCCTGTCCTGTCTCAGATCTGGTCTCCCTGGCCAAATCTGTGCAGTTGTCAGGAGACAACAGTGAGCGACTCCCTGCTTTTTAAGGAAATTTCCCTCTTCAGAGCTCTCCTGGCATTTGGAAATCCTCACATCAGTAGACACCAAAAAAGACTGTCTCTGTCCTTGGTAAAGCAAATCAAGTGATCCCACTGGGACTGGGACTGGGACTGGCTCTGGGTGCCTGGCTACCTGGATCCCAAGTTCAGAGAGTTCCATCATAAAGGATGTAGGTGAGGTCACCTCCTTCAGAAACTGAATGAGGTCACTGCCTTGTCCACCACTTTGTCCTAACTGTTGCTTCCTAGGTTCTCATGAGATGGAGGCTCCCCCTACTTCCTGTCACACATTCACAATTTGAATGATATAGAAACCATATTCACCTGGGATCAGCTCTCCACACAGGCCTGGTTTGGTCCATCTTCTCTACCTTAAGAAGAGAGAGGCTTATTCAGACACATCCCTTCATCCTGACCAGGTTGTTTGCCATGGAAGATGACTTTTGCTCTGTCAGGTCCTTCATAGCTGCCTACAGCTTCTCCAGGGATCATTTCTGCGTGGTCTTTTGAGGTTCTGAGCAGGTGGAAGATCCCCTAGCTTCATTTATTGTAAGTCCAACTCTGTCCCTGCTCTTCTGTAAAGTTAGATTGAGGGAACGGTGTATGGTTAGGGTTAATAGCATGTTCGATTTTGATTAGAAATCATTCTGCTGGATGAATAATGGTTTGGGAACTGGCGATATTTACAAGAATGTATAACTGAAATATAAATATGAAAACAGAAATCTAGGTAAGATTTGAAGCCCATATGGGCATTTGGCTATTGATTGTTATACTAAGCTTGAATTATGTTCTGCACTGAGATCTCAGATAAATTAACAAACAATGGCAGAGAACGCGGTACCTCAGTTGATTGAATTTAGATGAGATCATCCAGTCCAAAAGCGATAGTTCGTAGGATTAGGAAGATTGTCAGTAGAATTAAGAAGACGAGTGAGTTCACGTGATGGACCAAAAATTCTTTAGCAATAGAGTTTCAGTTAGAGAGTGCATGTAAATGTCAGCACATGTGAAGAGTCAGTCACAATGATGAACTGGGGAAAATATGTAGGAAAGGTGATATCAATAGCGACATTAGGAAATCAGGCAAAGTATAAAGTGAGTGATAGAATTAGACGTTTTCAACAGGGTTGAGGTTGAAAATATATTCTTAGGAAGAAACAATTATGTCGTCACCAATAGGATTGACATTTCAGAGAATTAGGGAACCTGGACATGGATGTTTTTAGTAATCCATGCTCAATTTAAATTTATGTTTTATTACAATCATAAGTGTGACCTTTGCATTTTGTTTCCAGAATATTACTGTGATAAAATGTATATGTAGATCAGGTGTCATGAGCATCTCTTCCACCATTTTGGGGAGCAATATTTTGAAAATTTATAAATTAGTATTGGGGATAAAATAGTTGTACCATGTGTTGATGAATATAGAGATGAAGCATGAATTGCCATATTGTGAATAAATTATATAACTGGTTCCAACTTTAAATAATGCATTGAATTGATATCTGAAAATATATAGGAAATCTTATATTGATATAGATACTTTCATTCCAACCTGTTATACATCTAATGGTAATATTAGGGTTACGGTTTATCATGAAGTGTGTGTGATTTTTGCTTCAAAAATGATTATAAAATCGAAAGTAATGTGTTTAGAAGAAGTCTAGAGAAAAGACCACTAAAGAATCATAGTGGAATACAGATGTTCTGAAAAAGGAAGTGATTGAAAGTGAACCAAATGCCTTTAAATTTGTGAACTTGGGGATGAAAGGATATATTCTATGACGTCCATAAACTGAAGCAATAGTAATGTACCAGTGTTGAATAAAAATGAACTACAAAATTCATATCATGTCCCATAGGAATGTAACTCCATTGATGTTAAACTTGGTAAGTTACTATAGAAATATTAGGATATATAAGGACCATTCACTGAAGTTAGTTTTCAGTACTAGGAAAGAAATATGTATTTCAGGTGGTTAAATATTTCTGAGAATTATCTTTTGAAATGTTGATTAAAAATCCACATACATGAACTTGAATGAATTTAGGGAGTGTATAATAAGACACATGTATTTCATATTTTGGAAAATCTGGAGAGTATATATATTACACACACACACACACACACACACACACACACACACACACACATTAAAATGTAGCAATATATATGCCAATCGAAATTTATCATGAAACATATATCATCCACATATCTAAAAATATTAATTTTACTGAACATGGATTTATGTATAATGTTGTTCCCTAGGAAGCTCACAAATAGGTTGAATTTTCAGTTCCATCAGTATTTAGGGGGAGTGATCTATTCTCAAAATTTGTATATTCCAAAGTCAGTGAGCTTACAAGAATGTACGTGTGATACCAGTAGGATTCTATATATGCATAAAAATATACATGTGCTGAATAGGCTACAGAGAATTGGAGACAGGAATCTACATATGTGTTAACTTTAAAAACTCATTGAGAAATATTACATTAAAAAGTTGACTAGATTTATAACACATACCTTTGATAAAGCAGAAGGAAAATCCAAGTATACACCATGCCTTCTACAAAAGACATGTATTTCTATTTTGTTAGGTTTCTTTTTCTCCATCATTTTAGGATAAGTGGTCAGAGTCTAGTAGCATATGGGTTAGTGTCAGGCATTCATTATTTCAAATGGAAAATAGGATAATGAATCCAATGTGTATGCAAATATGTGCTACACAATAATCTTCACACTCTCATCCAGAACAATGCCTTGACATTACCTTTGCCCTAAGTGAGACACAATTAGAGGAGAAGAGTGAGAAATCTGTGAATACATATCTGGAATGGAAAATGCTCAGGAGTTCACAACCTGGGAGGTGGTGGAGGAGTTTCCAAAAGTAAGGGAAAGTTTAAACACTCCACAACCATGGAGCTCTGCTGGCCAAAAGACTTCTGGAGAAACTGCCTCTGAGGTGTGGTACTGGAAATATATGTTGTGGTGAGGAGCTTTATCTTTATTTGTAGTGAAACCATCAAAGCTGGGTCTGCATCTATGTGACCTGGAGAAAATGGTTTCTTATTTTCCAATGAACATGAGGCAGCAGAGCTGAAAACTCTTTTTGTAGGTAACCTGTGGCCACTGGCCTAAGTGTCTCTCCGTGTGGACTGTGAAGCCATTTGGTCATCCTCCACTCTTCGTGGTGTTTTATGCTGCTCCACTGGTTGTTTGTATTTGCTTAATGAAATGAAAGGGGTTCAAGTGGGACACAGTGCTGGAGGGAAATCTGTGACATGTGGTGGTTCAGAGTATGCTGGAGAATGCACCAACCAGGCTTCTATCCCACATAGCTTGTCCCCTTGATCATAGCAATCTGATTCTGAACATTGCCCTGAAACCTCTCCATATAACAAGATGCCTTTGCAAATAAGGGTCTGATGGGTGCACCATGTCAGCTAAAATCCATTTGGACGTCAATGGCAGATCCACATGGCACCACCACAGATATTTTATCACACACCTGCACACCACAGCTCTGGTCCCACTACTCCACAGTCTCCAACTAACTGGAAACTCTGTTCTACACCATTTTCAATATACCAATCAATCAAGGAACTGTCTGGTGCACTCATGATCAGCAAGAGGACATCCAAAGGTTCTCCAGTGCCACCTCATCATGCAAATTCCAAAAATTTTGTGGTATTTATCTAGCCATTTTTCACAGATAAAGTTGGAGGCAGTGTGGGTTTCAATTCATTCAGAAACCGTAAAATGTTGAGGAAGCTCATTTCAATGAAAGCTCTGGAGAACTCTCACAGGCAAGGCTTCCCAAAGAGTGGCCATGTAGTCACATGAACCCAGGCGAATTGGGGTCTACAAAGTGAGGTCCATGTGTGTTTTGACTCTCAACTATGGCTGCCAAGTCTTTAAGTATAAAATCATATGATATCCTGGCTGACATTCCAAGTGCGATGTGGAAAGGCACCCTTGGCCTAGATCTCAGTTTCAAAGGCGACTCTCATGGGTGGCTTCCTAAATTCCCAACACAATTCATGGCAATACTTCTCTAAGGTCAGTTCTAGAACTCAGTCTCTAAGGGGAATAACACCAGAGTTCAAGCCCTGGTGGACCCAGTCATCTCTTCCAACTGCCACACAAATGACCACAATAAAAACCAAAACACTCCCAAATGGCCCTCATCTTCTTCAATAGAGACACTCATCATAACCTCACGCTTGAGGTTTCCTTAAAAGGCACAGCCCAAGACAGTGTCCAAAATAAACTCCCTTTCCCCTCATTTGTCTAAAGTCAGGGTTGCCTGGACACCCATTATGTGAACAAGGAGTGATCAAATAGGCCTGAATTTAATACTGCTCTGCTTCTCCAATTTGAGGCCTACTGTCTGTGGAGTATAGATTCTTGATGTGAATTGGTGTCATGAGAAAACACAAGCACATATTGGCTCCCTCTGCAGGGTTTTAAAGAACTTATGTGACCCAGAAAATCTCTATTCTCACTTAATGGTGGTTAGGAACCGTACAGAGGAAAGTGAGAGACTTCATCCTCAATGACTGCTCTTTGGGCCATTTTGGTTTTTGATGCACACATGGGATCTTACTTTAGATCTATCAGGTGCTGAAAATCTAAGCCACAGCCTCACACATGGCCAAGAGGGTGATTCAGACACATTCCTTTCCAAAGCATTTAAGCAAAGAGCCACAGGTGATACCCAATCATTTCTATTTGAAAACTGTTTTCTTCAGGATTAACAAAGGGGTGACCTGAGGCAAAGACCTTCCTGACATTCAGGGCCACTGAAGAACAGGTAAGCAAAAGGCCCAAAACAGAGTTTCTCCAATGAGACTTTCTTGGTCAAACTGATAACTGAGTTTTCTGAGCTGCTCACATTTCCTTCAGCTTTCCAGTACATGGCCATGTCACAGACCTTGGAGGCGATATATATCTTTGACTCGAAACATGAGCATATTCTGGATATTGGCAAGAATTCAGGAAGAAAACAGAAATTTAGGAAGATAGTAGGTGCTGCCCATCCATAAGGCAAGCCGCTGTCCATTCTTAAATTGGGCAGGATGAATGCTGGGAAGCTTTCTACTAACCATGACAGATATATTGATGCATTCTCTTTTCTTATTCCTACAACCACGGACACAGTGGGATACACAGACATAGAAACACTCGCCTTGTCAAACGACTTACTAAGAAAAGTCCACTCCAAACCAAACAAAATGCTTATCCTACCAATTCTCAGAACATGTGACAAAGCCACAAACCCACACCCACACCCACACCCACAAAGGCACCTCCTTCCCCCAAGAAGGTCTTTGACTATCCGGAGTGTCCTCTGACTGGTGGGCCTTGCTATGTTCCTCCGAAATGGCCTGTCCTGTCTCAGATCTGGTCTCCTTGGCCAAGTCTGTGAAGTTGTCAGGAGCCAGCGTATAGAAACTACCTGCTTTCTCAGGAATGGCCCCTCTTCAGAGCTTTGCTGGCATTTGGCATCCTCACATCAGTAGGTACCAAGAAATACTGACTCTGTCCTTGGTAAATCCAAACAAGTGAGCCCACTGGGACTGGGACTGGGACTGGATTTGGGTGCGAGGCTTCTTGGATCCAAAGTTCAGAGATTCCATCACCAAGAAGTTTGGTAGTTCACTTCCTTCAGGAACTGAATTATATCACTGCCTTGGCAACCACTTTGTCCTAACAGTTGCTTCGAAGTGTCCCATGAGATGGAGGCTGCCTCTACTTCCTGTGACACTTTCAAAAGTTAGAATGGTATACCAACAATAGGCACCTAGGAACAGCCATCCACACACGCCTGGTTTGGTCCGTCTTCTCTAAATTAAGTAGAGAGAGGCTGACCTTCATCCTGACCAGATTGTTTGCCATGGAACATGACTTTTGCTCTCTCAGGTTCTTCATAGCTGCATACATCTACTTCAGGTATAATTTCTGCTTGGACCTTTGAGGTTCTCAACAGGTGGAAGATCCCCACCATTTCTGTATTGTAAGAAAAACTCTGTCCGTGCTCTTTTGTATAGTTAGATTGAGGGAAAAGTGTATGGTTAAGGTTAATAACAGGTTCGATTTGGGTTAGGAATCATTCTGCTTGATGAATAATGGTATTGGGAACCTGTGATATTTATAAAAATACACAAGTGAAATATAAGTATGAAAACAGAAATCTAGGTAATATTTGAAGCCTAGAAGGGCATTAGGCCCTTGATTGGGATACTTAGCATTGAATTATGTTCTGCACAGATGTCTCAGATAAATCGATATATGATGCATAGGACCTTGTACTTTGGATGACTGAATGTCGAAGAGAACATCCAGTCAAAAAGGGATAGTTGGTATTATTAGAAAGATAGTCGGTAGGTTTAGGAAGAAGAGTGAGTATAGGATTGGCCCCAAAAGTTCTTTAGCAATAGGGTTTCGGGTAGAGAGTGAATGTAAATGTCAGCATATGTGAAGAGTCAGTCACAATGATGAACTGGGGAAAATATATAGGAAAGCAGATATCAATAGAGACATTAGGAAATCAGGCAAACTATAAAGTGAGTGATAGGATTAGACATTTTCAACAGGCTTGAGGTTGCATATATAATCTTAGGAAGAAACAAATATGTACTCACCAATAGGATTGAAATTTGAGAGCATTAGGCAACCTGCACATGGATGTTTTTAGTAATCCTTGCTCACTTTCCATTTAGGCTTTGGTACAATCATAAATGTGACCTTTGCTTTTTGTGTCAAGAATATTACTGTGATAAAATGTATATGGAGATCAGGTGACATGAGTATTTCTTCCACCATTTCTGTGAGGAATATTTTGAAGACATATAAATTAGTATTGGGGGTACAAATAGGTGTACCCTGTGTCTTTGGATATTGAGATAATGCATGAATAGACCATACTGAGAATAAATAATATATCTGATTCCAACTTTAAATAATGTTTTGAATTGATATCTGAAAATATACAGAAAATCTTATATTGATATACAATCATTCATTCCAACCAGTTACACATCTAATGATAGTATTAGGGTTATGGTTTATCATGAAGAATGTGTGAGTTTTGCTTCAAAATTGATTATGTAATTCAAAAATAATGTGTTGGGTTAGAAGTCTTATGAAAATCCAGTCAAGAGACCTGGAGGGGAATACATGTGTTTTGAAGAAGGAATTGATTGAAGGTGAAACAAATGCCTATAAATTTGTGAAATTGTGGATGAAATATATATATACAATGATATATATATATATATATATATATATATATATATATATATATATATATATATATATACAGAGAGAGAGAGAGAGAATATATAGGTGAAATATATGTATGAAAACAGAAATCTAAGTAAGATTTGAAACCCAGAGGGGCACTGGGACCTTTAGTGGGATACTTAGCTTTGAATTACTTTCTGCAAATTTGTCGCAGATAAATCCATATACAATGGCATAGGACCTTGTACTTTGGATGATTGAATGGAGGAGAGATCATCCAGTCAAAAAGGGATAGTCGGTAGTGAAAGGTTAATAAAATTGTTACTTTTCACATCCTGTTTTTCTGTATGTTTAACAAAACACTGTGGAAATCTTGAGAATTGTTTGCTAATCTTGTTCCCAGAGTGTGCTGTCCCTAACTGCCAAACAACAGAATGTACTCCCTCACCTGGTTGCATGCAAACTGCCCACTCGCCCTAACCCATCAATAAACTTTCCTCCCTGCCCTCTCCAAGGAATGCATATAAGCTCTGCTTAAGCTGTTCTCAGGGCTCTCTGCTCTATTCAAGTGAGCTCTGAGCCCCAGCATGCTGGACCCCCAATAAATTTTTTGCTGTTGCATGATAAAGTCTCTTGGTTGTCCCTTCCTCCGACGCTCGCCCGACCTTACATATGGAGGTTCCTCGGAGATCCAGCAGCGGTGTATGAGAGACCCCAATGGAACCCTCTCGAGTAAGTAAGGCAACTCTTGCTGGTTTCAGGTTTCAGGTTAGGGCTGGGCAAAATGGCTGTCAATGAAGAGTGTGAGCTCTCTCCGACGGTGGCTGAGAGCCGTGTTACAGAACCACAGGCCGCGTGCCTGGAGGACGCCCCAGAGGACTCGGGAAATCGAAATACAATAATCTCCTCGACTCAGTGATATTTTGTTTCAGATTCAGTATTGTTAGCCCATCGGGTTTTACCGGCTACTCAGTCCTAGTCTCAGAGTTGGACATCCATTGCCTGTCTTTATTGTCTTGTCTTGTCTGTGTCATGAGTTGTTGCATTCCACTGTTTGTGTATCTTTCATTATGGGACAGAGCACTTCAATGCCTCTGTCCCTGACCCTTGATCACTGGACCAAAGTCCGCTTAAGGGCTCAGAATCTTTCTTTATCAGTAAAGCTCCGGATGTGGCAGACTCTCTGTACCTCAGAATGGTCCACCTTTGGAGTCGCATGGCCCCTAGAAGGATCTTTCTACTTCCCACTAATTTAAAAATTCAGAGGTATTGTCTTTCACCCGGGGCAACAAAGCCATCAGGATCAACAGCCATATATCTTAACTTAGCAGGACCTCTGCAAATCTCCTCCTCCATGGTTGAGTCCTTTCTTTGCCCCTGCCCCTGCTCTGAATTTTCCCCCACTTTCTCTCAAACCCTCTGCTCCTCCTCCTCGTCCACCCTCTGTTCTCCCTGAGTCACCAGATTTGATTCTACTGGACTCCCCTCCTTCTCCTTATTTCTTGCTCTCATCCCCCAACCACCAACACCCTCTAAATGATTCTCCTGCTGCTCACTCAGCCTCTCCTCCATTGGAAGAAGCTAAGGTGGCCCAGCGCCCTCCAGCTAATTTCCCCGTGGCACCCAAAGCCCCTCCACACTTGAGGAAGCAGGCCCGGCTAAAGTAACTCGCTGGCGGCGAATGATAGAAAACCCTGAAACTCTATGGATGCTCCCCCTCCATTCTTATGGGCCAATGATTGATGATGGCCATGGGGGAAAAATGCAAGCCTACCAGTATTGGACTTTGCCTCTTCAGACCTATGTAACTGGAAAAATAACAATCCCCCTTTTTCCGAGGACCCCACCTGGCTCACAGGTCTGGTTGAGTCATTGATGTTTTCACACCAGCCTACTTGGGATGACTGCCAACAACTCCTAGAGACTCGCTTCATGACAGAGGAACAATAGAGAATCCTCCTGGATGCTGAAAAAAATATCCTCAGACCAGATGTGCGACCAACACAACTTCCCAACATAATCAAAGCCGGGTTTCTCTTGAACCGACCCAACTGTGGCCCCAAAACCTTTGAAGGTAGGGAGCATCTGTCCACTTATCACTGGGCTCTAACAGTGGGTCTCCAAGCAGCCGCTAGGTGACCAACTAATTTGTCCAAGGTAAGAGAGATTATTCAAGGGCCTGATGAATCTCCCTCTATGTTTCTAGAGAGAATTATGGAGGCATATAGTAGATATACTCATTTCGATCCTCAGGCAGAGGATCAAAATGCATCTGTCATGATGGCCTTTACTGGGTAAGCTGCCCTGGTTATTAAAAGAAAGTTACAATGCTTAGATGGACTACAAGATATGACTTTGAGGGATTTAGTCAGAGAAAGGAAGAGAAGGGAGCAAACAGAGGATAAAAGAAACAAAAGGCAGACTGGTGCGTTGACTAAGGTCCTGGTAACAACAAAAAATAGGCCAGAAATTAAGAAACAGGGAGACAGGAAGGGATACGTTGGCCCACGCCAGAGGCCACCCCTGGCCTCAGATCAATGTGCCTACTCTAAAGAAAAATGACACTGGGCCAAAGTGTGCCAGAGAAAGTGACAGCCACGCCAGCCAGACATTGTGACTCTGGAGGATGACTAAGAAAGTTGGGGATCAGATCCCCTCCCCGAGCTCAGGGTAACTTGTGATGTGGAGGGGTCCCCAGTAAACTTTGAAGTGGATACGGGGGCAATAAAATCAGTCCTTAAGGCCCCATTGGCCCTCTATCAAATAAAAGGTCTCTAGTTCAAGGGGCTAATGGCAGTAAATATTGGGCATGGACAACTAAGAGGACCATGGACCTAGGGAAAGGAAAAATCCATCACTCCTTCCTAGTAGTCCTAGAATGCCCGGCCCCATTGATGGGCAGAGATCTGCTAACCAAGCTCTGGGCCAAAATAACTTTTAACCCTGAAGGCACCCTAATGGAATTTCTAAATCGTTCAGTAAATACTCCAAGAGTCACGGCTCTAACTATGTTAGTAGAAAATGTACATCAACTCACTCACCTTGGTTCAAAGAAACTGCATTCATTCCTGAAGGATCAAGAAAAGAGTTTTCCACTAACCGACTCACAGCAAAAGGAAATAACTGAATAGGTAAAATATGCCTGTTGGGTCCATCAATTGGTTAATGCTTACCCTTCCAAGCTTCCTGCAGGAAAGCACTTACAAGGAACCAAACCAGGACAATTCTGGGAAGTGGACTTTACTTAAATTAAGCCAGCAGGGTATGGGCTTGCATATCTCCTAGTCTTTGTAGATACATTTTCAGGATGAATTGAAAACTTCCCCACAAAAAAAAGAAAAGAAAAAAAAAAGAAACAGTGCAAATGGTGGTCAAGAAGATCCTAGAAGATATTTTTCCAAGATACGGCCTGCCTAAGTTAATAGGGTCTGATAATGGACCAGTGTTCGTGGCCCAGGTAAGTCAGGGGTTAGCCAGGACCCTGGGGATTAATTGGAAATTACATTGTGCTTATATACCCCAGAGTTCAGGACAGGTAGAAAGAATGAATAGAACCATTAAAGAGACCTTAACGAAATTAAGCTTAGAGAGTGGCATCAAAGATTGGACTATGCTTCTGCCTTATGCACTGTTTCATGCAAGAAATACTCACTCTGTTTATTTGTGTAACCTCACCCCCTAGGAAATTCTCTATGGTGCCCCTCCTCCAGTAAGGGACCTATCCCGAACTCTAAGACCTAATGATCTTTTCCACACCCCGTTGCTTGACAGACTTAAAATTCTTGAAAGAACTCAGCGATACCTTTGGAAACACCTGGCCACTACCTACCAACCTGGGGACGTGGGGATTCCACATCTATATCAAGTAAGAGACTTCGTCTACATAAGATGACATCAGTTGTCATCCCTGAAACGCCGCTGGAAAGGACCATACCAGGTGCTACTTATAACAACTACAGTGGTAAAGGTAGACGGAATCACTTCCTGGATCCATGCGTCTCATCTCAAGCCTGTGCCCTGTCCAGACTCTGGCTGGAAACTGGAAAAGACTGGTAACACTTTCACATTGTCCATTCGCCATGTGTATAAGGCTATAGACTCTCCCTTTGACCACCAGTAGTCCTAACCCTCATCAACCCATTCAGCAGCTTTGGCTGATCACAAATCCTACTGGAAAAGAAGTATAATCTGTCTCACATACAGCTCCCTTAGGGATCTGGTTGCCATCTCTCCACCCAGACATTTGTAAGCTGGCTATATGCCTTTCCTATTGGGATATCCCTGATGAAGAGGATCCCACTAAAATTCCACTAAATCCCTTCTGTACCATATATAATGGAAACAAACAGTATGGATTTAAGGACACACGAACCAGATGCAGGTCGGCTTGCCTAGATTACTATGTTTGCCTGGTGGACTATCAAAGCCAGAAATAGCCACGGCTGTGTGGTGGAAAAGCCGACTTCTTCTGTAAGGCATGGGGATATGAGCATACAGGGGCTGCCTGATGGAACCCAAACTCTTCATCAAATTCAGTAGACAGCATTGGCCATATTACCAATTAGATAACCAAAACCGATGGCCCCCAGAGGGGTCACTAGATCCTCAAATTCTGCTTGAACTTTTTAACTTCAGCAAGTGCTCAAAAGGGTGAAAAAAGATTCCCCTTTGTGGAGTCCTTGCCCTCTGAGACTGTCTGAATCCAGGGAACAGGGGACTTCTCTAAAGAGCTTTGCAACTCTGGGCCACATAACCTCCCCATCAGGGAGATTAATCAGACCACTGGAGAACTGAAAGCCGATCAGTGCATTTGCTGAAAAAGAGGAGAGTCATCAGAGAAGGGAGACATCCCTGATGCTTCCGAGGGAAGCCAAATGGTCAAGCTAGACCTGGACCCACCTAGCGCAAATGGCACTAGCAGAACTGAGAAGCTGCTCTCAAGTTTCCCCAGGAATGACTCCCATGAAAGCTCAGCTGACCCTTAACAATAGATAGAAACAAAAGTCAGTTTGACTGCTTCATCTTAAACACTTAGCAAAGACAGTTGAAAGCAAAATACAGCCATTCCTGGGCATTTTAAATAATAATAATAATAATGATAATAATAATAATAATAATAACAACATTTTAAGGTATACACTTCATGTTAACCTCCCAAAATAAGTAAGACTGTTGGCTACAAAGAAGGATTCTCAGACAGGAATGTCTGATAACTATAAAAAAAGACTATCAAGAGGAGCTGCCATAGGAAGAAGTTTTTAGTTTTAGGCCTACAGATATTCCTAACCTACACAGGTAGGCTTGGCGTTTGCTAGTACAATTATCCAGCCCTGAGTATCAGAATTAAAAGTTTCTCTATTAGACACAGCGGTAATACAAGTAAAAGGATTTTGCAAGATCAGATGACATTAAATCATTAAACTGTATTTTATGGGGAGGAACAACTTTAACACTAAAAGTTAAATATTAAGTTGACAGTCTTGATAACTGGGGATATTAAAGACTGGTGAGGAAACTTCTATAGAGTCACATGTTTCAACTGCTACAACATTTATTCCGTACTCAGGGCAACAGAAAAATAGGTAATCAAAAGGCCAAAAGCAGGGTTTCTCCAATGAGAGTTTCATGGTTACACTGATATCTGAGTTTTCTGACATGGTCGCTATCCCTTCAGCTATCCAGTACATGGCCATGTCACAGAAAATGGAGGTGGTACATATTTGGACACAAAACCATGATCCTATTCTGGAGAGTGGCCAGAAGTCAGAAATAAAACAGGAACTTAGGAAGATAGCAGGTGTTGCCCATCGATAAGGCAAGTTGCAGTTCATTCATAAATTGGGCAGGATGAATGCTGGGAAGATTTGTACTAGACAGGACACATCCATTGATGCATTCTCTTTTCTAATGTCTACAACCATGGACACAGTGGGATACACAGACATAGAAACACTCGCCTTGTCAAATGACTTACTAAAAACCATTCACTCCAAACCAAGCAAACCGCCTTTTCTACCTATTCTCAGAATATGACACAAAACCACAAACCCACACCCACACCCACAATTAACCTCCTTCCCCCAAGTAGGTCTGTGACTCTCTGTAGTTTCCTCTGACTGGTGGGCCATACTATGTTCACCAGAAATGTCCTGTCCTATCTCAGATTTGATCTCCTTGGGCAACTCTGTGAACTTTTGAGGCAGTGAGCCTCTACCTACTTTCTCAGGAAAGGCCCCTCTTCAGAGCTTTCCTGGCATTTGACCATCTTCATATCAGTAGGTACCAAGAAAGACTGCCTCTTTTCTTGGTAAATCCAAACAAGTGATACCCCTGGGACTGGGACTGGGACAGGCTTTGGGTGCCTGGCTTCCTGGATCCCAAGTTCCGAGAGTTCCATCAACAAGGAAGTTGGGTGAGGTCACTTCCTTCAGGAACTGAATGAGGTCACTGGTTTGGAAACCACTTTGTCCTAACTGTTGCTTCCAAGGGTCCCATGAGATGGAGGCTTCCCCTACTTCCTGTGACACTTTCACAAGTTAGAATGGTATATCAACCATAGATACCCGGGAACAGCTCTCCAAACAGGACTGTTTGGGTCTACCTTCTCTACATTAAGAACAGAGAGGCTGATTCAGAAACAACCTTCCATCCTGACCAGGTTGTTTGCAATGGAAGATGACTTTTGCTCTCACAGGTCCTTCAGAGATGTCTACATGTTCTCCAGGGATCATTTCTGTATGAACCTTTGAGTTTTTCAACAGGTGGAAGATCCCCTACATTCCTGTATTGTAAGACCAACACTGTCCCTTCTCTTCTGTAAAGTTAGATTGAGGGAACATTGTATGGTTAGGGTAAATAACAGGTTCGATTTGCATTAGGAATTATTCTGCTTGAGTGAATAATGTTTTTGGAAAACTGTGGTATTTATAAGAATACATATGTGAAATATAAGTATGAAAACAGAAATCTGGGTAGATTTGAAGTCCAGAAGGACATTGCATTCTTGATTGGGATACTTAGCTTTGAAATATGTCCTGCAAAGATATTTCAGATAAATCAATAATCAATGGCATAGGACATTATACCTTGGAAGGTTGAATGTAGAAGTGAACATCCACTCAAACAGGGAAAGCCGGTAAGATTAGGAAGATATTCAGTAGGATTCAGAAGAAGAGTGAGTACAGGATTTGGTCCAAAATTTCTTTAGCAATAGGGTATCGGGTAGAGAGTGAATGTAAATGTCAGCACATGTGAAGAGGCAATCACAGTGGTGAACTGGAGAAAATATTTAGGAAAGCAGAAATCAAAAGAGATATTAGGAAATCAGGCAAAGTATAAAGTGAGTGATAGGGTTAGACATTTGCAACAGGGTTGAGGTTGGATATATAGTCTTAGGAAGAAACACATATGTAGTCAACAATAGGATTGACATTTGACAGCATTAGGCAACCTGGACATGGATGTTTTCAGTAATCCAAGCTCACTTTCCATTTAGACATTGATACAATCATAAGTGTGACCTCTGCTTTTTGTGTCCAGAATATTACTGTGATAAAATGTATATGTAGATCAGGTGACATGAGTATTTCTTCCACCATTTCTGGGAGCAAAATTTTGAAGACTAATAAATTAGTATTGGGGTTACAAATAGATGTACCCTGTGTCTATGAATATAGAGATAATGGATGAATAGACCATACCATGAATAAATAATATAACTGGTTCCAACTATAAATAATGGATTGAATTGATATCCGAAAATATACAGGAAATCTTATATTGATATACAGTCATTCATTCCAACCAGTTATACATCTAATGGTAATATGAGGGTTACGGTTTATCATGAAGAGTGTGGGAGTTTTTCTTCAAATTTTTATGGAAATCGAAAATAATGTGTTTGGAAAGAAGTCTCATGAGAAGAACAGTCAAGAAACCTGGAGGAATACAAGTGTTCTGAAGCAGGAAATGATTGAAAGTGAAACAAATGCCTATAAATTTGTGAACCTGTGGATGAAATATATATCCTATGGTGTGCATAAACTGAAGAAATAGTAATGTACCAGTGTTAAATAAAATGGACTTCAAAATACACATCACGTCCCATAGGAATCTATTTGCATTGATGTTTACCTGGGTCAGTTACTGTAGAAATATTAGGATTGTATGCACCATTCACTGAAGTTAGTTTTCAGTACTAGGAAACAAATATGTATTTCAGGTGGATGAATATTTCTGAGAATAATATTGTGAAAAGTTGATTATAAATCCACATACATGAACATGAATGAATTTATGTAGTGTATATAGGACACATATATTTTATATTTTGAAAAATTTGGAGTGTGTATATATATACATACACACACAAAACACAAACACAGACAATAAAAAGTAGCAATATATATGCCAATCGAAATTCCTTATGAAGTATATATTATCCACTGATGCAAAAATATTTATTTTACTGAACATGAATTTATGTATAATGTTTTTCTACCAGGAGGCTCCCCCATTGGTTGAATTTTCAGTTCCAACATCATTTAGGAGAAGTGATCTCTTCTCACAATTTGAATCTGCTAAGTCAGCCACCTCACAAGAATATACGTGTGATACCAGGTAGGATTCTATATGTGCATATTAAATACATGTGCTGAATAGGCTACAGAGAAAGGGAGACAGGAATCCACATATTTGTTAACTTTAAAAACACATTGAGAACTATTTCAATTAAAAATTAGCTAGATTTATAACCCCTACCCTATATCATGCAAAAGGCAACTCCATCTATACACCACGCCTCCTCTGAACTGCTTGTGTTTCTATTCTGTTTGGGTTATTTTTCTCCATCATATTAGGATTAGTAGTCATAGTCTAGTAGGGTATGTGTTAGTGCCAGATGTCCCGGCCGGCAGGACACATCAACGTGGGCGTCGAACCTAGCTGCGGAGGAATGAAGGGACAACAGACAGGAAAGATGACAGCAAGACAGGAGTTCTGATCAAGCTGCAAACTTTTATTGTTCTCACAGGGTATTTATATGCTGCCAATGGGAAAGCTTTCTATCGGCAGTTGCTGGATGTCTTCACAGGGTTAGATAACCTCAGGATATTTCAGGAAGACAGATGGCGCCAGGATGTCTCAGGGAGATAGATGGTTGCTGGATATCTCCCAGGCAGGATGTCTCCCAGGGGCCTGTTTCTTGTAAGTGTCAGGTTATTCTTTGAAGGAAAACTTCCTTCTAGCCCCTGACATCTCCCCCTTTCTTATATAAAATATTTGACCTACCTTACCGGCCATGTTTTTACGGGGTGATAGAGGCTCTGTTTCTCTAGGAGGCCTTAGAATATCTCCTGATCAGAGCGAGCATCTTTACTAGCAAATTTCGTGGTGGCCTTGGCATGTTTTTGGAGGAGATGGCCTTGAAGGGGAAGCATGCCAACCGACATGCACCATAGCGTGTCACTCAGCGGTCTTGGGTTTGGGGATCCGTGGATCCATCCTTTTGCAGTCCTTCCTGCACCCTCCGATATTATGGCCTAACATCCTCACTTCATGGGTGCGTCCTCCCCCAAGCCGAAGGGCCCATGTAGGACGAACCCTTATGGCAAGGGCAGAAGATGGTTGGTCAGAGCTGTTACTTATAGTTTTATGTAAGAAAGAGAGATCTGTGGGGATGTTAACTTAAGAAATAAGCCTGTGAGAAGGGTAGAACATCCTTTTAAATGTTGGCAGAGTGGTCTTCCACCTACAGATGATGATATTGGATCTGTATGGGCTTATAGGCCATAATATTAATGTGTTCTTTAATAAATTGAACTACCCTGTTTGTAATGCAGGGTCCTATGGACACCATTAAACGTAAACCCAACAAAGGACCTAATAGGAGAAGAAGGTAGGGTAGAAATCCATTAAGCCCAGTCTAGAGGGTATTTTCAAATAGTTCCCTTCATCTCTTTTCTAAATCTTCTTGAAGCTGCTTAAATTTAGTGCATACTATGCCTGATTTATTGGCATAAATGCAGCATCGTTCCCCTAAGGCCAATCAAATATCTCCCTGGTTAGCAGTCAGCAAATCTAAGCCTCATCTGTTTTGAAGGAACACTTCTGCCAGGGAGTCTATTTTGTCCTGCAAATCTTTAATGGTTCCTGACAAAGTTTGTACATCATTTTAAGTTGTTGAGACAGGTGATGGTAAGGGTGTGTAGCCGTGCCTAAGCCAGTGTACCTGTGCCCACAGCAGCTGTTATTCCAAGGCTGGCAATAAGTGGAAAGGCCTCTATTGCCCGCCTCTGTCTTTTGACTAAGGTGTCTAGGCTAGAGGTTCGTCTCCTGGGACAATAGTTATATCAGGGAGTAATAAGGCAAGAACACAGCCACCAGTCCAATTCGCTGGAAGCCTGGGGAAGGCCAAATTTTCTCCACACATAACAACTGTGCCATTGGGGGGGGCAAAGATATGGGATGGGTGAGGAATAATTTTGTACTGTTGAGCAATTTCCAAAGGAAGTAACTCCAAAATCCATATCATAGGTATTATTCTGCATCCATGCCTAAAAGACATAATGTAAAAGTGCCTATAGGCTGTACTTTAAAAGGAAATCTGGGTTGGCATGTATTATCATTGTCCATGATAGAATTAATAGGAACTGCCATAGGCATGATTGCCCCTGTTGTCATGCAGAGCCAGCAATTACCAGCAAGTGTGGGGTTGGAATTATTAAGCAAGGAAAAGGTAGTTTCCAAAATATCTAATGTATTGGTATCTAAACCTGGGAGCTGGGATTTTGGCTACATTAAGGGATGATATGTGAGCTCAGGGATTTGGGGTTTCAAAAGTTTGATTATCTGAGGATGCTTGACAGCATCAGTGGGTCCTCCACCATCAGAGACCCCTGTAGGGGCCTTAATGGGCCAGCAGGAGGGTTTACCGACAGTGCCTTTGCACCCAGCTGACTGTAGCTTGGTGTATTTGCCTTCTCCTCCCTGGTCAAAGAGAACAGGGGTATAATGAATAGTGGTCCCCCTTGCTGCATGAGTTTTAGTTAGGGAGGCTTCAAAAAATTATTCTCATTGCTTGTTAACACAAATTGAGGCCGACACATAACAAGAGACATGCATCGCCTGGGTATGCGTACGGGTTGCAGAACAATTTTGGAGAGCTTTACTTGTACTAGGGGGAATAATCTTTTACTTGTTAACACATACCCATTTAGGCTGATGAACTCTTCTGAGTTTATGGTCAACCTCGGCACGGAGGTAAGCCACCTTAGTCACGCAGTCAGAAGTCTGGGTCCAACCAGTGGGAGCCTGAGTCCAAGATTCTCCCTTGCATTCACAGGGGGGGCCAAAAAGGTACTCCATGATGTTGGAGGGTTGAGGGCCAAGGCCTCCGTGTACAAACCTGTTCAGCATAAGTGCCCTAAGCAGGATCCTCACACAGATTGTTGGATGCATCCAAAAAAGAGAAAAATTTGTACTCAGGGTGAGGGCCTCTGTCCCCGGGGTTGAGGTAAGTCATTAACCTGTTTAACCAGGCGTTCTGGTAACCATCTTGGGGCTGCTGACTCTTGGTCCAAAACACAAGCTGAGCCTCGTTCCCAGATGAGGACAGGATCTTGGCGTTTCCATTTATTTGTGAGGGGATTTCGCCACATAACAGGTGGGTGATCAGAATTGGACAAGGGATGCCAGTGTCTGTCTGCAGCCAAATGGCCTTCACTGTCTAGGGTAAGAAAAATAAGGGCAAATAATGCATGGTTAAGGCAATGCCTGAGAGTGGTAAATAAAAGGGCGGAAGCCTTAAGGCGGGTTAGCCAAGTCTTTAAGGTTAGGTGGGCATGATCCACAATGCCTTGGCCCTGAGGGTTGTATGGAATTCCAGTAGTATGACAAAATTGCAAGGTAGCACAAAACTGTTTAAACTTGGCACTGGTATATGCAGGACAATTATCTGTTTTAATATGTATTGGTTTACCCATTATGGAAAAGGCTGAAACAAGATGAGAATGGAAATCTTTGGTATCCTCTCCAGAATGTGGTGATGCAAAAATAAAGCCGCTGAATGTATCTATAGAAACGTGTATATATTTGGTTTTTCCAAATTCAGGAAAATGAGTAACATCTATTTGCCAAACTTGATTTGGCAGTAATCCTCGGGGGTTAACTCCCACGTGTTGAATGGGGAGGGAGACAGTGCAAGCAGGGCATTCTTTTACTATTTCTCATGCCTGTTGCCTGGTAATTTTACAAAGTAATCAAAGGCTCTGGGAATTTAGTTGGTGAAGATTGTTTAGCTCCGTGGTCTTTTGAATGGAGTCACCAAAAATTGGAAAGTTGATGAGTTGCTGCATCAGCTTGAGCATTACCTGTGTTAGAGGGCCAGAAAGATCAGAGTGTGCCCTGATGTGTCCTAAGAAAAATGGGTGTTGTTTGGCCTGAATTAGCTGGTGAAGCTGGTGAAACAGAAAGGCCACATTGGAAGAAGCCATAATGGCAGGTGAAATCTCCAGCAGGGGCACAGAATGAGCAATGTAGGCACTGTCTGTATGAATATTAACAGGATTATCACAAAATGTTACAAAAACTTGTGTTATGGCAAACAATTCCACAAACTGTGCTGAATGATAGACAGTATCAAAGGGGGTAGGCTGGTTATTGACAACAAAGACCACACAGCCATTACTGGAACCGTCTGTAAAGACAGTAAGGGCTTGAGGAATGGGAGGCTTTTGAGTAATTTTGGGAAAAAATAAATGGATGTATCTGGACAAAATGTAAAAGGGTGTCATTGGGGACGTGGTTATCAATTGTTCCCAAAAGGCCTGATAGGGCAATACCCCATTCATTCCCTCTCTGTAGTAAAAATTGGATTTGGTCATTAGTATATGGAATTAAAATATTATCAGGGTCTTTGCCAAAATGTTGTCGAGAAAGCAAATGACCTTTAATAATAATAGAAGCCACCTGAGCAAGATAAACGGTAATAACCTTGGAGGATGTGGTGGATAAATGGCCCCAAAGCAAGGGGAAGCCTTTATTTTTAAAATATGGATATCGCTGCCATAATTTTTCTGAGGGTGTATGAGGAGTGTGTAAAAGAACCAGAACCAGAGGAAGGTTATAAGAAATTTGTGTAACAAACTGTTGGGCAATGGCTTCTGTGACTTGGTTTAATTCCTGTCATGCCTCTGGAGTAATCTTTTGAGGGGAGGAGGGGTAGGAATCACCTCCCAAAATATCATTAAGGGGCAAAAGTACACAAGTGTGTAATTTTAAATATGTTCTTAGCCATTGAATATCTCCCAGTAATTTTTGAAAATCATTAAGGGTGTGAAGATGGTGCACACGTAGTTGTATTTTAGGAATTTGGATCTGATTATCTTGAAGTTTAAGGCCCAAATAGGTATAAGGGTCCTATGTTTAAACATTATTAGGAGCTATCTGTAGTCCCAAGGTAGTGAGGGTTTTGTAAAGGTCTAAGTAAAAATCATTAAGGTCATGGTTATTAGGTGCAGCAATTAAAAAATCATCCATATAATGTAAAATATAAAATTGTGGCCATCACTCTCTCACAGGGTCTACTGCTTGAGCAACTTATTTTTAGCAAAGACTAGGGTTGTTGGCCATACCTTGGGGAAGAATATTCCATTGAAATCTCTGAATAGGGCCCTGAAAATTATTGTAAGGGAAACTAAAGGCAAAATAGGGTCTATCCTCAGGATGTAAAGAAATGGTAAAAAAGCAATCTTTTAAGTCAATAACCATTTTACAATACTTTTTGGGAATAGCCACTGGTGTGGGAATTCCAGGCTGTAGTGCTCCTATCAGGCGCAGAACTTTATTAATGGCACACAAATATTGTAAAAGACGCCACTTGTCTGATTTTTTCTTGATAACAAAAATAGGAGTATTCCATGGTGAGGTTGAGGGCTCTACATGGCCGGCTGCCAGCTGTTCCTGCACTAACATGTAGGCAACCTCCAATTTTTTCTTGGATAAGGGGCCACTTATCCACCCACACAAGAGTCTGAGTCTCCCAAATAATTTTATCTGCATGGGGTACAGGAGGGTCAGGAACCGACACTAAAAATCAGAATCCCCAAGTCCATATGTATTTGTATTTGTATGGGTTTTATAGTCTCCACCAGTCCTTGTCTCAGCCTCACAAGGCCTGTACAAGGGACAAAATTCATACGAAGCATTTGATGAGTCACCATGAAATTGGGACTGGCAAGAATAACTTCCACTTGACTCAAAATATGTCGGCCCCATAGGTTAACAGGGAGGTCAGGAACAATGAAAGTAGTGACAGTTCCCTTATTACTCTCTTTATCAGTCCAGCAAAGAGCCCTAGAACTGACATGGGGATTTTTCGACTCCTATCCCTTTAAGGTCAGTCAAGGATGGGGTGAGGGGCCAACCTGAATGGCCAGTATTTGTGAGAAATAATTGTGGCATCAGCTCCAGTATCTAGAATTCCTTGGAATTCCTTTCCTTCAATAAGTAAGGTAAGGGTGGGTCTATTGTGAGAAATGGGCTGAACCCAATATACATCAGAGGAGCCCAAGGAGGCAGTCCCCCGTGATAGGTTTGGGCGGTGGAAGTGCCTCCTGAATCCAAGAAAAGGAATATTAATTGTGCAAGTCTTGTTCCTGGTGGGATGGCCGCAACTCCATTAATAGCCTTGGCCAGTATTTTTATTTCTCCAGTGAAATCATTATCATTAATGCCAGGAAAGTCCTGAACATCTTGTAAGCTAGGCTAGTAGAGGCTCTTCCAAGAATAAGGGCACTTGTATGAGATGGAGGGGGGCCCATAATTCTAGTGGGTATTTTCTGAGGCCCTTGCATTGAGTCTAATATTGTATCGGCGGTGGCACAGAGGTCCAATCCTGCACTGCCTGGGGTGGCTAGTTGGAGGGAGGCAATTGTGGAGAAGGATTTTGAGGTAGGTTGGGAGTTTGGGAGGGACCAAACCTTATTGCCTCTGGTTTTGTCCTGGGGGAGGTCATGGCCAGGGGCTGGCCCCGCAGGGAGTTTCCCGAGAAGCATAAAGAAATAGACTGTCCGAGGGCATTTGTCTTAGATCTACACTCACTGGCCTAGTGATGACATTTACCTCATCTAGAACAAAGGGTAGCTGGGGGCGGTTTAGCCCCAGTTTGAGGAGACGATATTCCTAGGCTTTGTTTGCCTTTCAGACACTTATGTGCAAAATGGCCAGGTTGTTTACAAGTAAAGCAAGTACATTAGCCAGGATTGTGAAAGGCCTTGGTAAAGGGGGCACCTAGGCAAGACCCATGGCATGGGCTGCACCCACCTCTGCACAAATTCTAATAAAGTCAGAAAGTTTCCCTTTATCTTTATGTGGTCGAAGAACATCCTAAAATGCCTGGTTGGCGTTTTCAAAGGCAAGATGTTTTACAAAAGGGCTTTTGCTTGGTCCAAGCAAGCATTCCGCAGCTAGGTTAAGCTGGGGCCCTTGTCGAATTTTTGCCAAAGAAGTGGTAGACGAGCCCATTTGAGGGAGGCATCCCCAAGCATGTAAGCCAGCCATCTGAATCTGCGCCAAAAGTCCAGCAGGGAAACGTGCCTATTTAGTTTTAGTGTCAAATGGCGCATTGCCCTCTAGCTTAACATAAGTTCAGGATTTAGAGGAGGCCTTAGGTAAATTTTTTTTTGAGCAGTTTCCTGACAGTGCTCTTTGAAATCTGCATTCCATAACAGGAAATCTCCGGCACTGAGGGTAGCTCAGTCTAAAAATTTCCAATCATTGGGAGTAAGCCATTGTGCGCTGTGGCTTTCTAATATAGCCAACGTGTAGGGCGCAGTGGGGCCATAGTGAGCATAAGTCTTTTTATGTTTTTCTAGAAAACGCAGGCTTAATTTTTTGTAGACACTCTGGGTTCCTTCCTGCCTAGAGGTGAACTCCTCATCCTCTGAGTCCTGATCTCCTTGATTCATTTCCCCCGTTTTCTCCTCTTCATCCTCGTCTAAGTCTTTGACCTCAGCCTGGGCAGGCTTATCTATCTGACTGCGGGTGACTGAGAAGGCGAAAACAGGCTGATGGAGCAGCTTAGTCTTTGTATTAGACCGCCGTGGGCCAGCTTGCCTTGACTCTGTGCCTAAGGCTAATGAACACAACTCAGACTCAAGGGATCTTAATTCTTTTAAAAGTTGGATCTGTTCCCGTCTATGTTGGAGAGATTCTCACAAGGGAGCCAGATTAGGCAAGGGAAGTGGGGAAAAAATATCTGGGTGTCATTTTGCTCCTGAAGGGCTGGAGCACAAAAGGCAGGAGGGATATAGGAGGTCGGTAGATATGTAAGTCCTATAGGCTGTGGCAGGGTCCTGAGAGGTGGCGCGTCTTCTGAATGGTAGTGAGCTGCTTCCTTCTCCAAGGTAGCCTCCTTCCCAGGGGTAAATGTGTCTCTGGGATTTAAAACTGGATAAAGGCGTTTGGTAACCATTGGAGCCTTATTCATTAGGGTGGTATTTTGAGGGGGACCAGGAAGGTTTCCAGGGTCCTGGGGAGACTGAGAAGGGTCTATGTCTATACTAACTGATGGGCATGCCGTGGGGGGATGAGAGGTGTTTTGCATAGTCTCTTCCCCAATCCTGACAAGTTGTAAGGTACCATTGTCAAAGGGTGAACTTTTAAGAATTTCATTAATTAAGTTCCAGTAAGAAAAGGTGGGAACTGGCACCTTTTCTGGGCCAAAGGTTTCATAATAATCTTTTAAACAGTCTCTTACTCTAAGCCATTTTTCACCATCAATGGTCACTTCAAGGTGAAACCATTGACACAATTCTCCTATGTATGAAAAGAAAAATTTTAAGTCCTTTTTCTTAACACGCACCCCCATGTCTTGAAGGACTCCTTGAGGCCTGACAAAAACAAATCACATGACGACACTGCTTGTCCCATGGTGGGTCACTCACTGTGCGTCATCCCCACTCTCCTCCTGGATCTGTCACTTGGTGATGTCTGCTGAGGAAAAAAATCGCGAACTCCACTTGATGAAGTCTTCCAGGAGGACGGGGTTCCCAATCAGTCAAAGGCTCGAGCCCCAGTCAATGGGCACCAGTAGTCCCGGCTGGAAAGACACATCAATAGGGGCAGCGAACCTAGATGGGGAGGAATGAAGGGACAAGAGACATGAGGGATGACAGCAAGACAGGAGTTCTGATCAAGCTGCAAACTTTTATTTTTCACACAGGGGCATTAATATGCTGGAGATGGGAAAGCTCTCTTATTGTAAGTTCCTGGATGTCTTCACAAGGTGAGATAAACTCAGGATGTTTCAGGAAGACAGATGGCCACAGGCTGTCTCAAGGAAACAGATGGCTACAGGATGTCTCCCAGACAGGATGTCTCCCTGGGGGCTGTTTCTTGTAACTGTCAGGCTATTCGTTGAAGGAGAATTGCTTCTACCCCTGACAGTCAGGGATTCAGTATTTCAAATAGAAAATTGGAAAAAGAATCCAATGTGTATTCAGAACAATGACTTGAAATTACCTTCATCCCAAGTAAGACACAATTAGAAGAGAAGAGTTAGAAAATCTGTGAATACACATCTGGAATAGAAAATGCTCAGGAGTTTACAACCTTGGAGGTGGTATAGGAGTTTCCAAAAGTAAGGGACAGGGTAAAAACTCCACAAACATGGAGCTCTGTCGGCCTAAAGACTTCTTGAGAAACTGCATCTGAGGTTGGGCACTTGAAATATAAGTTGTTTTCAGGAGCTTTAGCTTCCTTTGTACTGAGACTATCAAAGCTCGGTCTGCACTATGTGACCTAGAGGACATGGTTTCTTATTTTCCAATGAACATGAGGCAGCAGTGCTGAATTCTCTCTTTGTAGGTAAACTGTGGCCACTGGTGGCTAACTGTCTCCCAGTGTGAACTGTGAAGCCATTTGTTCATCCTCCAATTTTCGTGGGGTTTCTTGCAGGTGCACTGGGAGTTTTGTATTTGCTTCACGAAATACAAGAAGTTCAACTCAGACACAGTGATGGAGGGAGTTCTGTCACGTGTGGTGGGTAAGGGTCTGCAGGAGAATGCACCAACAAGGCTTCTATCCCACATAGCTTGCCCCCTTGACCATAGCAATCTGATTGTAAACATTGCCCTGAAACCTCTCCATATAACAAGATTCCTTTACATACAAGGGCCTGGGGGCAGCACCATATCAGTCACAAACCATTTGTAAGCAAAGGGCAGATGCACATGACCTGACCACAGATGTTTTAACACACACCTGCACACCACTGCGCTAGGCCGACTACTCAGCAGGCTCCAACTTACTGGCATCTCTGTTCTACACCATTTTCATGAAACCCAGTCAATCAAGGCACTGTCTGGTACACTCATGATCATCAATAAAACATTCAAAGGTTCTCCAGGGCCACCTGGTCATGGGAATGTCAAAAATCTAAAGGTATTTATCTAGCCATTTTTCAAGGATGAAGTTGGAGGCACTGTGGATTTCAATTCATTCAGGAACCATTAAATGGAGAGGAAGCTCATTTCAATGAAAGCTCTGGAGAACTATCACAGGCAAGGCTTCCCAAAGACAGGCCAAAATTCCCATGAAGCCAGACCTATTGAGGTCTACAATTTGAGGTCCATGTGTGTTTGAACTTGCAACTATGGCTGCCAAGTCTTTAAGGATAAAATCATGTGATATCCTTCCCTAGATTCCCAGTGCTCTGTGGAAAGCCAACCTGGGCCTAGATCTCAGTTTCCAAGGGCGACTCTCATGGGTGGCCTTCGAAAATTCCAACACAATACAAGGCAATACTTCTTTGAGGTAAGTTCCAGAACTCAGTTTCTAAGGGGAATCACATCATTGTTCAAGCCCAGGTGGACCCAGTCATCTCTTCCAACCGCCACACAAATGACCAGAATTAACATCAAGACACTCCCACATGGCCCTCATCTTCTTCCATATAGAAATTCACCATGAAATATATATCATGTACAGATCCAAATATATTTATTTTATTGAATATGGATTTATGTGTAATGTTGTTCAACAAGGAAGCTCACTCATAGGTTGAATTTTCAGTTCCAACAGCGTTTAGGAGGAGTGATCTCTTACAATTTGTATCTGCCAAGTCAGACACCTCACAAGAATGTACGTGTGGTATCAGGTAAGATTCTATAATTGCATGTAAAAATACATGTGCTGAATAGGCTACAGAGAAAGGGATACAGGAATTCACATATTTGTTAACTTTAAAACACATGGAGAACTTTTTCAACAAATAATTGACTACATTTATAACTCCTACCCTATATAATGCAAAAGGCAATTCCAACTATACACCATGCCTCCTCTGAACTGCTTGTATTTCTATTCTTTTTGGATTATTTTTTCCATCTTATTAAGATTAGTAGTCAGAGTCTAGTAGGGTAGGTGTCAGTGACAGGTATTCAGTATTTCGAATGGAAAATTGGAAAATGAATCCATATGTATGCAAATATGCAGTACACAAAAATCTTCCCACTCTCATCCAGCACAATGCCTTGACATTACAATCCCCGAGACTAAGACACAATTAGAGGAGAAGAGTTAGAAAATCTGTGAATGAATATCTGGAATGGAATATGCTCAGGAGTTCACAACCTTGAAGGGGGTAGAGGAGATTTCAAAAGTATTTATACATTTTGCACAGCTTATCTTAATTAGCATAAACTAGATACAGCAGTCAACCAATCAGGAATCTCCATACTTAATGGCTCGCTTTTGTTACTTTATAAACCACTCCCTCTGGCATTTTGCCAGGCGCCATCCAGACTTGTTTACAGACTCTAAGATATCCCCCTTTTGTTTAATTTAAATAACGACCATAGTGTTTTTTACAGAAACACCATAAATAACTTGGTAGAAACAGAAAGGGAGGATACAAAATGTTACAATATTAATCCAATTGATGGCTCCATGCAAGAAGCCCTTGGAAAAATTATACCAGCAATGACACCATTAGTAAAGATACGGGGTTACTTTTTTTTTTTTTTTTTTTTTTTTTTTGCAGCAGGAATAGGAGCCGTTTATTCTGGGACAACAGAGGTATTTATACATTTTGCACAGCTTATCTTAATTAGCATAAACTAGATACAACAGTCAACCAATCACGAATCTCCATACTTAATGGCTCACTTTTGTTACTTTACAAACCACTCCCTCTGGCATTTTGCCAGGCGCCATCCAGACTCGTTTACAGACTCTAACAGACTCTGACTACTAATTCTAATATGATGCATAAAAGTAACCCAAACAGAATTGAAATACAAGCAGTTCAGAGAAGGCATGGTGTATAGTTGAACTTGCCTTTTGCATGATAAATGTGAGGTGTTATAAATCAAGTCTATTTTTAATTGAAATATATTTCCATGTGTTTTTAAAGTTAACAAATATGTGAATTCCTGTCTCCCTTTGTCTGTAGCCTATTCAGCACATGTATTTTTATATGCACATATCGAATCCTACCTGGTGTCACACCTACATTCTTGTGAGGTGACTGACTCGGCAGATACAATTTGTGAGAAGACATCACTCCTACTAAACGCCGTTGGAACTGAAAATTCAAATTACGGGTGAGCTTCCTAGTAGAACAACATTATACATAAATCCCTGTTAAGAAAATTGAATATTTTTGGATCTGTGATTGATGTATATTTCATGGTGAATTTCGATTTGCATATATGTTGCTACATTTTAATATCTGTGTGTGTCTGTGTGTGTATACACACACACACATGTTGAGAGCCACAGCTGAAGGGGCCCCAGCAAACCTTCAGACTGCCAGCTGATGAGCTGAAGGGGACTCAGCAAACTTTCAGACTGCCAGCTGATGATTGACTCACAGCGGCCCCAGCAACATCTAGCTGATTGGCTCCTCTGTGGTGATGCTCATTGGGATGTTTCCCTGCCCTTTCAGACCACGGAGCTGCTCATTGGGGGACTTTTTTGGCTCCGCCCATGCGACCCAGCCAATCGGCCTCAAGAGCAGGAGGATTGTGGGAGGAAGAGGCTGGGTTGGGGTGTGTGGCTTGTGGGAAGCTGGTGGTGGCAGTTGGGCTCTGAGAGTTTTTTCCTGAGGAGCTGTTTTGTTTATCTTGCGTGGTTCTAAAAGTAAAGTTAGATTCTTTTGACAAGTGGCACCTGAATTGTGCCGAGCCAGACTGCGGCATTTGGTGGCTCACACGGAGAGCGACTGAGGGTAAGTAAACTGCTCGCCCCTGAGGGCAGGGCGAGAGAATGGGTAGCCATTTTCCTCTTTTGTTTTGCTTCACTTTTGTTTTAAGTTGCCTGTCCCTGGAGATATGTAAGATGGAAGAAAAACCGCTCACATCTGAGGAACAGATAGGGAGAAAAGACGGATGGACATTTCAGGAGGATAGAAAGGCTATAATGATTTTCTGTTGTTCCAATTTTGTTTCACTCTGTTTCAGTTTTGTTTGGCATTATCTTCTTGGGTTGTATTATAGTTATAGTAGAAATATTCAAGTAAAAGAGAAGGTCTCTCGAACTAGTCAGACAGAGGAAAACATTCAAGTAAAAGAGAAGGCCTCTCAAGGTAGTCAGACAGAGAAAGAAAGTGTAAAGCAGAAAAAGCCATCAGGGGGAAAGTTACAAAAGGAAACTGCTACTAACACCTTTCTATCACCAGAGGGCTTAAGTGTCCAACCAACAGCACCACCTCTACAAGAGCTATCACCAGAGGACGTAAGTGTCCAACTGACAAGGCCACCTCCATAAGCCGGGAGGCCCCCAACCCCTGCAGTTGATAGTTCAGATCCTGAGACAGGATCTCAAGTATTAACATGCCCTGTATTTGAGGTAGGAGGGCAGCAAATTTACCATACTTTAAATTTCAAAACAGTGAAGCAGCTAAAAGAGGCTGTAACAACCTCTGGTCCTCAAGCACCCTTCACTGTAAGCTTGGTCGAATCCATTACCAACTTGAACATGACGCCAGCAGATTGGGCTAATATGTGTAAAGCTGTGCTAAATGGAGGACCATATCTGTTATGAAAGGTTGCCAATGAGGAATTTTGCAAGGAGACGGCTAGGCGAAATGCAGCAGCTGGTTATCCTCAGAGAAATCTAGATATGTTGTTAGGAAAGGAACCTTATGTGGATCAGCAGCAACAAATTGCATATGATCCTGGTACATATTTACAAATTGCTGTAGATGCAGTTAAGGCATGGAAGACTTTACAAGGACATGGAGGTTTACAAGGTCAATTATCTAAGATAATACAAGGAGCTAATGAATATTACGCTGAATTTGTAGATAGGCTTATTCAAACAGCTACCAGAGTTTTTGGGAATATAGAACAAGCAATGCCATTAATAAAACAACTGGCTTATGACCAAGCAAGTCTTTGGTGCAGAGATATCATTAGACAATGGAAACATGAAGATTTAAACACATATATTAAATTATGCAGAGACATTAATGAACAAGAGCAAGTCATGGGAACTGCAGTAAAACAGGCTTTAGATGCCAGAGACATTAATGAACTAGGGCAAATTGTGGCAGCTGCAGTAAAACAGGCTTTAGATGCCAAGCCAAGAACACGCTACAATTGTGAACAAACAGGACATTTTAGAAGGAATTGCCCCATAGGAGGAGGGTTTAACAAAACTAGGTATCACAGGAGTAGAATACCGGGTATTTGCCCACGATGCCGTAGAGGGAGACATTGGGCTAATGAGTGCCATTCTCAAACCACCATAGAGGGTACTCCATTATCAAAAAATGAACAAGGACCAAGTGTTTATCCACGATATCGTGGAGAAAGGCATCAGGCTCCAATGCCAAAAAATGGACAAGGGGGCCCAATGCTCCGGGGCCCAAAACCACAAATATACGGAGCACTGGAGGAACCCAGCAACCCCATCAGGGTAGTGCCCAGGACACATTGTCCATCAGATCCCTCATCACACAAACCAAGGGAGCGCAGGGTTGGACATCTGTGCCTCCACCAGAGCAGTACTAACTCCAGAGATGGGAGTTCAAATCATTCCCACAGGGGTAAAAGGACCTCTTCCCAAAGGAACAGTAGGCTTATTATTGAGACACAGCTCTTCTACTCTAAAAGGACGTTTGATAAGTCCTGGGGTAATTGATCCCGATTATGAAGGTGAAATAAAAATTATAGCCAGTTCTCCAAACGGTATATCTGTAATTTCACCAGGAGATAGAATAGCACAGTTACTAATAATACCAAGCCTACATGATAAATTTTCCACTCGTGCTGTAGAAAGAGGTTCCAAGGGATTAGGCTCCACAGGTGTAGATTGGGTTATGCTTTCTTTAAATTTAGATTCTAGCCCCATGCTAAAACTAAATATTCAAGGACATGAATTCAATGGGCTACTGGATACAGGTGCAGACCTTAGCATCATCTCTCGTCATGAATGGCCAAAACATTGGCCATTATAACAAGCCACTCAAACGCTTCAAGGCCTAGGAGTGGCGACATATCCCTTTTGAAGTGCAATGGTATTAGATTGGAAGGATCCTGAAGGATGTGAAGGAACTCTACAGCCATATGTATTGGATCATCTTCCTACAAATTTATGGGGACGAGATGTCCTAGATCAATTAGGTTTGACATTAACAAATAACATCAACCAAAATGCACCCACTATTATGACTAGACAAGGTTTTAGGAAAGTAAAAAGATTAGGAAAACAAGAACAAGCTATAGCAGCACCAATACAAATAGATCAAGGAACAGACAGACATGGGTTGGATTTTCAGAAAGGGCCACTGAGACAATAAAAATTACTTGGAAATAAGAAAGACCAGTATGGGTTCCTCAGTGGCACCTGACTAAAGAAAAGAACAAGCAGCCCATGATCTGGTCAAACAACAATTAGCAGAAGGACATATACAACCTTCTGTATCTCCCCATAATACTCCCATTTTTGTCATCCAAAAGAAATCTGGTAAATGGAGATTATTGCAAGATTTAAGAGCCATTAATAATGAGATGGTTATTATGGGACCTGCTAAATCGGGGATTCCTATATTGTCTTCTTTGCCAAAAACTTGGTATGTTTTAGTTATAGATATTAAAGATTGTTTTTTTTTTTTCAATTCCAATTCATCCTGAGGATAGTCCACGTTTTGCATTTACAATCCCTGCACTGAATCATGAAGGTCCTTATCAGAGATATGAATGGAAAGCACTCCCTCAAGGGATGGCTAACAGCCCAACTATGTGTCAAATTTTTGTTAACAAACCAATCCAGCCACTTAGAAATCAAAATCGTGAACTACAAATATTTCACTATATGGATGATGTATTATTAGCACACAAAGCTAAAAACACATTGCTGGAATGTTATGCCACACTTACAAACTTATTAAAAAATTATAATCTGGAGATAGCAATAGATAAAGTAAAATTAAATTTTCCAATTAATTATTTAGGAGTTCTATTATCCTCAACCATGGTCCGTCCACCAAAAATTCAAATACGAGTAGATCAACTCAAATCACTTAATGACTTTCAAAAGTAATTAGGAGACATAAATTGGATAAGGCCTTATCTAGGTATACCAACAGGAGAGTTGGGACCTCTATTTGATATCCTAAAAGGTCCATTAAATCCAAATTCACCCCGAATGTTAACGTATGAAGCAAGAAAGGCATTAAAAATCATTGAAACATATATGGAAAATATGCATTTGGATAGAATTGATATGTTTGTCTTTATTATTTATTTTACTACCAACAAAAAATATTCCTACAGGAGTATTTTGGCAAGAAGGTCCATTATTATGGATACATTTATCTTATTCTCCTAACACTATTCTTACTAGGTATCCTGAGGCTGTAAGACAGTTAATACTCAAAGGAATAAAAGCAGCAAAGGGAGTGTTTGGAATTTCTCCCAATAAAATTATTAGTCCATATCCTCTGAATCAAATTGATGAGTTAGCTAATGAGTTAAATACTTGGGTAATAATCATGTGCAAATCTAATGTTTAATTTGATAACACTTACCATCTAATCCTTTATTGTCTTTTTGGTCATCACATCCTATAATTTTTCCAAAAATGACAAGAAAATCACCTATTGGGAATGCTCCAAATATATTCACTGATGGATCAAATAATGGTACAGCAGCAATAGTTACACCTGATCAAAATTTTACATTTTTAGTACCCAAACAATCAGCTCAAATGGTAGAGCTTAATGCAGTATTACAGGCTTTTGTGATGTTTAAAGATTCTGTATTTAATTTGTTTTCCGATAGTCAGTATATAGTTAATGCTATAGTATCCCTTGAAGATGCTGGTAGGATTTCCCCTTCCTCTACTGTTTTCTCTTTGCTTTCCACTATACAAAGTCTAATTTGAGAAAGAAAAGATCCATTCTTTATAGAACATATAAGGGCACATACAGGATTGCCTGGAGCCCTTAGTTTGGGCAATGATTTAGCAGATAAAACTACACATGACATACATATTTTCTCTACACTAGAAGAAGCTACAAATTTTCATAAAAAGTTCCATGTCAATGCTAATACTTTACAAAAGCGTTTTAAAATAACTAAGGAACAAGCTAGAAAATAATAAAACAATGTCAAAATTGTGTGACCTTTTTACCACAAGTTAATCTTGGAGTCAATCCTAGAGGACAGATACCTAACCATATTTGGCAGATGGACGTCACAAACTTGCCAGAATTTGAAAAATTGAAATGTTTGCATGTTACAGTTGATACTTCTTCTAGATTTTTGATGGGCTCTCTTCATGCTGGAGAAAAAACTAAAGATGTTATAGCTCATTGCTTACAAAATTTTGCCACTGTGGGCGTTACAAAACAGTTAAAAACAGATAATGCCCCTCGTTATACTTCAACCTCTTTTAAACAATTTTGCTCATCATTTGGCATTACTCATATAACAGGAATCCCATACAATCCACAGGGACAAGGCATAGTTGAAAGAGCTCATCAAACTATTAAAATGTACTTATTAAAGCAAAAAGAAGGAATTGGGAAGGGGTATATATTCCCCAAAGATAAACTTAAAATAACCCTTTTTACTCTAAACTTTTTAAATTTGGATTCATCAGGGCTTAGTGCTGTGGAAAGGCATATGTGTGCAAAAAATGTACATAAGCCCAAGATACTTTGGAAGGATATTCTAACAGGACAATGGAAAGGTCCTGACCCAGTAATTGTCTGGAGTCGGGGGTCTGTTTGTGTGTTTCCACAGGGAGAACAGCAGCCGATTTGGATTCCAGAGAGATTAACTAAGGTCCTGACCCAGTGATTGCCTGGAGTCGGGGGTCTGTTTATGTGTTTCCACAGGGAGAACAGCAGCTGATTTGGATTCCAGACAGATTAACTAAAGCAATTTCTACAGACCAAAAAGAGGATGTGATATCCAGAACTGCAGTTTGGTTATTCTTACATCTGCGACAGAAGCAGAATGCTTTTTTCAATATCTATTTTATTATTTCCCTTACCCATATTTTGTTTATTTTTTTTTTTTTGAGCTCATACAGACCTAGGTTAATGTTTTGCTGATCAGTTCTATTTTTTGACTATAGAGTTTTTAAACATTGCAATGGAGATTCCACCTGTAAAATGTTATAAGGCCTTTACTATTATGTTATGTGTCGTATGTATTATGTGTGCACACTTGTGTTTTGTGTTTGAATGTACGTATGTCCATATGTCATATATGATGAGCGCTCATGAAAAAATGGATCCAAATATTTTTTTTTTATTCACGTGATTTAAATGGTTTAATTTAAATTGGGTAAACAGCTGTTGAAGATTGTTTTAATATGTGAACACAAAAGGAGGTTATACAGATCTGTTTGTTTACTTTCACCCTTCCTTTTCATTATATTTAATAATTCTCTTAAAGATAATGTAAATTGTTAAGAAAATTGTTTTCTTTTAATGCCTTCTGAAACGTTACATAATTTTTTCTTTAGCCGTTATTGCCAAAATTTCTATCTTCATCCCAGTGCCGGTGAAGACAGTGTAAATTGTTAAGAAAATTGTTTTCTCTTAGTGCCTTCTGGAATGTTACATAATTTTTTCTTTAGCCACTATTGCCAGAATTCCTATCTTCATCCCAGTGCATGAAGACAAAGACAAAACCAATCTACAGCTTCTGCAATAGCCATCACTGAACTGCTTGCAGAACTTGCCTGGACTATGTATCACTTATATGCATTGTGAACTCACTTGTATGCATTGTGAACTATCTGTTGGTGCAGCGACTTCTGGTAGTGTTGGGGTATTTATGCTGATGGTGTCATTGGTGGTACAATTTTTCCAAAAGGAGCCGTCAGCTGGCTTGGTGTATCTTCCTCCCTTCTGTTTGTCATGATCGTTCAGCTAAAATTTGGGGGCCAACAGAGCTGAGGCAAAGAACCTCACCCCCCCGCTGGTACGAAGACCTCTACACAGGTGTGGCTGTATACTGGACTGGTAGTCAACAACAGGTAATATCCAATACTATGGTACCAACCTAAGACAGGAGGCTGACTCCTTGAGGTCAGCTCATGCGATAACGGGTAAGCACCATATGTACTACTGGACAACCTAAGGCAGGCACGGTCCCTAAGCCACATGCTTGTTCTTTAAACAGAGAGGGGGAGATGTTGAGATCCACAGCCAAAGGGACCCCAGCAAACATTCAGACTGCCAGCTGATGATTGGCTCACAGTGGCCCCAGCAACATCTAGCTGATTGGCTCCTCTGTGGTGATCCTCATTGGGCTGTTTCCCTGCCCTTTCAGACCATGGAGTTGCTCATTGGGGGACTTTTTTGGCTCCGCCCATGTGACCCAGCCAATCGGCCTCAAGAGCAGGAGGATTGTGGGAGGAAGAGGCTGGGTTGGGGTGTGTGGCTTGTGGGAAGCCGGTGGTGGCAGTTGGGCTCTGAGGGTTTTTTCCTGAGGAGCTGTTTTGTTTATCTTGCGTGGTTCTAAAAATAAAGTTAGATTCCTTTGACAAGTGGCTCCTGAATTGTGCCCAGCCAGACTGCGGCACACACACACACACACACAGACACACACACACTCTCTCCAGATTTTTCAAAATATGAAATATATGTATCTTATTTACACTCCCTAAATTCATTCATGTTCAAGTATGTGGATTTATAATCAACTTTTCACAAGATTTTTCTCAGAAATATTTATCCACCTGAAATACATATTTGTTTCCTAGTACTGAAAACTAACTTCAGTGAATGCTACATACAAATCCTGTTGATAGCCACAGCCAAAGAGTGCCCAGTAAGGACCACATGTACTATTGGACAACCAAAGGCAGGCATGATTCCTAAGCCACATGCTTGTTGTTTAAACAGAGAGGGGAAGATGTTGAGAGCCACAGCCAAAGGGGCCCCAGCAAACTTCCAGCTACCAGCAAACTTCCAGCTGCTGGCTGATGATTGGCTCATAGCGGCCCCAGCAACATCTAGCTAATTGGCTCCTCTTCGGTGATGCTCATTGCAGATGCTCATTGAGCTGTTTCCCCGCCCTTTCAGACTGCCAGTGGATGATTGTCTCACAGAGGCCCCAGCAAAATGTAGCTGATTGGCTCCTCTGTGGTGATGTTCAATGGGCTGTTTCCCTGCCCTTTCAGACAATGGAGCTGCTCATTGGAGGACTTTTTGGCTCCACCCATGTGATCCAGCCAATCGGCCTCAAGAGGAGGAGGCTTGTGGTTGAGGGAGAGGCTTGTGGGAAGACTGTGGTGGCAGTTGGGCTCTGAGGGTTTTTCCTGAGAAGCTGTTTTGTTTGGCATGTATGCTACCAAAAATAAAGATCGTTTCATTTGACAATTGACTCCTGAATTGTGCCCAGCCAGACTGATGATAATCATGTGAAACGTTGATTTAAAATCCACATACATAAACTTGAATGAATTTAGGGAGTGTATAATAAGACACATTTATTTCATATTTTGGAAAATCTGGAAAATCTGGAGAGTATATATATATATATATATATATATATATATATATATATATATATATATATATATACACACACACACACACACACAACAATAAAATGTAGCAATATATATGCCAATCGAAATTTATCATGAAATATATATCATCCACATATCTAAAAACATTCATTTTACTGAACATGGATTTATGTATGATGTTGTTCACTAGGAAGCTCACCCATAGGTTGAATTTTCAGTTCCATCAGTTTTTAGGGGGAGTTATCTATTCTCATAATTTGTATATTCCAAAATCAGTGAGCTCACAAGAATGTACGTGTGTTACCAGGTAGGAGTCTATATATGCATAAAAATATACATGTTCTAAAGAGGCTACAGAGAAAAGGAGACAGGAATTTACATATGTGTTAACTTTGAAAACTCATGGAGAAATATTACAATGAAAAGTTGACTAGATTTATAACACATAACCTTGATAAAGGGGAAGGAAAATCCAAGTATACACCATGCCTCTTACAAAAGGCCTGTATTTCTATTCTGTTAGGTTTCTTTTTCTCCATCATTTTAGGATAAGTAGTCAGTGTCTAGTAGGGTATGGGTTAGTGTCAGGGATTCAGTATTTCAAATGGATAATAGGATAATGAATCCAATGTGTATGCAAATATGTGCTACACGATAATCTTCCCACTCTCATCCAGAACAATGCCTTGACATTACCTTTGCCCCAAGTGAGACACAATTAGAGGAGAAGAGTTAGAAAATCTGTGAATACATATCTGGAATGGAAAATTCACAGGAGTTCTCAACCTGGAGCTGGTAGAGGAGTTTCCAAAAGTAAGTGACTGGGTAAACACTCCACAACCATGGAGCTCTGCTGGAAAAAAGACTTCTGGAGAAACTGCCTCTGAGGTGTGGTACTTGAAATATATGTTGTTGTCAGGAGCTTTGTCTTCATTTCCAGTAAAACCATCAAAGCTGGGTTTGCATCTATGTGACCTGGAGAACATGGTTTCTTATTTTCCAACGAACCAGAGGAAGCAGTGCTGATTTCTCTCTTTGTAGGTAAACAGAGGCCACTGGGCCTAAGTGTCTAACCATGTGGACTGTGAAGCCATTTAGTCATCCTCCAATTTTCGTGGTGTTTCTTGGTGCTGCACTGAAAGTTTGGTATTTGCTTCACGAAATACAAGGAGTTCAACTGGGACACAGTGTTGGAGGGAGTTCTGTGACATGTGGTGGGTCTGAGTCTGCAGGAGAATGCACCAACCCAGCTTCTATCTCACATAGCTTGCCCCCTTGACCATAGCAACCTGATTCTGAACATTGCCCTGAAACCTCTCCATATAACAAGATGCCTTTGAATATAAGGTTCTGCTGGGTGCACCATGTCAGCTAAAAGCCATTTGAAGTCAATGGCAGATCCACATGGCACCACCATAAATATTTTATCACACACCTGCACACCACAGCTCTGGGTCAACTACTCCGCAGTCTCCATCTAACCGGCATCTCTGTTCTACACCATTTTCATTATACCCAATCAATCAAGGCACTGTCTGATACACTAATGATCAGCAACAGGACATCAAAAGTTCTCCATTGCCACCTCTTCATGCAAATTTCAAAAATTTCATGGTATTTATCTAGCCATTTTACAAGGATGAAGTTGGAGGCATTGTGGGTTTCAATTCTTTCAGGAAACATTAAATGTGAGGAAGCTCATTTCAATGAAAGTTCTGGAGAACTCTCACAGGCAAGGCTTCCCAAAGAGTGGCCAAATAGTCACATGAAGCCAGGCCAATTGAGGTCTACAATGTGAGGTCCATGTGTGTTTTGACTCTCAACTATGTCTGGCAAGTATTTCAAAATAATATCATATGATATTCTGTCTGAGATTTCCAGTGCTCTGTGGAAAGCCACCCCGGGCCTAGATCTCAGATTCAAAGGGCGACTCTCATGGGTGGCCGCCTAAAATCCCAACACAAATCATGGCAATACTTCTCTGAGGTCAGTTCCAGAACTCAGTCTCTAAGGGTAATCACACCAGAGTTCAAGCCCTGGTGGACCCAGTCATCTCTTCCAACTGCCACACAAATGACCACAATAAAAACCAAAACATTCCCAAATGGCCCTCATCTTCTTCCATATGGACACTCATCATAACCTCTGGCTTGACTTTTCCTTGAGGGGCACAGCCCAAGACAGTGTCCAAAATAATCTCCCTTTCCTCTCATTTGCCTAAAGTCAGGGTGGCCTGGACACCCATTCTTTGAACCAGGAGTGTTCAAATAGCCCTGACTTTAATACTGCTCTGCTTCTCCAATTTGAGGCCTACTGTCTGTGGAGTATAGATTCTTGATGTGAATTGGAGTCATGAAAAAACCCAATAACCCATTGGCTACCCTCTGCAGGGTTTTGAAGTACTCATTTGACTGAAAAAATCCTTTTTCTCATTTTATGGAGGTCAGGAACCTTACAGAGGAAGGTGAGAGACTTCATCCTCAATGACTGCTTTTTGGGCCATTTTGGTTTTTGATGTGCCTTCTGGAATGTTACATAATTTTTTTAGTTTTATTGCCTTCTGGAATGTTACATATTTTTTTTTTAATTAGCCATTATTGCCCGAATTCCTATCTTCATCCCAGTGCAGGTGAAATCAAAGATAATACCAATCTACAGCTTCTTCAATAGCCATCCCTGAACTGCTTGCAGAACTTGCCTGGACACATTATGAACTCACCTCTGTGCATTGTGAACTTTCTGTTGGTGCAGCGACTTGTGGTAGTGTTGGGGTATATTTGCTGATGATGTCATCGGTGGTACAATTTTTCCAAAAGGAGCCGTCAATTGGGTTGGTGTATCTTACTCCCTTCTGCGTGTCATGATCGTCCAGCTAAAATTTGGGGGCCAACAGAGGTGAGGCAAAGAACCTCACCCACCCCCACTGGTACAAAGATCTCTCCACAGGTGTGGCTCTATACTGGACCGGTAGTCAGTGACGGGTAAGATCCAATTGCAATGGTACCAACCTAACAGGTAAAGGCCATATGTACTATTGGACAACCTAGGCAGTCACGGTCCCTAAGCCACATGCGTGTTGTTTAAACAGAGAGGGGGAGATGTTGAGAGCCACAGCCGAAGGGGCCCCAGCAAAATTCCTGCTGTGAGCAAACTTCCAGCTGCCAGCTGATGATTGGCTCACAGAGGCCCCAGCAACATCTAGCTGATTGGCTCCTCTGCGGTGATGCTCATTGGAGATGCTCATTGGGCTGTTTTCCTGCCCTTTCAGACAACAAAACTGCTCATTGGGGGACTTTTTTTTGACTCTGCCCACATGACCCAGCCAATCGGCCTCAAGAGCAGGAAGATTGTGGGAGGTGGAGAGAGGCTCGTGTGGGAGGGAGAGATTTTGGGAAGCCAGTGGTGGCAGTTGGGGCTCTGAAGGTTTTTCCTGAGAGGCTGTTTTGTTTGGCATGTGGTTCTAAAAATAAAGGTAGTTTCTTTTGACAAGTGGCTCCTGACTGTGCCCAGCAAGACTGCGGCATTATCCTAATATTTCTACAGTAACTGACCCAGTTTAACATCAATGCAAGTAGATTCCTGTGGGAGAGGACCTGATGTGTATTTTGACGTTCATTTTTATGTAACAGTGGTACATTACTATTTCTTCATTTTACGCACATCATAGGATATATATTTGATCCACAAGTTCACAAATTTATAGGCATTTGTTTCACTTTCAATCACTTCCTGCTTCAAACCACATGTATTCCTCCAGGTTTCTTGAGTGGTCTTTTCATGAGACCTCTTTCCAAACACATTATTTTCGATTTCCATTATCACATTTGAAGCAAAACTCACACATTCTTCATGAAAAATCATAATGCTGATATAACCTTTAGATGTATAACTGGTTGGAATGAAGGACTGTATATCAATATAAGATTTTCTGTATATTTTCAGATATCAATTCAATCCATTATTTAAAGTTAGAACCAGTTATATTATTTATTTACAGGATGGTCTATTCATGTATTATCTCTAAAATTATAGACACAGGGTACACCATTTTTACCTCCATTAATAATTTATACGTCTTCAAAATATTGCTCCCAGAAATGGTGGAAGAAATACTTATGTCACCTGATCTACATATACATTTTACCACAGTAATATTTTGCACACAGAAAGAAGAGGTCAAACTTATGTTTGTACCAAAGCCTAAATGGAAAGTGAGCATGGATTACGGAAAACATCCATGTCCATGTTGCCTAATGCTCTCAAAAGTTCATCCTATTGGTGACTACATGTTTGTTTCTTCCTAAGATTATATATTCAAACTCAAGCCTGTTGAAAATGTCTAATCCTATGACTCACTTTATACTTTGCCTGATATCCTAATGTTTCTATTGATATCTGCATTCCTACATATTTCCCCAGTTCATCATTGTGACAGACTCTCCACATGTGCTGACATTTACATTCACTCTCTATTCGAAAGCCTATTGCTAAAGATCTTTTCATCCAAATCCCATACTCACTCTTCTTTCTAAACCTACCGACTATCTTACTAATCCTAGCAATTATCCTTTTTGACTGGATGTTCTCTTCAACATTCAATCAACCTAGGTACAAGGAATTATGCCATTGTATATCGATTTATCTGAGACATCTGTGAAGAATATAATTCAAAGCTAAGTATCCCAGCCAAGGATCCAATGCCATTCTGGGCTTCAAATATTACCTAGATGTCTGTTTTTATACTTATATTTCACTTATATTCTTATAAATATCGCACGTTCCCAATACCATAATTCATCCCGCAGAATGATTCCTAACCCAAATGGAACATGTTATTAACCCTAACCATACACAGTTCCCTCAATCTAACTTTACTGAAGAGCAGGGACAGAATTGGTCTTTCAATACAGAAATTAGGGGATCTTCCACTTGCTGAGAACCTCAAAGGTCATTAAAGAAATGATCCCTGGAGTAGATGTAGGCAGCTATGAATGACCTCAGAGAGCAAAAGTCATCTTCCATGGCAAACAACCTGGTTAGCATGAAGGGATGTGTCTGAATCAACATTTCTTTTCTTAATGTATAGAAGATGGACCAAACCAGGCCTATCTGGAGAGCTTTTTTTTTGGTGCCTATGGTTGATATACCATGCTAACTTGTGAAAGTTTCACTGGAAGTAGGGGCAGCCTCCAATTCATTGGACTCTTAGAAGCAACTGTTAGGACAAAATGATTGGCAAGGCAGTAACCTCATTCAGTTCCTGAAGGAAGTGACCTACCTCACTTCCTTGGAGAAGGAATTCTCTGAACTTGGGATCCATGAAGAAAGGCACCCAGAGCCAGTCCCAGTCCCAGTCCCAGTGGGCACACTTGTTCGGTTTTTCCAAGGACAGGGTCAGTCTTTCTTGGTACCTACTGATATGAAGATGGCCAAATGCCAGGAGAACTCTGAAGAGGAACATTTTCTGAGAAAGCAGGTAGTGGCTCACCGCTGGCTCCTGACAACTTCACAGAGTTGGCCAAGGAGACCAGATCTGAGACAGGACAGGATATTTCGGGGGAACATTGTATGGCCCAACAGTCAGAGGACACTCTGGATAGTCACAGACCTACTTGGGGGAAGGAGGTACCTTTGTGGGAGTGGTTGTGGTTTTGTGGTTTTGTCACACGTTCTGAGAATAGGAAGGAAATGTGGTTTGTTTGGTTTTGATTCGACTGTTTCTAGTAAGTCGTTTGACAAGGTGAGTGTTTCTATGTCTGTGTATCCCACTGTGTCTGTGGTTGTAGACATTAGAAAAGAGAATGCATCAGTGGATGTGTCCTGTCTAGTAGAAAGCTTCCCAGCATTCATTTTGCCCAATTGATGATTGGACAGCGGCTTGCTTTCTGGATGGGCAAAACGTACTATCTTCCTAAGGTCCGGTTTTCTTCCTGAATTCTGGTCACTCTCCAGAATAGGTTCTTGGTTTTGTTTCCAAGATATATACCACCTCCAAGCTCTGTGACATGGCCATGTACTGGATAGCTGAAGTGAATGGGGAGCATCTCAGAAAACTCAGATATCAGTGTGACCAGGAAAGTCTCAGTGGAGAAACCCTGCTTTGGGTCTTTTGCTTACCTGTTCTTCTGTTGCCCTAAGTGTCAGGAAGGTCTCTTCCTCAGGCCACCCCTTTGTGAAGCCTGAAGAAAACAGTTTTCAAATGGAAATAAATGGGCATCACCTGTGGCTCTTTGCTTAATTGCTTTGTAAAAGGATGTGTCTGAATTAGCCTCTTGGTTCTGTGTGAGGTTGTGGCTTAGATTCTCTGCACCTAATGCATCTAAAGATAGATTCCATGTGTGCATTCAAAACAGAAATGGCAAAAAGATCAGTCATTTTCAATGAGTCTCTTGCCTTCCTCTATTAGATTTCTGACCCCAATCAAGTAAGAATAGGGATCCTTTAGGTCAAATGAGTTCTTTGAAGCCCTGCAGAAGTGCTTGGGTTTTCTGATGAGTCCAAATCACATAAAGAATCTATACCTGACAGTCAGTAGGCCTCAAATTGGAAAAGCAGAATAGTATTAACGCCAGCCCTATTTGATCAGTCCTGGTTCACAGGAAGGGTGTCTAGGCCACCCTGACTTTCGGCAAATGAGGGGCAAGGGAGCTTATTTTGGACACTGTCTTAGGCAGCGACCCTCATGGAAACTGTCAGCCAGAGGTTATGATGAGTGTCTGAATAGAAGAAGATGAGGGCCATGTGCAAGTGTTTTTGTTTTAATTGTGGTCATTTGTGTGGTGGTTGGAAGAGATGACTGCATCCACCTGGGTTTCAACTCTTGTGCGATTCTCCTTGAAGACTGAGTTCTGGAACTGAACTCAGAGAAGTATTGCCATGAATTGTGTTGGGATTGTCGGAGGCCACGCATGAGAGTCACCCTTGGAAACTGAGATCTAGGCCCAGGGTGGCTTTCCACAGACCACTGGGAATCTACGCGAGGATATCACTTGATTATATTCTGAAAGACTTGGCAGCTATAGTTGAGAGTCAAAACACACATGGACCTCACATTGTAGACCTCAATGTGGCTTGCTTCATGTGACCTTGGGCCACTTTTTGGGAAGAATTGCCTGTGAGAGTTCTCTAGAGATCCATTGAAATGAGCTTCCTCAACATTTAACGGTTCCTGAATGAATTGATACCCACAGTACCTCCAACTTCATCCTTGAAAAATGGCTAGATAAATACCATGAAATTTTTCAAATTCCCATGACCAGCTGGCACTGGAGAACCATTTGATGTCGTGTTGCTGATTAAGAGTATACAAGACAGTGCCTGGTTTGACTGAGTTTCATGAAAATGGTGTAGAACAGAGATGCCAGTAATTTGGAGCCTGCTGAGTAGTGGGCCTAGAGCAGAGGAGTGTAGGTGTGTGAAAAAACATCTCTTTTGTATGTAAAGGCATCTTGTTATATGGAGAGGTTTCAGGGCAATGTTCAGAATCAGTTTGCTATGGTCAAGGGGCCAACTATGTGGGATAGAAGCCTGGTTGGTACATTTTCCTGCCGACCCTGACCAACAGCACGTGACAGAACTCCCTGCAGCACTGTGTCCCAGTTAAACTCTTTTATTTCGTAAAGTAAATACCAAACTCCCAGTGAAACATCAAATAACATGACGAAATGTGAAGGATGATCAAATGGCTTCACAGTTCACACGGGGAGCCATTTAGCCCCCAGTAGCCCCAGTTTGCCTACAAAGTGAGAATTCAGCACTGCTGCCTCGTGTTCATAGGAAAATAAGAAACCATGTTCTCCAGGTCACATAGATACAGACTCAGCTTTGATGGTCTCACTACAAAGGAAGGTAAAGCTCCTGACAACAACATATATTTCAAGTGCCCAACCTCAGAGGCATTTTCTCAAGAAGTCTTAAGGCCGACAGAGCTCCATGTTTGTCGTATTTACCCTGTCCCTTACTTTTGGAAACTCCACTACCACCTTCAAGGTTGTGAACTCCTGAGCATTTTCCATTCCAGATATTTATTATGAACTCAAACATCAACAAGTGCTGGCGAGGATGTGGAGAAAAGGGTACACTTGTACATTGTGGTGGGACTTCAAATTGGTGAAGCCAATTTAGAAATCAGTATGGATATTTCTTGTAAATCTGGGAATGGAACCACCATTTGACCCAGGTATTCCCCTTCTCAGTCTCTTTCCTAAAGACCTAAAAATAACATGCTACAGAAACACTGCTACATTGATGTTCATAGCAGCACAATTCGCAATGGCAAGACTGTGGAACCAACATAGATTCCCTTCTATAGATGAATGGATAAAAAATGTGGCATTTATACACAAGGGAGTATTACTCTGCATTAAAAATGACAAAATCATATAATTTGCAGGGAAATTGATGGCATTAGAGAAGATTATGCTAAGTGAAGCTACCCAAACCCTAAAACCAAATGCCAAATGTCTTCTTTGATATAAAGAGAGTAACTAAGAACAGAGTAGGGACGAATAGAATGAGAAGAAAATTAACATTAAACAGGGATGAGAGGAGGGAGGAAAAGGGAGAGAGAAGGGAAATTGCATGGAAATAGAAGGAGACCCTCAGGGTTATACAAAATTACATACAAGAGAAGGTGGGGGAAAGGAAAAAAATAATACAAGCGGGAGAAATGAATTACAGTAGAGGGGTAGAGAGAGAAGAGGGGAGGGGAGGTAAGGGGAGGGGGATAGTAGAGGTTAGGAAAGACATCAGAATACAACAGACACTAGTATGGCAATATGTAAATCAATGGATGTGTAACTGATGTGATTCTGCAATCTGTATATGGGGTAAAAATGGGAGTTCATAACCCACTTAAATCAAAGTGTGAAATATGATATATCAGGAACTATGTAATGTTTTGAACAAGCTTAAATAAAAATTTTAAAAAAAGAAAACTAACTTTGGTGAATGGTGCAGAGAAATCCTAATATTTCTACAGTAACTGACACAGTTTAACATCAATGCAAGTAGATTCCTATGGGACATGATGTGTATTTTGATGTTCATTTTCATCCACAAGTAAGCTAATTTATCATCATTTTTTTTTCAATTTCAATCACTTCCTACTCCAGAAATCATGAATTCCTCAGTGTTCCTTGACTGGTCTTTTCATGAGACTTCTTTCCAAATACATTATTTTCGATTTCCATAATGACTTTTGAAGCAAAACTCACACAAACTTTATGATAAACCATACCCTAATATTAACATTAGGTGTATAACTGGTTGGAATGAATTATTGTATATCAATATAAGCTTTCTTATATATTTTCAGACAGGTTAAACCGTCCACAAACATGGAGCTCTGGTTCCCTAAATCCTCCTTGAGAAACTGACTCTGAGTTTGGGCACTTGAAATATATGTTGTTGACGGGAGATTTAGTTTCCTTTGTAGTGAGACCACCAAAGCTGGGTCTGCATCTTTGTGACCTGGAGGACATGGTTTCTTCTTTTACACTGAATATGAGGCAGCAGTGCTGAATTCTCTTTTGTAGGTAAACTGTGGCCACGGGGGGCTATGTGTATCCACATGTGGACTGTAAGGCCATTTGGTCATCCTCCACTTTTCGTGGTGTTTCTTGCTGCTGCACTGTTATTTTGGTATTTGCTTCAGGATATACAAATAATTCAACTGTTACCCGGTGCGTGAGTGAGTGAGTTCTGTCACTTTTGGTAGCTCAGGGTCTGCAAGAGAATGCACCAACCAGGCTTATATCCCACATGGCTTGCCCCCTTGACCACAGCAACCTGATTCAAAACATTGCCCTGAATCCTCTCCATATAACAAGATGCCTTTACATACAAGGGTCTGCTGGCTGCACCGTGTCAGTCACAAGCCATTTGGAAGCCAATGGGAGATCCACATGGCCCCACCACAGATGTTTTATCACACACCTGCCCACCACTGCTCTAGGCCCACTCCTCAGCAGGCTCCAACTTCCTGGCATCTCTTTTCTGAACCATTTTTATAAAAACCAGTCAATCAAAGCACTATCTTGTAATCTCATGATCAGCCACAGGATATCCAAAGATTCTCCAGTGCCACCTGGTCATGGGAAGTTTAAAAATTTTTTGGTATTTATCTAGCCATTGTTCAAGGTTGAAGTTGGAGGCACTGTGTGTTTCAATTCATTCTGGAACTATTTAATGGTTAGGAAGCTCATTTCAATGAAATCTCTGAAGAAGTCTCACAGGCAAGGCTTTCCAAATAGTGGCCAAATGATCACATAAATCCAGGCCCATTAGGATCTACATTGTGACATCCATGTGTGTATTGACTCCCATCTATGGCTGCCAAGTCTTTCAGAATAAAATCATGTGGTGACCTGGCTGAGATTCCCATTGCTCTGTGAACAGCCACCCTGGGCCTAGATCTCATTTTCCAAGGGTGACTCTCATGCAAATCCTCCTAAAATCCCAACACAATTCATGGCAATACTTATCTGAGGTCAGTTCCACAACTTAGTCTCTTAGGGGAATCACAACAGAGTTCAAGCCCAGGTGGACACAGTCATCCCTTCCAACGGCCACACATGACCCCAATTAAAACCAAAACACTCCCTAATGGCCCTCATCTTCTTCCATATGGACAATCATCATAACCTCTGGCTGGAGGTTTCCATGAGGGGCATAGCACAAGCAGTGTCCAAAATAACCTCCCTTGCCCCTCACTTGCCTAAAGTCTGGGTGGCCTGGACACTCGTAAAGGGAACCAGGAGTGATCAAATAGGCCTGCTGTTAATATTGCTTTGCTCTTCCAATTTGAGGCCTACTGACTGTCAGGTATAGATTCTTTATGTGATTTGTATTCTGGAGAAAACCCAAGCACCTATGGTCTAGCCTCTGCTGGGCTTTGAAGAACTCATTTGATCCAAAGTTTCCTATTCTCACGTAATGGAGGTCAGGAACCTTACAGCGGAAGGCGAGAGACATCTTCCATAATGACTGCTCTTTTGGCCAATTTAGTTTTGGATGAAAACATGGGATCTTTCTTTACATTAATCATGTGCTGAGAATCTAAGCCAAAGCCTCACACAGGACCTAGAGACTGATTCAGACATATCCCTTTCCAAAGAAATTAAGCAAAGAGCCACAGGTGATGCCCATTGATTTCCATTTGAAAACTGTTTTCTTTAGGCTTCCCAAAGGGGTGGCCAGAGGCAAAGACCTTCCTGACATTGAGGGCAACAGAACAATAGGTAACCAAATGGCCCAAAGCAGTATTTCTCCACTGAGACTTTCCTGATCACACTGATATCTGAGTTTTCTGAGATGCTCGCCATTCCCTTCAGCTATCCAGTACATGGCCATGTCACAGAGCTTGGTGGTGGTACACATCTTGGACACAAAACCATGAGCCTATTCTGGAAAGTGGCCAGAATTCAGAAAGAAAACAGGAATTTAGGAAGATATCAGGGGTTGCCCATCGATAATGCAAGCCACAGTCCATTCATAAATTGGGAAGTATGAATCCTGGGAAGTTTTCTACTAGACAGGACACATCCATTGAAGCATTCTCTTTTCTAATGTCTACAACCACGGACACAGTGGGATACAAAGACCTAGAAACACTCGCCTTTTCAAACGACTTACTAGAATCAACTCACTCCAAACCAAACAAACTGCCTTTCTTACCTATTCTCAGAACATGAGACAAAACCACAAACCCACACCCACACCCACAAATGCACCTCCTTCCCCCAAGTAGGTCTGTGACTATCCGGAGTGTCCCCTGACTGGTGAGCCATACTATTTTCCCATGAAATGGCCTGTTCTGTCTCAGATATCTTCTCCTTGTCCAACTCTGTGAAGTTGACAGGAGCCAGTGGTGAGCTACAACCTGGTTTCTCAGGAAAGGCCCCTCTTCAGAGCTTTAGTGGCATTTGGCCATCCTCACATCAGTAGGTCCCAAGAAAGACTGACTCTGTCCTTGGTAAATCCAAACAAGTGAGACCACTGGGACTGGGACTGGGACTGGGACTGGCTCTGGGTGCCTGGCTTCCTGGATCACATGTTCAGAGATTTCGAACACCAAGGAAGTGATGTGAGGTCACTTCCTTGAGGAACTGAATGAGGTCACTTCCTTGGCAACCACATTGTCCTAATAGTTGCTTCCAAAGGCCCCATGAGATGGAGGCTGCCCATACTTCCTGTGACACTTTCACAAGTTAGAATGGTATATCATCCATAGGCACTCCGGAACAGCTCTCCACACTGGCCTGCTTTGGTCCATCTTCTCTACATTAAGAAGAGAAAGGCTGATTCAGACACAACCCTTCATTCTGACCAGGTTGTTTGCCATGGTAGATGACTCTTACTCTCTCAGGTCCTTCATAGCTGCCAACATCTTCTATAGCGATCATTTCTGCATGGACGTTTGAGGTTCTCAGCAGGTGGGAGATCCCCTAAATTCCTGTATTGTAAGACCACCTCTTTCCCTGCTCTTCTGTAAAGTTAGATTGAGGGAACAGTGTATGGTTAGGGTTAATAACATGTTCGATTTGGGTTAGGAATAATTCTGCTGTATGAATAATGTTATTGGGAACCTGCTATATTTATAAGAGTATAGAGGTGAAATATAAGTATGAAAACAGAAATCTAGGAATGATTGGAAACACAGAAGGTCATTGGGCACTTGATTGGTGTACATAGCTTTGAATTACATTCTGCACAGATGTTTCAGATAAATAGATAATCAATGGCTTAGGACCTTGTACATTGGATCATTGAATGTAGAAGAGAACATCCACTCAAACTGGGATAGTTGGTAGGATTAAGAAGATAGTTGGTAGGTTTCAAAAGAAGACTGAGTAAAGCATTTGGACCAAAAGTTCTTTAGCAATGGGGATTCAGTGAGAGAGTGAGTGTCAATCTCAGCACATGTGAAGAGTCATTCACAATGATGAACTGGAGAAAAGGTGTAGGAAAGCATTTATCAATAGAGACATTAAGAAATCAGGCAAAGTACAAAGTGTGTGATATGAAAAGACATTTTCAACTGGGATGAGGTTGAATATATAATGTTAGGAAGAAACAAATATGTAGTCACCAATAGCAATGATATTTGAGAGCGTTAGGGAACAAGGACATGGATGATGTTAGTAATACATGGTCACATTCAATTTAGGCTTTGGTACAATCATAAGTGTGACCCTTGTATTTTGTGTCTGGAATATTAGTAAAATAAATATATATGTATATCAGGTGAGTAGAAAATTCATCATGAAATATATATCATCCACAGATTCAAAAATATTCATTTTACTTAACATGGATATATAGGTGAAATATAAGTATGAAAACAGAAATCTAAGAAAGATTTGAAGCTCAGAAGTGCATTGGGCAATTGATTGGGATACATAGCTTTGAATTACGTTCTGCATAATGTCTCAGATAAATCTATAGACAATGGCATAGGACCTTGTACCTTGGATGATTGAATGTAGAAGAGAACATCCACTCGAAAAGGGATAGTCGATAGGATCAGGAAGATAGTCAGTATGCTTTGGAATAAGAGTGAGTATAGGATTTGGACCAAAGTTCATTAGCAATAGGGTTTTGATTAGACTGAATGTCAATGTCAGCACATTTGAAGCGTCAGTCACAATGTTGAACTGGGGAAAATATGTAGGAAAGCAGATATCAATAGAGACATTAGGAAATCAGGAAAAGTATAAAGTGAGTAAAAAAAAATAAACATTTTCAACAGTTTTGAGGTTGAATATATAATCTTAGGAAAAAACAAATATGTAGTCACCAATAGGATTGACATTTGAGAGCATTAGGCAACCTGGACATGGATGTATTTAGTAATCCACGTTCAGTTCCCATTTAGGCTTTGGTACAATCATACGTGTGACTTTTGCATTTTGTGTCCTGAATATTACTGTGATAACATGCATATATAGAATCAGTTGACATGAGTATTTCTTTCATCATTTCTGGGAGCAATATTTCCAAGACGTATAAATTAGTATTGGGGGTACAAAGAGGTGGACCCTGTGTCTATCAATATAGAGAATGCTTGAATAGACCATACTGTGATTAAATAATATAACTGGTTCCACTTTAAATAATGGATTGAATGGATACCTTTAACTAAGTAAGAAAACTTATATTGATATACAATCATTCTTTCCCACCAGTTATACATCTAATGGTAATATTAGGGTTATGGTTTATCATGACAGGTGTGTGAGTTTTGCTTCAAAAGTGATAATGGAAATCGAAAATAATGTGTGTGGAAAAAAGTCTCATAAAAAGAGCAGTCAAGAAACATGGAGGAATACATGAGTTCTGAAGCAGGAAGTGATTGAAAGTAAAACAAATGCGTATAAATTTGCTAAATTTTGGATGAAATATACATCCTATGATGTGCATAAACTGGAGAAATAGTAATGTACCAGTGTTGAATAAAAATGAACGACTAAATGTACATTATATCCCATAGGAATCTTCTTGCATTGATGTTAAACGGGGTCAGTTACTGTAGAAATATTAGAATTTTTTTTGGTGTGATAATTCAATTTATTTAAGCACTAGCATGCCACAGAATGTAGAGGAAAGAGCAATGGATTTTTAGTTACAGCATTAATAATCTAACATTAAATGACTATTTTGGGAAGTGTAGAAATTACATAAGGCTGTATAACATATGTTTTTTAACATTCATAAAAACTTGGAATTTTGGTAATATTTCTAGTTTTTTATTTTTTAATTTCTCAGTTTGTGATAGACCTTCATTTCATATATTTGTATCTGGTGCTGAGAATATAACCCAGTGCCTCACAAATGCTAGACAAGCATGTTAGCACTGAGCCACAAACGCAGCCCCTCCACTTTCATCTTATCATCAAGCACTCCTCTCCCTTTTCTTTTCTCACTTTCTTCCTCATTTTCACCCTTCTTTCTCGTCCTTTTTCATTATCCCTCCATATGTATTTTTCTCTCATGTCATTACAAACCGTAGTATTCTATGAAAATTACATTTAAGACTGTTTTTTATAGTCATTCTTTTTTCTTGAGAAAATTTAAAAATTATAATCAACTGATAGATATATTAAAATACATTTATTATACATATGTATCTATATTCATGCATATGTATTACATATGATATATATATATATATATATATATATATATATATATATATATATATATATATATTTAAAAGTACTTTGATTAGCCTGTTGGAAATAATATAGACCAAGTCTTTCTTAACTCTCAAGTCTTCCAGAATTAACATCTTACAGTGAAAATCAAATAAACATATTTAAGTAAACAGATATCATTCTTATTTATCAATACTGTGTCCAGAATATTACTGTGATAAAATGTATATGTACATCAGGTGACATGAGTATTTCTTCCACCATTTTGGGGAGCAAAATTTTGAGAACTTATAAATTAGTACTGGGGATACAAATTGTTGTAACCTGTGTTGATGAATATAGAGATGATGCATGAATAGACAATATTGTGAATAAATTATATAACTATTTCCAACTTTAAATAATGGATTGAATTGATATCTGAAAATATATAGCAAATCTTATATTGATATACATACATTCATTTCAACCAGTTATATATCTAATGGTAATATTAGGGTTACGGTTTATCATGAAGAGTGTGAGTTTTGCTTCAAAAATGATTATGGAATCGAAAATAATGCATTTAGAAAGAAGTCTAGTGAATTGACCATAAAGAAACATGGAGGAATATATGTGTTCTCCAGGAGAAAGTGATTGAAATTGAACCAAATGTCTATAAATTTGTGTACTTGTGGATGTAAGATATATCCTATGATTTCCATAAACTGAAGAAATAGTAATGTGCCAGAGTTGAATCAAAATGAACTACAAAATACACATCATGTCCCATAGGAATCTACTTGCATTGATGTTAAACTGGGTCAGTTACTGTAGAAATATTAGGATTTGTAAGCACCATTCACTGAAGTTAGTTTTCAGTACTAGGAAAGAAATATGTATTTCAGGTGGTTGAATATTTCTGAGAATAATCTTGTGAAAAGTTGATTATAAATCCACATACATGAACATGAATGAATTTAGGGAGTGTTTAATAATACACATATATTTCATATTTTGAAAAATCTACAGGGAATATATATATATATATATATATATATATATATCATGGAGAAATATTACAATGAAAATTTGACAAGATTTATAACACATACCTTGGATAAAGCAGAAGGCAAATCGAAGTATACACCATTCCTCCTATGGAAGGACTGTATTTGTATTCGATTAGGTTTATTTTTATCCATCATATTAGTGTCAGGGATCATATTAGTGTCAGGGATTAGTATTTCTAATGGAAAATAGGAAAATAAATCTAATGTGTATGCAAGTATGTGCTACACAAAAATATTGCCACTCTCATCCAGAAGAATTCCTTGACATTAACTTCGCTCCAAGTAAGACTCAATTAGTGGTGAGGAGTTCGAAAACCTGTGATTACTTATGTGGAACTGAAAATGCTCAGGAGTTTACAACATTGGATGTGTTAGAACAGTTTCCAAAAGTAAGGGAGAGGTTAAAAACTCCACAAACATGGAGCTCTGCTGGCCTAAAGACTTCTTGAGAAACTGCCTCTGAGGTTGGGCACATGAAATATATGTAGTTGTCAGAAGATTTAGCTTCCATTGTAGTGACACCATCAAATCTGGGTCAGCATCTATGTGACCTGAAGGAAATGGTTTCTTATTTTCTAATGAACATGAGGTAGCAGTTCTGAATTCTCTCTTTGTAGGTAAACTGTGGTCACTGGGAGTTAAGTGTCTCCCCGTGTGGTCTGTGAAACAATTTGGTCATCATCCTCCATTTTCGTGGTGTTTCATACTGCTGCACTGGGAGTTTGGTATTGGCTTAATGAAATACAACTAGTTCAACTAGGACACAGTGCTGGAGGGAGTTCTGTCACGTGTGGTTGGTCAGGGTCTCCAGGAGAATGTTCAAAAAAGGGGTCTATCCCACATAGCTTTCCCCCTTGACTATAGCAACCGGATTCTGAACATTTCCCTCAAACCTTTCAATATAACAAGATGCCTATACATATAAGGGTCTGTGGCCTGCACCATGTCAGTCACAAGTCTTTGGAAGCCAATGGCAGATCCACGTGATACCACCACAGATATTTATTCACAAACCTATAGTCCACTGCTCTACACCCACTACTCAGGAGGCTCCAACTCACTGGCATCTCTGTTCTACAACATTTTCATGAAACCCAGTCAAACAAGGCACTGTCTGGTACACTCATGATCAGCAACAGAGCATCCAAAAGTTCTCCAGGGCCACCTGGTCATGGGAATTTCAAAAAATTCATGGAATTTATCTAGCCATTTGTCAAAGATGAAGTTGGAGGCACTTCATTCAGGAACCATTAAATGGTGAGGAAGCTGTTTTCAATGAAAGCTCTGGAAAACTCTCAAAGGCAAGGGTTCCCAAAGAGTGTCCAAAAGGTCACATGAAGCCAGACCAATTGAGGTCTTGAATGTGAGGTTCATGTGTGTTTTGAGTCTCAACTATGGCTGCCAAGTCTTTCAGAAAAAAATCATGTGATATCCTGGCTGAGATTTTCAGTGCTCTGTGGAAAGCCATCTTGGGCCTAGATCTCAGTTTCCAAGGGCGACTCTCATGCGTGGCCTCCTATCATCCCAACACAATTCATGGCAATACTTTTCTGAGGTCAGTTCCAGAACTCAGTCTCTAAGAGGAATCACAGCAGAGTTCAAGCCCAGGAGGACCCAGTCATCACTTCCAACCACCACACAACTGACCACAATTAAAACCAAAAGACTCCTACATGGCACTCATCTTCTTCCATAAAGACACTCATCATAACATCTGGCTAAAGGTTTCCATGAGGGGCACAGCCCAAAACAGTGTCCAAAATAAGCTCCCTTGCACCTCATTTGCCTAATGTCAGGGTGGCTTTGAAACCCTTGTTGTGAACCAGGAGTGATCTGTAAGTGTAAAAGAAATTGAAATTAATGTGTAAAATTTAAAGTTTAAAAGACTGGGTGTTGTAAAGTTTCTAAGCTGCAAGGTCTGAGTTAAAATGTAAAGGACCAGGTATTGTTAAGTTCCTATGCTACACACAAAACCTGAAATTCCTGTAGCTTCTAGGCCAATTCCCGGACTGCCAGGTAAATTTTCCCCTGACTGCCTGATTGTTAAATAACCTAGGACCCTTTGTGGCCTGGCACATAGGCATCGCAGGGCCTAAACCAATCAGTTTCAATGTGTACCCCACTTTAGAACTGACCTATCACTCTTGCCTGACCTGTTCCCGCCAATGAATGAGCTAATCATGTTTAGGAATTTTTGTTTGATTTTCCCGTGGTTTATGATGATTTGATAAACGAGACTGTGATGTATGTAAAGTCCCACCCTCCCCAAAAAGTGTACTTAAGCACTGCTCAACCCCTGCTTGTGCCTCTGGGCTGCTCTCCCTTCATGAATGAGCAAGAAGCCGCAGCATGCTTGATTGGAACTCAATAAAAGCCTTTTGCTGTTGCATGATCCGCGGTCTCTTGGTGGTCTCTTCCTCCGACATTCGCTGGACCCTTAATTTTGGTGAGTTGCCTGGGAATCGTGCAGCACCGAACAAGGAGACCCCAACGGACCCCTCTGGGGGTAAGTAAGGCGCCTCTTTCCATTTTTCCTTGTGGTCGCTCAGAGCTTTTTGTTCAGGTTTGGTTTTTCGGTTTTCTGTTTGGGTTGGCAGAGTGGCTGCCAGCAGAGCGTGTAAGTTCCCCCTGGCAGTGGTGGACAAACGTGTCCTAAAGCCACAGGCCACGTTCTTGCAAGGGACACCTTGAAGGAATCGGGGAAAGACGGATGTGATCTCCTTAGGTGAGTAGATACGGAAGTGCCCTCATTAGGTTAGGAGGGACAGATGAGCCCTCATTAAGTGACTCTGTTGCCAACCCATCAGGACTTGCTGGCTACTTTTTTCTCTCAGGTTGAATTCACTGTCTGTCTTTTTGGTCAAACCCATCAGGTTTTGCCAGTTACTAGGTTCTAATCTTTACGTCTGAACTCGTGTTAAACGTTAACTGTGTGTCCGTGTTTGTGTCACGTTTGTGTTGTCCTTGTCTCTGTTTGAGTAACTCTCATTATGGGACAAAGCCATTCCATGCCTCTGTCCCTGAAGCCTTTCCTGGTCCCTGCCTCCAATCTGACCTCTTTGCCCACAATCCTATCACTCAAACCTTCTGCTCCTCCCCCTCTTCCCTCCATTCTCCCTGAGTCACAAGATTGTAGATCTTGGGGTTGTGAACAAACGGGAGCTGCATGATGGTCTTTGTGTGTCTTTTTGTCTGTGTTTCTGTTAAATGTGATGGCATTGTTTGGACCAATGCAGAGTCCCGAGTTCCAACCTGCCTTAGATGTGTGGAAGTAACTTTAGCTAAATTTTAACCTAGCACTTCTCCTGTGAGGGACCAAACGTCAAAAGAACCACCAGCTTTTCTGTTCTCACCTTTTACACCTCTCTTAGCTGTGTTTTACAGAACTTTGATAAACTTTACTCCCCTTTGTTAAGTGAGATTAGGGAAGCAGAGATTTGTTTTCTTCCCGTAGTTGGCTTGAGCACGCCCACTGCAGAGGGAAATGCCTGGGGTCTAAGAACTTTGATATCTCGCTTAAACTTTTCTCAAAACCCTGTCCTCATTATTTAATTGTCATTAATTGGTTTTGGAGATGGGAACCAAACCTTCAGTCAAACATTTTGACACCCCAGACGGGACTTTAAAGGAGTCCCCACTCTGCCCTCTTGGGGAAGCCTAGCAGTCAAAACAACTGCAAGCAGAGGATGAACTTTTTGGAAGCTGACTACTGAAAAGTTGGGAGATATAGAAAATGCTTGTTGCCTAGGGTCAAACAAAACCAGAAAAACTGATCCTGTATGTAAAAAGTGAGGCTAAGGGACTCCCAGCAGCTGCCAGAGCCATTTTTCTGTGGGGAACTCCCTTATTCCTTACCTGCACTTTAAGGATTACTCCACCTCTGTTTACTTAACAAAAGGGACAATGAATGCAGTAATATGTTGATATTTTAGATTGTTTCTTGGGGATGATCTTGGCTGAATGTGTATTTAAAAGATGATATTTTTTATTGTAACAATCTGGTATCTAAATGGGTTTCTAAAGCATCACACTATCTTACAGATAATAGTTGGGTTTAAACAATTGTTTAGTTTGATTTAAGATAGTTGATGCTAGAAAAGTTAAATACTTAGGATAAAAAAATAATTAAAGAGTTTTAATTTTGAACTAGGTAGCATGAGAAAATTTCACTAGATATACCAGTGCATTAACTTGGGCAAAGATAATAAATTATGATATGATATCTGTTCCCTTCAATGTGTAAGATTTTTTTAAAAAGGTGCTAAATTAAAACGTTGGTCTGGCTTAGTGAAATGACATTAATTAGTAACAGTCTTGGAAATTTTTAAAGTTTAATTTCGAATACACATGGTAGTCTGTGGTTGTTTTTAAAATTTTTTCAAGAAATTTAATTTAACTTACTACTACTTTAGAAACTTCAGAACAATGAAAGTGGCTTAATGATCCCATAGAAACTTCTTCTGATGGTGGCTTTAATATTATCAAAAAATTATCATATTTTCAGTTTTGTGTGAGCAAGATTTTCTAGTGTAGAAAAATCTAAAGACATAAAATTTTGAGAATTACATCTTAAACTTGCATCATAATTTTCAGCATTCAAACCTGGAAATTATGACTTATAGCTAAAATGCCTTAGGCATGAGGTTTCTGCTCAGAATTCCAGTCTTTACAGTTTTCAAGTCCTCAGCCAGGACTTAAGTTGATATGCAAATAAAAGAAGCCTCCAGCACTCAGCAGGAGACAGGTAAAAAGGAGTAAAAGTGTCTTCATACCTGAACTCAAACTAGACCCAACCAAAAAGTACATTATATGGTATTTACTAATTACTGGCCAGTCATCTTTTTTGGGACTCTTGCTTTTTCTTAGATTCTGTATTTTTTTTTTTTTGAGCTCATGATCTTGATCCTGCAGATGGGTTAATGTTTTCTGATCAGTTCTATTTTTGCAAAACTGTGGAGTTTTTAAACATTGCAATGGAGATTCCACCTGAAAAAGCTACAAGGCCTTCACTATTGTGTTATGTGTTACACTTGTGTTACATGTTGTATGTCGGTATGTCTGTATGTATGTATGCCCATATTTCATGCAGTGATATGACAATTGACAGATGAGGAGCACTCATAAAATATTTAAAAATGGATATAAATATATTGGATTCACGTGATTCAAATGGTTCAATTCAAATTGGGTAAACAGATAAAAATAAAGATGTCTTTAAAATTAGGCCTATATGTTTTCTAGGTGTTCAAAAAGGCCCTAATATAATGTTGATGTCTATAAAATAATCTGCTTAAATTCAGAAATTTACAAGTATTGTTTCAAAATGTGAATAGAAAGAGGTTCACAGATGGAAACGAGAAACTAAAAAGTTCTAGATATAGATTTAATAGAGGAAAAATGTGTTTCTCGATAAGAGAGTCTATATGATTAAGTAATTAAAAGGGTTTAAGTAAATAATAAAAATGTTTATGTAAGTTGGTTATATGTGTAAGTTTTGAGCAAGTAATCATAAAAAATTAAACAGCTGGTTAAACAAGTACTGTTTTTATAAAATTGTGCCATGTTATTTCTTTAAAAAGCTAAACTTGTTTAATACAAATACATCAATGTAATTGTGGTGTTAATGTGTTTATATCTTCCAGGTATACAAGTGTGTAAGGTAGAAGCTTCAAAAGAGCATTGTATCAAGCTGATGTTCTAAGGTTGTATGGTAATTCTAGGCTTAAAAGAAAAACATGTCGGAGATTTATGTGTATCATTTGTGTTGTATAATTGGACTTGTTATCAAAAAGATATGTACAGTTACATGTTACTTTTTACACTTAGATACAATTTAAATGTATTTTTAAGTTAATGAGAACCTAATCTGTGTGAAAGTTTTATTTTAAAACACAAAAATACTTTGCTACTTTTCTACAAAATGTTAAAACTTTCAGCCTTTCTCTAATTCATGTTTTAGATGTGATATTTTGTTGTGTTAGTTAATATCAATGTAAACTTGATCAACAATTTATATAGGCTTTGTAAAATGATGTCTAAAAAGCAAAGAGCAGCTTCAGAACTATAGTATTTAAGATTTATGAAGAGCCCCGCCTTACTTGAGATAAGGCTCTATGTCCCCCCTCCTGTGAAAGAGACTATGAAAGAAGTAGGACTGATTTCAGTACATTTAAAATTGTGTCCAAATAGGATCTCAAACAGGGGATTATGATGTATATCCCTGCCAGAATTCAAGGTAGCTCTTATATAAACTAAATATGTCTTTACCCTAGTTAATTTTTGTTTGTAGTTTGCTTATAGGTGGTCTAAGGTCACCTGATAATGTTTTAAAGAGTTACTGCTTTAAGAACTCATAACCTGGGTAAACTTAAGATAAGGAGTTATCACCTACAGGATAGAGAGATAGACATTAAAGCCCAGTGCTCTTAGTATAAGGCTGTTAACTTATTTGCTGGAAGTTTAAGTTTAAGTTTTTAAAATTAAAGTTATATTGAAAGGGCCAAGAAAACCAGTATTTGGCTCTTGCCCTCTGAGTCAGTCTGAATCAGGGAATAGGGGACTTCTCCAAAGAGCTTTGAAACTCTAGGCCACATAACCTCCCGAACAGGGAGATTAATGAGACCATTGGAGGACAGAAAGACAATCAGTGCATTTGCTATGAAGAGGAGGGTCATCAGAAAAGGGGGACATCCCTGATGCTTCTGAGGGAAGCTACATGGTCAAGCAAGGCCTGGACCCATCCTAATGCAAATAGCACTAGCGGAACTCAGAAACTGCTGTATGTTCCCCGAGGTCTCCCAGGGAAACTCAGCTGACTGTTAACAATAGATAGAAACAAAAGTCAGTTTGACTTGCTTCATCTTAAACACTTAGCAAAGACAGTGAAAGCCAAAGCATAGCTGTTCCTGGGCCTTTTAAATGATAATAATAGTTAAATGTAATTTCCATAAATAAGTAAACTGGAGGCTACAAAAGAGATTCTCAAACAGGAATGCCTGATAACTATTAAAAGGAGCTGGCCGAGTAGTTTTTAGTTTAAGGCCCACAGATATTCCTAACCTACACAGGTAGGCTTGGTGTTTGCTAGTATGGTTATTCATCCCTAAGTAACAGAATGAAAGGTTTCTCTATTAGACACAGGTCATACTAGTAAAAAAAATTTACAAGATCATATGGCATTAAATTATTAGACTATATCTTAAGGGAAAGGACATCTGTAAACATAAATGTTAATTGTTGTGTTTACATTCCTGACATTTCTGGCAAGGTGACAAATATTCTTAAAGATTTACATGCTCAAGTAGAAGCCATGTCCTTAGCAACATTGTCATGGAAACAATATTTTAGCACCTGGCTCTTGGTACTTCCTGGTGAAAAACATTGATAGTCTTTGTCTTTGCCATCATACTCATTGGCATATTCCTGTGCTATGGCATTTATTGCTGAATCAATCGGATTCCCAAACTAATGAATTCTTGTTTCTCTTATAGACCACCCATCACTCAGCCTATTACTTGTCAATCACACTTTTTATCATGGACCACTCGATAAACCTGATTTTAAAGGCGGACACAAAACTGCTTGCCCCACACCGTCCCTTTTCAGCCTAAAGATGACAGAAAGATCCTCTTTGCCCCCCTTCCTTACAGCAGTAAGGAGTTCCCAAATTAGAGCGGTGAATGAAGCCAGATTTAAAGTTAGGTAGTTAATGTAGTTAGATAAATCGGGGTCTAATACCGAGTAAAATCTAAAATGGAGGCCATGCAGAAAACGATTCCAGAGAACACAAAACAACTCATGAAATGTGAAACCCTTCAATAATTGTGATTCATTATTTTTATGACTAAAAGCAGTCAGAAAAAGGAGTGGGGAATGTAAGGGTAAAAGAAATTGAAGTTAAAGTGTAAAAGTTAAAGTGTAAAAGACTGGGTGTTGTAAAATTTCTAAGCTGCGAGGCCTGAGTTAAAATGTAAAGGACCAGGTATTGTTAAGTTCCTATGCTACACACAAAACCTGAAATTCCTGTAGCTTGTAGGACAATTCCCAGACTGCCCAGTAAATATTCCCCCGGACTACCTGGTTGTTTAATAGCCTAGGACCCTGTGTGGCCTTGCACGTAGGCATCGCAGGGCCTAAACCAATCAGTTTGAACTGACCTATCCCTCCCGCCTGACCTGTTCCCGCCAATGAATGAACTAATCATGTTTAGGAATTGTTGTTTGATTTTCCCATGGTGTATGATGATTTGTTAATGGACACTGTGATTTATGTAAAGTCCCGCCCTCCCAAAAAAGTGTACTTAAGCACTGCTCAACCCGTGCTCAGGGCTTTGTGCTGCTCTCCCTACTTGAGTGAGCCCGGAGCTCCAGCATGCTGGATTGGATCCTCAATAAACCCCGTTTGCTGTTGCCTGAACCGTGCGTGGTCTCTTGGTGGTCTCATCCTCCGGTGTTCGCCGGACCCTTACATTTGGTGCGTTGGCAGGGAATCGCACAGCGCTGGACAAGGAGACCGCAATGGACCCCTCTGGGGGAAAGTAAGGCGCCTCTTTCCTTTTTTCCTTGCGATCACTCAGAGCTTTTTGTTCAGGTTTGGTTTTTTGGTTATCGGTTTGGGTTGACAGAGTGGCTACCAGCAGTGAGCGTAAGTTCCCCCTTGTGGTGTTGGACAGATGTGTCCTGAAGCCACAGGCCACGGCCTTGCAAGGGACGCCTTGGAGGATTCGGGGAGGGACGGATGTCCCCTCATTAGCTGACTCTGCTGCCAACCTGTCAGGTCTTGCCGGCTACATTTTTCTCTCAGGTTGAATTAACAGTCTGTCTTTGTGGTCTTAGCCATCAGGTTTTGCCAGTCACTAGGTTCTAATCTTTACGTCTGAACTCGTGTTAAACGTTAACTGTGTGTCCGTGTTTGTGTCACGTTTGTGTTGTCCTTGTCTCTGTTTGAGTAACTCTCATTATGGGACAAAGCCATTCCATGCCTCTGTCCCTGAAGCCTTTCATGGTCCCTGCCTCCACTCTGACCCCTTTGCCCACAATCCTATCACTCAAACCTTCTGCTCCTCCCCCTCTTCCCTCCATTCTCCCTGAGTCACAAGATTGTAGATCTTGGGGTTGTGAACAAACGGGAGTTGCATGATGGTCTTTGTGTGTCTTTTTGTCTGTGTTTCTGTTAAAAGTGATGGCATTGTTTGGACTGATGCAGAGTCTCAAGTTCCAACCTGCCTTAGATGTGTGGAAGTAACTTTAGCTAAATTTTAACCTAATTCTTCTCCTGTGAGGGACCAAAAGTCAATGGAACCGCCAGCTTTTCTGTTCTCACCTTTTACACCTCTCTTAGCTGTGTTTTAAAGAACTTTGATAAACTTTACTCCCCTTTGTTAAGCGAGGTTAGGGAAGCAGTGTTTTCTTTTCTTCCCGTAGTAGGCTTGAGCACGCTCACTGCAGAGGGAATTTCCTGGGGTCTAAAAACTTTGTTATCTCCCTTAAACTTTTCTCAAAACCCTGTACTCATTAATTGGCTTTGGGGATGGTAACCAAACCTTCAGTCATAAATTTTGACACCCCAGACGGGACTTTAAAGGAGTCCCCACTCTGCCCTCTTGGGGAAGCCTAGCAGTCAAAACAACTGCAAGCAGAGGATAAACTTTTTGGGAGCTGACTACTGAAAAGTTGGGAGATATAGAAAATGCTTGATGCCTAGGGTCAAACCAAACCAGAGGAACTAATCCTGTAAGTAAAAGGTGAGGCTAAGGGACTCCCAGCAGCTGCCAGAGTCATTTTGCTGTGGGGAACTCCCTTATTCCTTACCTGCACTTTAAGGATTACTCCACCTCTTTTTACTTAACAAAAGGGACAATGAATGCAGTAATATGTTGATATTATATATTGTTTCTTGGGAATGATCTTGGCTGAATGTGTATCTAAGAATATTTTTTTTATTGTAACAATCTGGTATCTAAATGGGTTTCAAAAGCATTGCACTAACTTATAGTTAAAAGTTGGGTTTAAACATTTGTTTAGTTTGATTTCAGATAGTTCATGCTAGAAAACTAAAAATACTTATGATAAAAAATTTAAAGAGTTTTAATTTTGAACTAGGTAGCCAGAGAAAATTTTGCTAGATATTCCAGTGCATTATCTTGAGCAAAGACAATAAATTATGATATGGTATCTGTTCCCGTCAGTGTGGAAGATTTTTTAAAAAAGGTGCTAAATTAAAACGTTGGTCTGGCTTAGTGAAATGACATTAATTAGCAATAGTCTTGGAAATTTTTGAAGCTTAATTTCGAATACACATGGTAGTCTGTGGTTGTTTTTAAAATTTTTTCAGCCAATTTAATGTAACTTAATACTACTTTAGAAACTTCAGAACAAAGAAAGTGGCTTGATGATACTATAGAAACTTCTCCTGATGGTGGATTTTATATTATCAAAAAATGATCCTATTTTCAGTTTTGTGTGAGCAAGATTTTCTAGTGTAGAAAAATCTAAAGATATAAAATTTTGAGAATTACATCTTAAACTTGCATCATAATTTTCAAAATTCAAACCTGGAAATTATGACTTATAGCTAAAATGCCTTAGTCATGAGTTTTCTGCTCAGAATTCCAGTCTTCCTTTTTTCCAGACCTCAGCCAGGACTTAAGAAAATATGCAAATAAAGGAAGCCTGCAGCACTCAGCAGGAGACAAATAATAAGGAGTAAAAATGTCTTTTTACCTGAACTCAAACTAGACCCAACCACAAAGTACATTATATGGTATTTACTAATTACTGGCCAGTCATCTTTTTTAGGACTCTTGCTTTTTCTTAGATTCTGTATTTTTTTTTTTTTTGAGCTCATGATCTTGATCTTGCTGATGGGTTAATGTTTTCTGATCAGTTCTATTTTTGCACAACTGTGGAGTTTTTAAACATTGCAATGGAGATTTTACCTGAAAAAGCTACAAGGCCTTCACTATTGTGTTATGTGTTACACTTGTGTTACATGTTGTATGTCGGTATGTCTGTACATATGTATGCCCATATTTCATGCAGTGACATGACAACTGACAGATGAGGAGCGCTTATGAAAAATTTAAAAATGGATCCAAATATCTTTGATTCACGTGGTTCAAATGGTTCAATTCAAATTGGGTAAACAGATAAAATTAAAAATGTGTTTAAAATTAGACCTATAAGTTTTCTTGGTGTTCAAAAAAACCCTATTAAAATGTTGATGTCTATTACATAATCTGCATGAATTCAAAAATTTACAAGTATTTTTTCAAAATGTGAACAGAAAGAGGTTCACAGATGGAAAAGAGAAACTAAAAGGTTCTAGATATAGATTTAATAGAGGGAAAATGTGTTTGTGGATGAGAGAGTCTATATGATTAAATAATTAAAATGGTTTAAGTAAATAATAAAAAAAGGTTTGTGTAAGTTGGTTATATGTGTAAGTTTGTGCAAGTATTCTTAAAAAATTAAACAGCTGGTTAAACAAGTACTGTTTTTTATAAAATTGTGCATTGTTATTTCTTTAAAAAGCTAAACTTGTTTAATACAAATACATCAATGTAATTGTGGTGTTAATGTGTTCATATCTTCCAGGTATACAAGTCTGTAAGGTAAAAGCTTCAAAAGAGCATTGTATCAAGCTGGTGTACTAAGGTTGTATGGTAATTCTAGGCTTAAAAGAAAAACATTTTGGAGATTTATGTATATCATTTGTGTTCTATAATTGGACTTGTTATCAATAAGATATGTACAGTTCCATGTTACTTTTTACACTGAGATACAATATAATGTATTTTTAGGTTAATGAAAGCCAAATCTGTGAAGGTTTTATTGTAAAACACAAAGGTAATGCCCATTCATTTACATGTGAAAACTGTTTTCTTCAGGCTTCACAAAGGAGTAGCCTGAGGAAAAGACGTTCCTGATATTCAGGCCAACATAACAATAGGTAATCAAAAGGCCCAAAGCAGGGTTTCTCCACTGAGACTTTACTGGTCACACTGATATCAGAGTTTTCTGAGATGCTTGCCATTCCCTTCAGCTATCCAGTACATGGCCATGTCACAGAGCTTGGAAGTGGAACATATCTTGTACACAAAACCATGAGCCTATTCTGGAGAGTGGCCAGAATTCAGGAAGAATACAGGAACGTAAGAAAATAGTAGGTGTTGCCCATTTTTAAGGCAAGCCACAGTCTATTTATAAATTGGGCAGGATGAATGCTTGGAAGTTTTCTCCTTGACAGGCCATACCCATTGAGGCATTCTCTTTTCTAATGTCTACAACCATGGACACAGTGTGATACACAGACATAGAAACACTCGCCTTGTCAAAGGACTAACTAGAAACAGTCCACTCCAAACCAAACAAACCCCCTTTCCTAACTATTCTCAGAACATGAGAAAAAACCACAAACCCACTCAAACACCCACAAAGGCACCTCCTTCCCCCAAGTAGGTCTGGAACTATCCAGAGTGTCCTCTGACTGGAGGGCCATACTATGTTCCCAAGAAATGGCCTGTTCTGTCTCAGATCTGGTCTCCTTGGTCAACTCAGTGAAGTTGTCAGGAGCCAGCAGTGCGCCTCTACCTTCTTTCTCTGGAAGGGCCCCTCTTCAGAACTTTCCTGGCATTTGGCCAATCTCACATCACTAGGTACCACAAAAGACTGACTCTGTTCTTGGTAAATCCAAACAAGTGAGACCACTGTGACTGGGGCTTGGACTGGGTCTGGATGCCTGGCATCCTGGAACCCAAATTCGGAGAGTTCTATCAACAAGGATGTGAGGTGAGGTCACTTCCTTCAGGAACTGAATGAAGTCACTGCCTTTGCAACCACTTTGTCCTAAAATTTGCTTCCTAGGGTCTTATAATATGGAGGATTCCCCTACTTCCTGTGACATTTTCACAAGTTCGAATGGTATAGAAACCATAGGCACCTGGGAACAGCTCTCCACACAGGCCTAGTTTGGTCAATCGTCCCTACATTAAGAAGAGAGAGGATGATTCAGACACATACTTTTAACCTGACTGGGTTGTTTGCCATGGAAGATGACTTTTGCTCTCTCAGGTCTTTCATAGCTGCCTACATCTTCTCCAGGGATCATATCTGCATGGACCATTGAGGTTGTCAACAGGTGGAAGATCCCCTACATCCCTGTATTGTAAGACCAACTCTGTCCCTAATCATCTGTAAAGTTGGATTGAGGGAACAGTGTATATGTAGGATTAATAACATGTTCGATTTGTGTTAGGAACCATTCTGCTGGATGAATAATGGTATTGGCAACCTGCAATATTTATAAGAATATACAGGTGAATATAATTATGAAAACAGAAATCTAGGTAAGATTTGAAGACCAGAAAGGCATTGGGCCCTTGATTGGGATACTTAGCTTTGAATTATGTTCTGCACAGATGTCTCAGATAAATCAATATACAATGGCATAGGACCTTGTATTTTGGATGATTGATTGTCGAAGAGATCATCCAGTCAAAAAGGGATAGTCAGTAGGATTAGGAAGATAGTTGGTAGGTTTAGACAAAAGACCAAATGTTCTTTAGCAATAGGGTTTCGGATAAAGAGTGAATTTAAATGTCAGCACATGTGAAGAATCAGTCACTATGATGAACTGTGGAAAATATGTAAGAAAAGAGATATCAATAGAGACATTAGGAAATCAGGCAAAATATAAAGTGAGTGATAGTATTAGACATTTTCAACATCATTGAAGTTGAATATATAATCATGGGAAGAAACAAATATGTACTCACCAATAGGATTGACATTTGAGAACATTAGGCATCCAAGACATGGATGTTTTTAGTAATCCATGTTCCCTTTCCATTTAGTCTTTGGTACAATCATAAGTGTGACCTTTGTATTTTGTGTCCAGAATATTACTGTGAAAAAATATATATGTAGATCAGTTGACATGAGTATTTCTCCCACCATTTCTGGGAGCAATATTTTGAAGATATACAAATTATTATTTGGGGTACACAAAGGTGTACCCTGTGTCTATCAATATAGAGATAATGCATGAATAGACCATACTGTGAATAAATAATATACCTGGTTCCACTTTAATTAATGGATTGAATTGATATCTGAAAGTATACAAGAAATCTTATATTGATATACAATCATTCATTCCCACCAGTTTTACATCTAATGGTAATATTAGGGTTATGGTTTATCATGACGGGTGTGTGAGTTTTGCTTCAAAAATGATAATGGAAATCGAAAATAATGTGTTTGGAAAATAGTCTCATGAAAAGAGCAGTCAGGAATCGTTGCGGAATACATGTGTTCTGAAGCAGGAAGTGATTGAAAGTAAAACAAATGCATATAAATTTGCTAAATTGTGGATGAAATATACATCCTATGATGTGCATAAACTGGAGAAATAGTAATATACCAGTGTTGAATAAAAATGAACGTCATAATAAAATTATATCTCATAGGAATCTTCTTGCATTGATGTTAAACTGGGTCAGTTACTGTAGAAATATTAGAATTTTTTTTGGTGTTATAATACAATTTATTTTAGCACTAGCATGCCACAGAATGTCGAGAAAAGACCAATGGATTTTTAGTTATACCACTAATAATCTAACATTAAATGACTATTTTGGTGAGTCTAGAAATTACATAAGGCTATGTAACTTTTTTTTTAATTTAGCATTCATAAAAACTTGGAATTTTGGTAATATTTCTACTTTTTAAATTTTTTTTATTTTTTCAGTTGTTGATAGACCTTCATTTTATTTATTTATATGTGGTGCCTAAAATTTAACCCAGTACCTCACACATGCTAGCCAAGCATGTTACCACTGAGCCACACACCCAGACCCTCCACTTTTATCTTATCATCAAACACTCCTCTCCCTCTACTTTACTCACTTTCTTCAGCATTTTCCCCATTCTCTCTCTTCCTTTTTCATTTTCCCTCCATATGTATTTTTCTCTCATGTCATTAAAAACAGTAATATGCTATGAAATTTACATTTAAGAATGTTTTTTATATTCATTCTTTTTTCTTGAGAAAATTTAAAAATTATAATCATCTGATAGATATTACAATACATTTATTATACATATGTATCTATATTCATGCATATGTATTACATATGTTATATATATACATATATATTTAAAAGTACATTGATTAGCCTGTTAGAAATAATATAGACGAAGTCTTTCTTAATTTTTAAGTCTTCCAGAATTAACAACTTACAGTGAAAATCAAATAAACATATTCAAGTAAACAGGTATCATTCTTATTTATCAATTCTTATCATTTAAGGTTTTATATCACATTAAGCTGTAATATGGCATATTAACTCTTATGAATTAGAGAAATTTTTTTTGAACAACCTATTATTTAAGGACCATATGCACTGACATTTTAAATGGCTTTCTCATGATTTCAATTTCTATCAATTGCATATTTATTGCCAAATACTTATTTTATTAATTTTCATATTTATAATTGATATAAAGTCAATTGTTTAATTCTTCTTGTAAGTAGTTACATATTCCAGCAGGGACAGTATTAATAATTCTACGTCTTTTTAAGAAAAATGGTAAAAAGATATTTTCATGCAAAATTAAGAATAATTCCATGATCTAAATGTTTGATTGTTGATACATATAATAAAGAGCTTTTGATGAGTCTCTTCCCCAGTAAAACATAAAATGCAAAGTTATAGTTGGGTATGTATGTACAAATAAAGATAAGGAAAAATACACATTATCAGCTAGAAACTATTAAATAAAAGATGAAAAGAACAATCGAACACATTGTACGAACTTGTCAGATGAGGTAGTATTCTGGATGAATAGCCTAAGACTAGACATGGTCCATGACAAAATATTCACGAAAAAAATGAAATATGAAAAATATAGAAAATGATATGAATTTTTAATGAAGGTAGGTGGATTATCCTTTAATCTCAATTTATGTGCATTTTCAAAAGCCAGTTTTCTGGTAAAATAAATTTGTGATATTTACAAGTACACAAAACAAACTTTCTGCTTAGCAAAATGAATGCATTTCAATCCTTTTTTAGCTGATTTCTTCCCACTCACTTTTAAACCTTTGTTTATTTATTTTTATTGGTTGTTCAAAACATTACAAAGCTCATGATATATCATCTTTCATACATTTGACTCAAATGGGTTGTGAACTCCCAATTTTCCCCAAATACGAATTGCAGAATCACATCAGTTACACATTCACATTTTTACATAATGTCATATTAGTGGCTGTTGTATTCTGCTACCTTTACTATCCCTTACTATCCCTCCTCCCCTCCCCTCCCATCTTTCCTCTCTTCCTCATCTGCTGTTCTTCACTTCTCACTCTTGTCCCCGCCTTTCCCCTCACAATATCTTATATGTAATTTTGTGTAACATGGAGGGTCTCCTACCATTTCCATATGCTTTCCCTTCTCTCTCACATTCTCCCACTCGTCTTTGTTTAATATTCATCTTTTCCTCATGCTCTTCCTTCCTGTTCTATTCTTAGTTGCTCTCTTTTTATCAAAATAGACATTTGGCATTTGTTTTTTTAAGGATTGGCTTACTTCTCTTAGCATAATCTGCTGTAATGCCATCCATTTCCCTGCAAATTCTATGATTTGGTCATTTTTTAGTGCTGCATAATAATCCATCATGTATAAATGCCACATTTTTTTATCCATTCATCTATTGAATTGCATCTAGGTTGGTTCCACAGTCTAGCTATTGTGAATTGTGCCACTATGATCATTGATGTGGCAGTATCCCTATAGTACACTCTTTTAAGATCCTCAGGGAATAGTCCAAGAAGGGCGATAGCTGGTTCAAATGGTGGATCCATTCCTAGCTTTCCCAGGAATCTCCATACTGCTTTCCATGTTGGCCTCACCAATTTTCAGTCCCACCAGCAGTGTACAAGTGTCCCTTTTCCCCACATCCTCGTCAACACTTGTTGTTGTTTGACTTCATAATGGCTGCCAATCATACCGGAGTGAGATGGTATCTTAGGTTGGGTTTGATTTGCATTTCTCTGACTGCTAGATATGGTGACCATTTTTTCTTGCACTTGTTGATTGATTGTATGTCCTCCTCTGTGAAGTGTCTTTTCAGTTCCTTGGCCCATTTGTTGTTTAGGTTATTTGTTATCTTATTGTTTAATTTTCTGAATTCTTTGTGGATATTAGGGCTCTATCTGAAGTGTGAGGGGTAAAAATTTGTTCCCAGGATGTAGGCTCTCTATTTACCTCTCTTATTGTTTCTCTTGCAGAGAAAAAAAAAACTTTTTAGTGTAAGTAAGTCTCATTTTTTTTTATTCTTGTTAATAACTCTTGGGCTATGGGCGTCCTATTTAGGAATTTGGAGCCCGAACCCACAGTATGTAGATCGTAGCCAACTTTTTCTTCTATGAAACGCAGTGTCTCTGATTTTATATCTAGCTCCTTGATCCATTTTGAGTTAAATTTTGTGCATGTCGAGAAAAAGGGATTCAGTTTCATTTTGTTGCATATGGATTTCCAATTTTCCGAGCACCATTTGTTGAAGATGCTATCCTTCCTCCATTGCGTACTTTTAGCCCCTTTATTAAATATAAGAAAGTTGCAATTTTGTGGATTGGTTTCTGTGTCCTCTATTCTGTACGATTAGTCCACCTGCCTTTTTCGGTACCAGTATCACGCTGTTTTTGTTACTATTGCTTTGTAGTACAGTTTGAACTCTGGTATCGCTATACCTCCAGATTCACACTTCCTGCTTAGAGTTTCTTTTCCTATTCTTGGTCTTTTGTTTTTCCATATGAATTTCATGATTGATTTATCTATTTCTACAAGAAATGCCATTGGGATTTTGATTGGCATTGCTTTAAACCTGTAGAGAACTTTGGGTAATATCGCCATTTTGATGATGTTAGTTCTGCCTATCCATGAACAGGGTACATGTTTCCATCTTCTGAGATCTTCTTCTCTCTCTTTAGAGTTCTGTAGTTTTCATTATATAAATATTTCACCTCTTTTGTTAGGTTGATTCCCAAGTATCTTATTTTCTTTGAGGATATTGTGAATAGAGTGGTTTTCCTCATTTCCATTTCAGAAGTTTTGTTGCTGTTATACAGGAATGCCTTTGATTTATGCGTGTTGATTTTATATCCTGCCACTTTGCTGAATTCATTTATTAACTCTAGCCATTTTCTTGTAGACCCTTTTGTGTCTGTTAAATATATTATCATGTCATCTGCAAATAGCAATACTTTAAATTCTTCTTTTCCAATTTTTATGCCTTTAATTTCATTTGTCTGTTTAATTGCTCTGGCTAGTATTTCAAGAACTAAATTGAATAGAAGTGGTGATGGAGGGCATCCCTGTCTTGTTTCAGATTTTAGAGGGAATGCCTTCAGTTTTTCTCCATTTAGGATGATGCTAGCCTGAGGGTTAGCATATATAGCTTTTACAATGTTGAGGTAAGTTCCTGTTATCTCTAGTTTTTATAGTGTTTTGAACATAAAGTGATGCAGAACTTTGTCAAATGCTTTTTCTGCATCTATCGAGATGATCATATGGTTCTTGTCTTTAAGTCTATTCATGTGGTGAAAGGCATTTTTTGATTTCCGTATATTGAACCATCCTTGCATCACAGGGATGAATCCTACTTGATGATGGTGCACAATTTTTTTGATATGCTTTTGTATTCGATTCACCCGGATTTTATTGAGAATTTTTGCATCCAAGTTCATTAGAAATATTGGTCTGTAGTATTCTTTCTTTAAAGTGTCTTTGTCTGGTTTCGGGATCAGGGTGATGTTGGTCTCATAGAATGAATTTGGATGAGCTCCTTCTTTTTCTATTTCTTGAAATAGCTTGAAAAATATTGGTATTAATTCTTCTTTGAAAGTTTAGTAGAAATCCGCTGTTTACCCATCTGGTCCAGGGCTTTTTTTGGTTGGTAGTTTTTGATTGCTTCTTCTATTTCTTCCTTTGTTATTGGCCTGTTTAAATTGTGTGTGTCTTCCTGACTCAATCTGGGCAGATCGTATGACTTAAGAAATTTATCGATATCTTCACAATCTTCTTTTTTATTGGAATATAGTGTTTCAAAATACTTTCTAATTATCTTCTGTATTTCTGTAGTGTCTGTTGTGATATTGCCTTTTTCATCCCATATGTTAGTAATTTCAATTCTCTCTCTTCTTCTCTTCATTAGCATGGCTACGGGCCTGTCGATCTTATTTATTTTTTTAAAGAACCAACTTTTCATTTTATCAATTTTTTCAATATTTTTTTGTTTCAATTTCGTTGATTTCAGCTCTAAATTTAATTGTTTCTTGTCTTCTACTACATTTGCTGTTGTTTTGCTGTTCCTTTTCTAGGTTTTTGAGGTGTAGTTTGAGTTCATTTATTTGTTGTTTTTATTCTTTTTTTGAAGAAAGAACTCCAAGAAATGAATTTCCCTCTTTAAACTGCTTTCATTGTGTCCCATAGATTCTGGTATGTTGTGTCTGTATTGTCATTTGTCTCAAAGAATTTTTTTATCTCCTTCTTTATGTCTTCTGTAACCCATTGATTATTCAGTAGCATGTTGTTCATTTTCCATGTGATGTAGAATTTTTCCTTCCTTCTTTTATCATTGATTTCCAGTTTCATTCCATTATGATCAGATATGGTGCATGGTATTATCTCCATGCCTTTATATTTACTAAGAATTGCCCTATGGCATAGTATATGGTGTATCTTTGAGTAGGATCCATGTGCTGCTGAGAAGAACATGTATGCACTTGATGATGGTTGATATATTCTATATATGTCGGTTAAGTCTAGGTTATTGATTGTGCTGTTGAATTTTATAGTTTCTTTATTCAGTTTTTGTCTAGAGGATCTGTCTAATGGCGAGAGCGGTGTGTTGAAGTCACCCATAATTATTGTATTGTAGTCTATTTGACTCTTGAACTTGAGGAGAGATTGTTTAATGAACGTTGCACCTCCATTGCTTGGTGCATACAAATTGATAATTGTTTTTTCTTGTTGGTGGATGATTCCTTTTAACAGAATATAGTGTCATTCTTTATCCCTTTTGATTAACTTAGGTTTGAAGTTGATTATATTCCATATGAGTATGGCAAATCCTTCTTGCTTCATAGGGCCATGTGAGTGTTGTGATTTTTCCCAACCTTTTACCTTCAGCCTGTGTATGTCTTTTCCTATCATACGAGTCTCCTGAAGGCAGAATATTATTGGATTTGTTTTTTTTTTTTTTTTATCCAGGTTTCTAGCACATGTCTCTTGATTGGTGAGTTTAGGCCATTACCATTTAAGGTTACAATTGAAATATGATTTGTACTTCCACTCATGTTTATTTATTTATTATATTTTAGTTTGGATAGTTTTTACTTTTTTGGTTACTTTCCTCCCCCTTTACTGAGATACTTCCCGCTGTTAGTTTTGGGCACTATTTTTCAACTCCTCTTCTTTTAGTATTTTGCACAAAATGCTTTGCAGTACTGGTTTTCTGGATGAAAATTGTTTTAGCTTTTGTTTATCGTGAAAGACTTTAATTTTATTGTCAAATCTGAAGCTTAATTTTGCTGTATACAGTATTCTTGGGTGGAATTCATTATTTTTCAGCATTTGAAATACATTGTTCCAGGATCTTCTGACTTTCAAGGTATGTGATGAAAAATCAGTTATTAACCTAATTGGTTTACCCCTGAATGTAATCTGCGTCCTTTCTCTTATAGCTTTTAATATTTTCTCCTTGTTCTGTATGTTGGCTACCTTCATCATTATATGTCTTGGAGTTGGTCTATTTTGGTTTTGAATGTTTGGGGTCCTGTAGGCTTACAGGATTTGGCAATCAAATCCATCGTTCATCTCTGGGAAGTTTTCTAGAATTATTTCATTTAATATGTTGTCCATTCCTTTGGTTTGAATCTCTATGCCTTCTTCTATCCCGATGACTCTCAATTTTTTTTTTAATGACATCCCATATTTCTTAAATAGATTGCTCATCAGATTTAAGCATCTTTTCTGTGTTGACTATATTCTTTTCAAGTTGATAAACTTTGTCTTCATTATCTGATGTTCTGACTTCTACTTGATGTAGTCTATTTGTAATATTCTCGTTTGAGTTTTTAATTTGGTTTATAGTTTCCTACATTTCTAGAATTACTGTTTGATATTTCTTTTTAAGATCTCTATCTCCTGGTAAAGCTCGTTGTTTGCCATTTGAATTTCTTTGTTTAATTCATTTTCAAAATATACTTTTATTGCTTGGACTTGCTGCCTCTATGCCTGCTAAAGTGGATTCCGCTTGGAAGTAATTCCGAAGGCCGAACTCCAGTGATGTCACCTCTCTGCTTTGGCGGGCCCCAGGCTCCTTGCCGAGGTGTCCGAATAGGGGGGTGGGACTTGACTGTCTCTGGTTTGTTTCAGCTCCGTGTCACTGGCGGGTGGGCGGTCTCTAGCCGCCCAATTGCGCGGTTGGTCACCAGTGGACAGGCAGTCTGCAGCCACCCAGTCACACGGGCGGCAGGTGGGCTGTCGCCAGTGGGTTGGCAATCTCTAGCCACCCAGTCGCACGGTCGGTGGCCGGCAGGCATTCCTCAGCCTCCCAGTCACGCAGGCAGTGGGTGGAATGTCACCCGCGGGCCTGCGGTCTCCAGCCGCCTAGTCACAAGGGCCTGGCCTCTAGTCCTTTGGATTCTCCTGCTAGTCCTGGTTTCTTTTTCTAGACCAGATTCCCCTGAGTGATGCCTCTTGGCAGTTCAAACTGTACTATGGGCCTGCCATTTGTTGGGTGTTGAGGGTGTCTATTGGGAACCCAGACACTCTATTGTTTTGATTTTTTCCGCTTGCCCCTCCCCCAGCAATGGCTAGACAAGTTTCGTTTTTGCCACTGATGGGAGGGGGAGTTGAAAGTCAGGTGTCTCTAGTTTTCCTCACATTTTTATGCAGGCTTTCTTTGATAATCCCTCCCCGGAAAGCCTAGGAGAGATTTTATGCGAATTTCCCACTGTATGAGAGATGAGCTGAGTAACACACACCTGTTTTATTGTTGAAATCTATTGGAGAGGGGCGGTGGTTACTTCAGCTCTCAAAGATGGTGGCCGCTGGTTTCCTTGGTGTAGTTTCTTTTGTGGGAGATAGAACTGTACCACTTTTTTCCCTGTCTTAATTCCCAAACTCAGCCCGGGGATCAGTGGGAGTTCAGCCGGCAGGATTCCACAGAATCCGCAGCAGCATTTCTCCCTGCTTGCAGGTCGCTTCTCGGTCGTGCCCCGCCATCTGTAACAGTGGGCCTGGCCGCATGATTTAATCACCCTGGAACTCTAGTTGCACATTTGGCTATTGGGAACCCCGGCACTCTATAGTTTTGATTTTTTTTCTGCTTGCCCCTCCCCCAGCGCTGCCTAGACAGGTTTTTTTTTTCACCGCTGATGGGAGGGGGAGATGAAAGTCAGGTGCCTCTAGTTTTCCCCCATCTTTATGCAGGCTCGCTCTGATAATCTCTCCCCCAGAAAGCCTATGAGAGATTTTATGCGAATTCCCCGAAGTATGGGAGATGAGCTGATAACACACACCTGTTTTATTGTTGCAATCTGTAGGAGAGTGGCTGTGGTTACTTCAGCTCTCCAAGATGGTGGCCGTTGGTTTCCTTGGAGGAGTTACTGTTGTGGGAATTATAACTGTACCGCTTCCTTCCCCGTCTGAAATCCTGAACTCAGCTAAGGCCTCAGTGGGGGCTCTACCGGCAGGATTCTACAGAATGTGCATCAAAGTTTCTCCCTGCTTATTGGTCGCATCTCGGTGGTGGCGCGCCGTCTGTAGCCACTGGGTGGGCCGTGCGGATCAGTCAGACTGGATCTTGGGTGGCACAGTTGGCTCGTGTTTGAGACTCAATTACCAGACCATAGTGCTAGAAATCCTTCCTCTAGGTTTCAGTGCACCCCCATTTTGCTGTAAGTTCCTAACAAGATAGTTTTTTTTTAGGTCTAAGTCGTTAGTCACCTGCGCAGTGGCGCGGTACACTGGGTGTGATGCTCTCTATTCACGGCCATCTTGCAATGTCGAAATATTATGATTTGTATGCACCATTTACTGAAGTTAGTTTTCAGTATTAGGAAACAAATATGTATTTCAGGTGGATGAATATTTCTGAGAATAATCTTGTGAAAAGTTGATTATAAATCCTCATACATGAAAATGAATTATTTTAGGAAGTGTATAATAAGACACATATATTTCATATTTTGAAAAAACTGGAGAGTGTATATATATGTATATATATATATATATATATATACACACACACACAGACATTAAAAAGTACCAATATATATGCCAATCGAAATTCATCATGAAATATATAACATCCACATATCCAAAAAAATACATTTTACTCAAAATGGATTTATGTATAATGTTGTTCAACTAGGAAGCTCACCCATAGGTTGAATTTTCAGTTCCAACAGCGTGTAGGAGGAGTGATCTCTTCTCACCATTTTTATCTGCCATGTCAGCCACCTCAGAAAAATGTACATGTGATTCCAGGTAGGATTCTAAATGTGCAAATAAAAATACATGTGCTTAATAGGCTACAGAAAAAGGGAGAGAGGAATTCACATATTTGTTAATTTTAAAAACACATGGAGAACTATTTCAATAAACACTGGCTATATTTATAACTCCTACACTATATTATGCAAAAGAGATGTTCAACTACATTCCATGCCTTCTCTGAACTGCTGGTATTTGTATTTTTTTGGGTTACTATTCTCCATCATATAAGGATTAGTAGTCAGAGTCTAGTAGGGTATGGGTTAGTATCAGAGTTTCAGTATTTCGAATAAAAAATAGGAAAGTAAACACAATGTGTTTGCAAATATGTGCTACACAAAAATCTTCCCACTCACATTAAGAACAATCCCTTGATATTACCCTCGCCCAAAGAAATGCACAATTAGAGGAGAAGAGTTAGAAAATCTGTGAATACATACCCGGAATGGAATATACTCAGGAGTTCACCACCTTGGAGTTGGTAGAGGAGTTTCCAAAAGTAAAAGACAAGGTAAACACTCCACAAACATGGATCTCTGCAGGCCAAAAGACTTCTTGAGAAACTGCCTCTGAGTTTGGACACTTGAAATGTATGTTGTTGTCAGTAGCTTTAGCTTCCTATGTAGTGAGAGCATCAAAACTGGGTCAGCATCTATGTCACCTGGAGGACATGGTATCTTATTTTCCAATGAAAATGAGGCAGCAGTGCTGAATTCTCACTTTGTAGGTAAACTGTGGCAACTAGGGCATCAGTGTCTCTTCTTGTGAACTGTGAAGCCATTTGGTCATACTCTACTTTTCGTGGTTTTTCTTGCTGCTGCACTGGGAGTTTGGTATTTGCTTCATGAAATACAAGGAGTTCAACTGGGACACAGTGCTGGAGAGAGTTCTGTCACGTGTGGTGCGAAAGGGTCTGTAGGAAAATGCACCAACCATGTTTATGTCCAACATAGCTTGCCCCCTTGACCATATCAACCTGATTCTGAATGTTGCCCAAAAACCTATCCATATAACAAGATGCCTTTACATATAAGGGTCTGCTAGCTGCACCATGTCAGTCACAAGCCATTTGAAAGCCAATGGCCAATCCACATGAAACCACCACTGATGATTTATCTCACACCTACCCACTTTTGCTGTAGGCCCACTACTCAGCAGGCTCCAACTTACTGGCATCTCTGTTCTACACCATTTTTGTGAAACCCAGTCAATCAAGCCACTGTCTGGTACACTCATGATCAGCAACAGGTTCTCCAATAGTTTTCCAGTGCCACCTGGTCATGGGAATTTCAAAAACTTTATGGTATTTATCGAGCCCATTTTTCAAGGATGAAGTTGGAGGCACTGAGGGTTTCATTTAATTCAGTAACAATTAAATGGTGAGGAAGCTCATTACAATGAAAGCTCTCAAGGACTCTCACAGGCAAGGCTTCCCAAAGAGTTGCCAAAAGTTCACATGAAGCCAGGCCCATTGAGGTCTACAATGTATAATTCATGCGTGTTTTGACTCTCAACTATGGCTGCTAATTCTTTCAGAATAAAATCATGTGATATCCTGGCTGAGATTCCCTGTGCTCTGTGGAAATCCATCCTGGCCACAGATCTCAGTTTCCAAGGGTGACTCTCATGCATGGCCTCCTAAAATCCCAACAAAACTCATGGCAATACTTCTCTGAGATCAGTTCCAGAACTCAGTCTCTAAGGGGAATCACACCAGAGTTCAAGCCCAGGTGGAGCCTGTCATATTTTCCAACAACCACACTAATAACCACAATTAAACCCAGAACACTTCCACATGGCCAGCATCTTCTTCCATATAGAAACTCAGTTTAACCTCTGGCTGGAGGTTTCCATGAGGGGCACAGCCCAAGACAGTGTCCAAAATAAGCTCCCTTGCCCCTCATTTGCTTAAAGTTGGGGTGGCCTGAACACCTTCCTGTGAACCAGGACTGATCAAATAGGCCTGCCTTTAATATTGCTCTGCTTCTCCAATTTGAGGACTACTGACTGTGGGGTTTAGATTCTTCATGTGTATTGAAATCATTCGAAAACCGAATCACCTATGGGCTAGCCTCTGTAGGGATTTGAAGAACACATTTGACCCAAAGGCACCCTAATCTCACTTTATAGAGGTTAGGAACCTAAGAGAGGAAGGTGAGAGACTTCATCCACAAGGACTGCTCTTTTGGCCATTTTGGTTTTGGATGAACACGTGGGATGTATAAGGTGCTGAGAATCTAACCACAGCCTCACACAGGGCCAAGAGGCTGTTTCAGAAACATCCATTTCCAAAGCAATTAAGCAAAGAACCACAGGTGATGCCCATTCATTTCCATTTGAAAACTGTTTTCTTCAGGCTTCACAAATTGGTGTCCTGAGGTAAAGACCTTCCTGAAATTCAGGGCAACAGAACAATAGGTAAGCAAAAGGCCCAAAGAAGGGTTTCTCCACTGAGACTTTCCTGGTCACACTGATATCTGAGTTTTCTGAGATGCTCGCCATTCCCTTCAGCTATTCAGTACATCACCATATCACAGAGCTTGGTGATGGTACATATCTTGGACACAAAGCCATGAGGCTATTCTGGAGAGTTTCCAGAATTCAGGAAGAAAACAGGAACTTAGTAAGAGAGCAGGTGTTGCCCTTCGATAAGACAAGCTGCAGTCCATTTATAAATTGGGCAGGATGAATGCTTGGAAGCTTTCTACTAGACAGGACACATCCATTGATGCATTCTCTTTTCTAATGTCTGCAACCATAAACAGAGTGGGATAAACAGACATAGAAGCATTCGCCTTGTCAAACGACTTACTAGAAACAGTCCACACCAATCCAAACAAAGAGCCTTTCCTACCTATTCTCAGAACATGAGACAAAATCACAACCCCCCACAAACACACTCAAAGGCACCTCTTTTGCCCAAGTAGGTCTGTGACTATCCAGAGTGTCCTCGGAATGGTGGGCCATACTATGTTCCCCCAAAATGGCCTGTCCTGTATTAGATCTGGTCTCCTTGGCCAACACTTTGAAGTTGTTAGGTGCCATGGGTGAGCCACTACCTGCTTTCCCAGGAAAAGCCCCTCTTCAGAGCTTTCCTGTCATTTGGCCATCGTCACATCAGTAGGTACTAAGAAAGACTGACTCTGTCCTTGGTTAATCGAAACAAGTGAGACCACTGGGACTGGGACTGTGACGGGCTCTAGGTGCCTGTCTTCCTGGATCAAACGTTCAGAGAGTTCCATCACCAAGGAAGTGAGGTGAGGTCACTTCTTTCAGGAACTGAATGAGGTCACTGACTTGGCAACCACTTTGTCCTAACAGTTACTTCTAAGGGTCCCATGAGATAGAGGCTGTCCGTACTTCCTGTCACACTTTCACAGTTAGAATGGTATACCAACCATAGGTACCTGGGAACAGCTCTCCACACAGGCATGGTTTGGTCCATCTTCTCTACATTAAGAAGGTAGAGGCTGATTCAGACACATTCCTTCATCCTGACCAGATTGTTTGCCATGGAAGATGTCTTTTGCTCTCACAGGTCCTCCATAGCTTTCTACATCTTCTCCAGGGATCATTTCTGCATATACCTTTGATGCTCTCAGGAGGTGGAAGATCCCCTACATTCCTGTATTGTAAGACCAACTCTGTCCCTCCTTTTTTGTAAAGTTAGATTGAGGGAAAAATGTATGTTTAGGGTTAATAACATGTTGGATGTGCATTATGAATCTTTCTGCCGGATGAATAATGGTATTGGCAACCTGTGATATTTACAAGAATATATAGGTGAAATATAAGTATGAAAACAGAAATCTAGGTAAGATTTGAAGCCAGAAGGGATTTGGGCCCTTGAGTGGGAAACTTAGGTTTGAATTATGTTCTGCACATGTGTCTCAGATAAATTGATATACAATGGCATAGGACCTTATACCTTGGATGATTGATTGTCGAAGAGAACATCTAGTCAAAAAACTATAGTCAGTAGCATTAGGAAGATTGTCAGTAGGTTTAGAAAGAAGAGTGAGTATAGGATTTGGACCAAAAGTTCTTTAGCAATAGGGTTTCGGGTAGAGAGTGAATGTAAATGTCAGCATATGTGAAGTTTCTGTCACAATGATGAACTGGGGAAAATATGTAGGAAAGCAGGTATCAATAAAGATATTACAAAATCAGGCAAAGTATGAAGTGAGTTATAGGATTAGACATTTTCAAGATGGTTGAGGTTGAATATATAATCTTAAGAAGAAACAAATATGTAGTCACCAATAGGATTTACATTTGAGAACATTAGGCAACCTGGACATGGTTGTTTTTAGTAATCCATGCTCTCTTGGCATTTAGGCTTTGATACAATAATGAGTGGGACCTTCGCTTTTTGTGTCCAGAATATTACTGTGATAAAATCTATATATAGATAAGGTGAAATGAATATTTCTTCCACCATTTCTGGGAGCAATATTTTGAAGACGTGTAAATTAGTATTGGGGGAACAAAGAGGAGTACACTGTATCTATGAATATAGAGATAAAGCATTAATAGACAATAATGTGAATAAAAAACATAAGTGGTTCCAACTTTAAATAATGGATTGAATTGAATTTTGAACATATAGAGGAAATCTTATATTGATATACAATTATTCAATACAACCAGTTATACATCTAATGTTAAAATTAATGTTATGGTTCATCATGAAGAGTGTGTGAGTTTAGCTTTGAAATTGATTATGGAAATAGAAAATATTGTATTTGGAAAGAAGTCTCATGAAAAGACCAGTCAAGTAACATGGAGGAATACATGTGTTCTGAAGCAAGAAGTGTTTGAAAGTGAAACAAATTCCTATAAATTTGTGAACTTGTGGATGAAATATATATCCTATGATGTGCAAAAACTGAAGAAATAGTAATGTACCAGTGTTGGATTAAAATGAACGTCAATATAGACATTATGTCCCATAGGAATCTACTTGCATTGATGTTAAACTGGTTCAGTTACTGTAGAAATATTAGGATTTGTAAACACCATTGATTGAAGTTAGTTTTCAGTACTGCAAAACAAATATGTATTTCAGGTGGATGAATATTTCTGAGAATAAACTTGTGCAAAGTTGATTATAAATCCACATACATGAACATGAATGAATTTACGGAGTTTGTATAAGACACATATATTTCATATTTTGAGAAATCTGGAGTGTATATATATATATATATATATATATATATATATATATATATATATATATTAAATAAACAGAGATATACATTAAAAAGTATCAATACATATGCCAATCGTAATTCTTCATATAATATACATCATCCACAGATGTAAAAATATTTATTATACTGAACATAGATTTATGTATAATATTGTTCTACTAGGAAGCTCACACTTAGTTTTAATTTTCAGTTCCCAAAGCATTTAGGAGTAGTGATGTCTTCTCACAATTTGTATCTGCCAATTCAGCCAACTCATAAAAATGTACGTGTGATACCACGTAGGATTCTATATGTGCATATAAAAATACATGTACTGAGTAGGCTACAGAGAAAGGGAGACAGGAATTCACATATTTGTGAACTTTAAAAACACATGGAGAACTATTTCAATTAAAAATTGAGTAGATTTATAACACCTACCCTTAATCATGCTAAAGGGAAGTCCAACTGTACACCATGCCTCCTCTGAACTGCTTGTATTTTCATTCTGTTTTGGTATTATTCTTCATCATATTAGGATTAGTAGTCAGAGTATAGTAGGATATGAGTTACTGTCAGGGATTCAGTATTTCGAATGGAAAATTGGAAAATGGATCAATGTGTATGCAAATTAGTGTTACACAAAAATTTTCCCACTCTCATTCAGAACAATAACTTGACATTACCTTCACCCCAAGTAAGACACAATTAGAGGAAAAGAGTTAGAAAATCTTTGAATTCATATCTGAAATGAAAACTGCTCCAGATTTCACAACCTTGGAGATGGTAGAGGAGTTTCCAAAAGTAAGGGACTATGTAAAAACTCCACAAACATGAAGATTTGCCAGCCTAAAGACGTCTGGAGAAACTGCCTCTCGGATGGACAGTTGGAATATATGTTGTTTTCCGGAGCTTTAGATTCCTTTCTAGTGAGACCATCAAAGCTGTTTATGCATCTCTGTGACCACGAGGACATGGTGTATAAATTTCCAATGAACATGAAGCAGCAGTGCTGAATTCTCTCTTTGTAGGTAAACTATGGCCACTGGGGGCTAAGTGTCTCCCCATGTGGACTGTGAAGCCATTTCATCATCCTCCACTTTTTATAATGTTTCCTGCTGCACTCGGAGTTTTGTATTTGCTTCACGAAATACCAGGAGTTAAACTTGACCACAGTGCTGGAGGGAGTTCTGTCACATGTGGTGGGTCAGGGTCTGCAGGAGAATGCACCAACAGGGCTTGTATACCACATAGGTTACCTCCGTGACCATAGCAACCTGATTCTGAACATTTCCCTGAAACCTCTCCATATAACCAGATGCCTTTACATACAAGGTTCTGCTGGCTGCTCCATGTCAGTCACAAGCCATTTGGAAGACAATGGCAGATCCACATGACCCCACCACAGATGTTTTATCACACACTTAATCACCTCTGCTCTAGGCCCACTATTCTGCAGGGTCCAAATTACTGGCATCTCTGATCTACACGATATTCATGAAAACCAGTTAATCAAGGCACTGTCTGGTACACTCATGATCAGCAACAGGACATCCAAAGGTTCTTCAGTGCCACCTGGTCATTGGAATTTCAAAAATTTCATGGTATTTATCTAGCCAATTTTCAAGGATGAAGTTGGAGGCACGGTTTGTTTCAATTCATTCAGGAATCATTCAATGTTGAGGAAGCTCATTTCAATGAAAGCTCTGGAGAACTCTCACAGGCAAGGCTTCCCAAAGAGTGGCCGAAATGTCACATGAAGCCAAGCCCATTGAGATCTACAATTGAGGTCCATGTGTGTTTTGACTATCAAATATGGCTGCCAAGTCTTTCAGAATAAAATCATGTGAAATCCTGTCTGAGATTCCCAGTGCTCTGTGGAAAGCCACCGTGGGCATAGATCTCAGTTTCCAAGGGTGACTCTCATGCGTGGCCTCTTAAAATCCCAACTCAATTTATGGCAATTCTTCTTTGATATGTGTTCCAGAACTCAGTCTCTAAGGGAATGACACCAGAGTTCAAGCCCAGGTGGATCCAGTCATCTCTTCCAACCGCAACACGAATGACCAAAATTAAAACCAAAATACACCACATGGTCCTCATCTTCTTAAATATAGACATTCATCATAACCTCTGGCTGGAGGTTACCATAGGGGATGCATCCCAAGAGAGTGTCCAAAATAATGTCGCTTGCCCCTCATTTGCCTAAAGTCAGGGTGACATGGACACCCTTCCTGTGAACAAGGAGTGATCAAATAGGCCTGCCATTAATACTGCTCTCCTTCTCCAATTTGAGGCCTGGGGACTCTCAGCTATAGATTCTTTATGTGATTTGGAGTCTTGAGAAAACACAAGCACCTCTGCAGGGCTTTGAAGAACTCATTTGACCTAAAGTATCCCTATTCTCACTTGGTGGAGGTAAAGAACCTAACAGAGGAAGGCAAGAGACTCATCCACAATGACTGATTTTTTGCCATTTTGGTTTTGATTGCACACATGGAATTTATCTTTAGATCTATCATGTGCTGAGAATCTAAGCCACAACCTCACACAGGGCCAAGAGGCTGATTCAGACACATCCCTTTCCGAAGCAATTAAGCAAAGAGCCACATGTTATGCCCATTTATTTCCATTTGAAAACAGTTTTCTTCAGGCTTCACAAAGGGGTGGCCTGAGGCAAAGACCTTCTTGAAATTCAGGGCAACATAACCATAAGTATGCAAATGAACCAAAGCAGGGTTTCTCCACTGAGAGTTTACTGGTCACACAGATATGTGAGTTTTCTAAGATGTTCCCATTCCCTACAGCTATCAAGTACATGGCCATGTCACAGAGCTTGGAGGTGATACATATCTTGGATACAAAACCATGGGCCAATTCTTGAGATTGGCCGGAATTCAGGAAGAAAACTGGAACTTAGGAAGTTAATAGGTGTTGCCCATGCATACGGCGAGCCACAGTCCATTCATAAATCAGGCAGGAAGAATGCTGGGAAGCTTTATACTAGACAAGAAAAATCCTTGATGCATTCTCTTTCCTAATGTCTACAATCACGGACAGAGTGGGAAACACAGACATAGAAGCACTCGACTTGTCAAACAACTTACTAGAAACACTCCACTCAAATCCAAACAAACCACCTTTCCTACCTATTCTCAGAACATGAGAGAAAACAACAAACTCACACCCACACCCACAAAGGCGCATCCTTAACCCAAGTAGGTCTGTGAATATCCAGAGTGTCCTCTGACTGGTGGACCATTCTATGTTCCCCTGAAATGGCCTGACCTGTGTCAGATCTGGTCTCCTTGGCTAACTCTGTGAAGGTGTCAGGAGCCAGAGGTGAGCCACTACCTGCTTTCTCAGAAAAAGCCCCTCTTCAGAGCTTTCCTGACATTTCGCCATCCTCACATCAGTAGTTACCAAGAAAGACTGTCTCTGTCCTTGGTAAATCCAAAGAAGTGAGACCATTGGGACTGGGACTGGGACTGGCTATGGGTGCCTGGCTTCATGAATCCCAAGTTCAGAGATTTTAATCACCAAGGAAGTGAGGTGAGGTTACTTCCCTCAGGAACTGAATTAGGTCACTGCCTTTGCAAACACATTGTCCTAAGACTTGCTTCCAAGTGTCCCATGAGATAGAGGCTGTCCCTACTTCCTGTGACACTTTCACAAGTTAGAATGCTTTATCAACCATAGGCGGCCTGGAACAGCTACCCACACAGGCCGGGTTGGTCCATTTTCTCTACATTAAGAAGAGAGAGGCTGATTCAGACAGAACCCTTCATCCTGACCAGGTTGTTTGCCATTGAAGATGACTTTTGCTCTCTCAGGTCCTTTATAGCTGCCTACATCTTCTCCAGGGATCATTTATGCATGAAACTCTGAGGTTTTTCATCAGGTGAAAGATCTCATACATTCCTGTATTTTAAGACCAACTCTATCTCTGCCCTTCTGTAAAGTTAGATTGATGGAACAATGAATGGTTACGATTAACAACATGTTTGATTTGGGTTAGAAATCATTCTGCTGGATGAATGATGTTATTTGGAACCTAAAATATTTAAAAGAATATAGAGGTGAAATATAATTATGAAAACAGAAATCTAGGTAAGATTCGAAGCCCAGAATGGCATTGGGACCTTGACTGGGATAATTAACATTAAATTACGTTCTGCACAGATGTCTAAGATAAATCTATAATCAATGGCATAGGATCTTCTACCTTGGATGATTGAATGTAGAAGAGAACATCCAGTCAAACAGGGATAGTCGGTAGGATTAGGAAGATAGTATGTAGGTTTAGGAAGAAGAGTGAGTATATTATTTGGAACAAAAATTCTTTAGCAATAGGGTTTTGGTTAGAGAGTGAATGAATTTGTCAGCACATGTGAAGAGTTAATCACAATGATGAACTTGGGTAATATGTAGGAAAGCAGATATCAATAGAGACATTACAAAATCAGGCAAACTATAAAGTCATAGAATTAGACATTTTCAACAGGGTTCAGGTTGAATATATAATCTTAGGAAGAAACACATATGTAGTCACGAATAGGATTGACATTTGAGAGCATTAGGCAATGTGGACATGGATGTTTTTAGTAATCCATGCTCACTTTCCATTTAGGTTTTGGTACAAAAATAAGTATGAACTTTGCATTTGGTGTCCAGAATATTACTGTAATAAAATGTATATGTAGATCAGGTGAAATGAGTATTTCTTCCACCATTTCCGGGAGCAATATTGTGAAGATGTATAAATTAGTATTGGTGGTACAAAGAGGTGTACGCTGTGTCTATGAATATAGAGATAATGCATGAATAGATCATACTGGGAAAAATATAACTGGTTCCATTTAAATAATGGATTGAATTGATATCTGAAAATATATAGGAAATCTTATATTGATATACAATCATTCATTCCAAAGAGTTATGCATCTAATGATAATCTTAGAGTTATGGTTTATAATGAAGGGTGTGTGAGTTTTGTTTCAAATTGATTACGGAAAAAGAAAATAATGTGTTTGGAAAGAAGCTCCCAAACATGGAGCTCTGCTGGCCTAAAGACTTCTTGAGAAACTGGCTCTGAGGTTGGGCACTTGAAATATATATTGTTGTCCAGAGCTATAGCTTCTTTTGTAGTGAGACCATCACTATGTGACCTGGAGGACATGGTATCTTATTTTATAATGAACATATGGCAGCAGTACTGAATTCCCTCTTTGTAGGTAAACTGTGGCCACTGGGGGGCTAAGTGTCTCCCCGTGTGGACTGTGAAGCCATTTGTTCATCCTCCATTTTTGTGGTGTTTCTTGCTGCTGCACTGGGAGTTTGGTATTTGCTTCACGAAATACAAGGAGTTCAACGGGGACACAGTGCTGGTGGCTACCCCCACTTCCTGTGACACTTTCACAAGTTAGAATGGTATATCAACCATAGGCACCCGGGAACAGCTTTCCACACAGGCCTTGTTTGGTCCTTCATATTTGCCTACATCTTCTCCAGGGATCATATCTGCAAAGACCTTTGGGGTTCTCAGCAGGTGGATGATCCCCTATATTTCTGTATTGTAAGACCAACTCTGTCCCGCTCTTCTGTAAAGTTAGATTGAGGGAACAGTGTATGGTTAGGATTAATAACTTGTTCAATTTGGGTTAGGAATCATTCTGAGGGATGAATAATGGTATTGGGAATCTGCTATATTTATAAGAACATACAGGTGAAATATATGTATGAAAACAGAAATCTAGGTAAGATTTGAAGTGCAAAAGGGAATTGCGCCCTTGATTGGGATACCTTCAGCAGAGATTTCTTGGATAAATCAATATACAATGGCATAAGACTTTGTACCTTGGATGATTAAATTTAGAAGGTAGCATCAACTCCAAAAGGGATAGTCGGTAGGATTAGGAAGATAGTCGGTAGTTTTCGGAAGAAGTGTGAATATAGAATTTGGAAAAAAAAAATTCTTTAGCAACAGGGTTGCGATTAGAGAGTGAATGTCAATGTCAGCACATGTGAAGAGTCAGTCACAATGATGAACTAGGGAAAATATGTAGGAAAGCAAATATCAAGGAAGACAATAGGAAATTAGGCAAAGTACAAAGTGAGTGTTAGGATTAGACATTTTTAACAGGATTGAGTTTGAATATATAATCTTAGGAAGAAACAAATATGTAGTCACCAAAGAATGACATTTGAGAGCATTAGGCAACCTGGACATGGATGTTTTTTGTAATCCATGTTCACTTTCCATTTAGGCTTTGTAAAATCATAAGTGTGACCTTTGCATTTTTTTCCAGAATATTACTGTAATAAAATGTATATGTTGATCAGGTTACATGAGTATTTCTTCCACCATTTCCAGGAGCAATATTGAGAAGGTGTATAAATTAGTATTGGGGGTACAAACAGGTGTATGCTGTGTCTGTGAATATAGAGATAATGCATGAATAGACCATAATGTGAATAAATAATATAACTGATTCCACTTTAAATAATTCATTGATTTGATATCTGAAATTATACAGGAAATCTAATATTGATATACAATCATTCATTCCAACCAGTTATACATCTAAAGGTAATATTAGGTTATGGTTTATCATGAAGGGTGTGTGAGATTTGCTTCAAAAAGATTATGGAAATCGAAAATAATGTGTTTGGAAAGAAGTCTCAAAAAATTCCAGTCAAGAAACCTGAAGGAATACATGTGTTCTAAAGCAGGAAGGGATTGAAAGTGAACCAAATGCCTATAAATTTGTGAATTTGTGGATAAAATAAATATGCTATGATGGGCTAAACTTGAAGAAATAGTAATGTACCAGTGTTGAATAGAAATGAAGTTCAAAATAGACATCATGTCCCATAGGAATCTACTTGCACTGATGTTAAACTGGGTCAGTTAATGGAGAAATGTTAGGATTTGTATGAACCATTCACTGAAGTCAGATTTCAGTAATGGGAAACAAATATGTGTTCCAGGTGGATGAATATTTCGGAGAATAATCTTCTAAAAAGTTGATTAAAAATCCATATACATGAACATGAATGTATTTAGGGAGTGTATATAATACACATATATTTCATATTTTAAAAAACCTGGAAAGTGTGTGTGTACACACACACACACACACACACACACACACACACGCACAGACATTAAAAAGTAGCAATATATATGGCAATCGAATTTCATCATAAAATATATATAATCCACAGATCAAAAAATATTCATTTTGCTTAACATGGATCATGTATAATGTTGTTCTACTAGGAAGCTGACATAGGTTTAATTTTCAGTTCCAACAGCGTTTAGGAGGAATGATCTCTTCTCACAATTTTTATCGTCCAAGTCAGTCACCTCAAAAGAAATTATGTGTGATACCAGGTAGGATTCTATATGTGCGTATTAAAATACATGTGCTGAATAGGCTACAGAGTAAAGGAGACAGAAAGTCACATATTTTTTACCTTTAAAAACACATGTAGAACTATTTCAATTAAAAATTGACTATTTTTATAACACCTACCCTTTATCATGCAAAAGGCAAGACCGATTATACACCATGCCTCCTCTGAACTACTTGTATTTCTATTCTCTTTGGGTTATTTTTCTTCACCATATTAGGATTAATCGTCAAAGTCTAGTAGGGTATGGGTTAGTGTCAGGGATTCAGTGTTTCAAATGGAAAATAGGAAAATAAATCCAATGTGTACGCAAACATATGCTACACAAAATCTTCCCACTCTCATCCAGAACAATGCCTTGTCATTACCTTCGACCCTAGTAAAACACAATTAGAGGAGAAGAGTTTGAAAATCTGTGAATTCATATGTGGAATGGTATATGCTCAGTAGTTCAAAAAATTGGAGGTGGTAAAGAAGTTTCTAAAAGTAAGGGAAAGGTTAAACCGTCCACAAACATGGAGCTCTGCTGGCCTAAAGACTTCTTGAGAAAGTCCCTCTGAGGTTGGGCACTTGAAATATATTTTGTTGTAAGGAGCTTTAGCTTCCTTTGTAGTGAGACCATCAAAGGTGGGTCTGCATCTATGTGACCTGGAGGACATGGTTTCTTATTTTCCAATGAACATGAGACCACAGTGCTGAATTCTCTCTTCCTAAGTAAACTGCGGACACTGGGACCTAAGTGTCTCCCCGTGTGAACTGTGAAGCCATTTGGTCATCCTCCACTTTTCCTGTTGTCTCTTGCTGCTGAACTGGGAGTTTGGTATTTGCTTCACGAAATACAAAGAGTTCAACTGGGACACAGTGCTGGAGGGTGTTCTGTCACGTGTGTATGGTCAGGGTCTCCAGGAGAATGCACCATCCAATCTTCTATCCCTCATAGTTTGCCCCCGTGTCCATAGCAACCTGATTCTGAACATGTACCTGAAACCACTCCATATAACAATTTGCCTTTACATATAAGGGTCTGCTGGCTGCACCTTGTGAGTCACAAGCCATTCTATATAAATGCCACATTTTTAATCCATTCATCTATTGAAGGGAATCTAGGATTGTTCCACAGTCTTGCTATTGTGAATTGTGCTGCTATGAACATCGGTTTATCAGTATACCTGTAGCATACTCTTTTTAGGTCTTTAGGGAATAGACTGAGAAGGGGAATAGGTCAAATGGTGATTCCATTCCCAGCTTTCCAAGTAATCTCCATACTGCTTTCCAAATTGGCTACACCAATTTGTAGTCCCACCAGCAATGTACAGGGGTACCCTTTTCCCCACATCCTCGCCAGTACATGTTGTCTTTGACTTCATAATGGCTGCCGATTTTACTGCAGTGAGATGGTATCTTAGGGTGGGTTTGTTTTGCTTTTCTCTGACTGCTAGAGATGGTGAGCATTTTTTCATCTACTTATTGATTGATTATATGTCCTCCTCTGAGAAGTGTCTGTTCAGGTCATTGGCCCATTTGTTGATTGGGTTATTCGTTTTCTTCTTGTTTAATTTTTTTGAATTCTTTGTATACTCTGGATATTAGGGCTCTATCTGAAGTGTGAGGAGTAAAGATTTGTTCCAATGATGTAGGCTCCCTATTTACCTCTCTTATTCTTTCTTTTGCTGAGAAAAATCTATTTAGTTTGAGTAAGTCCCATTTGTTGATTCTGGTTATTAACTCTTGTGCTATGGGTGTCCTATTGAGAAATTTGGAGCCCGACCCCACAGTATGTAGATCGTGGCAAAAGTTTTCTTCTACCAGATGCCGTGTCTCTGATTTGATATCAAACTCCTTGATCCATTTTGAGTTAACTCTTGTGCATGGCGAGAGGAGGGGATTCAGTTTTATTTTGTTACATATGGAATTCCAGTTTTCCAAGCACCATGTGTTGAAGATGCTATCCTTCCTCCATTGCATGCTTTTAGCCCCTTTATGAAATATAATATAGCTGTAGTTTTATGGATTGGTTTCTGTGTCCTCTATTCTGTACCACTGGTCCACCCGCCTGTTTTGGTAACAGTACCATGCTCTTTTTGTTAATATTGATCTATAGTATAGTTTGAGGTCTGGTATCGGTATACTGCCTGATTCACCCTTCCTGCTTAGAATTGTTTTTGCTATTTGGGTCTTTTATTTTTCCATATGAATTTCATAATTGTTTTATCTATTTCTACAAGAAATGCCCTTGGGATTTTGATTGGCATTGCATTAAACCTATAGAGAACATTTGGTAATATCGTCATTTTGATGATGTTAGTTCTGCTTATCCATGAACAGGGTATATTTTTTCATCTTCTAAAATCTTCTTCTATTTCTCTCTTTAGGGTTCTGTAGTTTTCATTGTATATGTCTTTCACCTCTTTTGTTAGGTTGATTCCCAAGTATTTATTTATTTTTTTGAGGATATTGTGAATGGAGTGATTGTCCTCATTTCCATTTAAGAGGATTTGTCCCTGATATACAGGAATGCCTTTGATTTATGCGTGGTGATTTAATATTCTGCCACTTTGCTGAATTCATTTATTAGCTCTAATAGTTTCTTTGTAGACCCTTTTTGGTCTGCTAGGTATAGAATCATGTCTTTTGCAAATATAGATAATTTAAGTTCTTCTTCTCCTATTTTGATGCCTTTAATTTCTTTAGTCTGTCTAATTGCTCTGGCCAGTGTTTCGAGAACTATGTTGAACAGAAGGGGTGAGAGAGGGCATCCCTGTCTTGCTCCAGAATTAGAGGGAATGCCTTCAATTTTTATCCATTCAGAATGATGCTAGCCTGAGGCTTAGCATAGACTGCTTTTACAATATTGAGGTATGTTCCTGTTATCCCTAGATTTTCTAGAGTTTTAAATGTAAAGCGATGCTGTAACTTGTCGAATGCTTTTTCGGCATCTATTGAGATGATCATATGGTTCTTATTTTTAAGTCTATTGATGTGATGAATAACATTTATTCATTTCTGTATATTGTATCAGCCATGCATCCCAGGGATGAATCCTACTTGATCATGCTGCACATTTTATTTGATATGTTTTTGTGTCTGATTCACCAGAATTTTTTTGAGAAATTTTGCATTTTTCCTGAAATAGCTTGAAAAGTATTGTTTTTTTTTTTCCTCATTAAAGGTTTTGTAAAACTCTGCTCTATACCCATCTGGTCCTGGGCTTTTCTTAGTTGGTAGTCTTTTGATGGTTTCTTCTATTTCCTCAATTGATATTGGTCTATTTAGGTTGTCTATATCCTCCTGACTCAATCTGGGCAGATCATATGACTTAACAAATTTATCAATGCCTTCACTATATTCTATTTTATTGGAGTATAATAATTCAAAATAATTTCTGTTTATCTTCTGTATTTCTGAACTGTCTCTTGTTATATTGCCTTTTTCATCCTATATGCTAGTAATTTGAGTTCTCTCTCTTCTTCTCTTTGTTAGCATGGCTAAGGGTCTGTTGATTTTATTTATATTTTCAAAAAACCAACTATTAGTTTTGTTAATTTTTTCAATTGTTTCTTTTGTTTCGATTTCATTAATTTCAGCTCTGATTTTAATTATTTCTTGCCTTCTACTTCTTTTGCTGTTGTTTTGCTCTTCTTTTTCTAGGATTCTGAGATGAAGTATGAGATCATTCATTTGTTGGTTTTTTTCTTTTTTTAAGGAATAAACTCCAAGCAATGAATTTTCCTCTTAGAACTGCTTTCAATGTGTCCCATAGATTCTGATATATTGTGTCTGTGTTTTCATTTATCTCTAAAAATTTTTTAATATCCTCCTTGGTGTCTTCTATAACCCATTGATCATTCAGTAACCTATTGTTCATTCTCCAAGTGATGAATGATTTTTCCTTTCTTCTTTTATCTTTGATTTTAAGTTTCAATACATTATGATCAGATAAACTCCTTTATATTGTCTAAGAGTTGCCCTGTGACATAATATATGATCTATTTTTGAGAAAGATCCATGTTCTGCTGAGAAAAAAGTGTAACTGCTTGATGTTGTGTTGTATATTCTATATATGTCAATTAAGTCTAGGTTATTAATTGTGTTATTGAGTTCTATAGTTTCCTTATTCAACTTTTGTTTGGAAGATCTGTCCAGTGGTGAGAGAGGTGTGATCAAGTCTCCCATGACCACTGTATTGTGGTCTATTAGACTCTTGAAATTGAGAAGAGATTGTTTGATGAACAAAGCTGCACCATTGTCTGGGGCATATATATTTATGATTGTTATGTCTTGTTGGCATATGGTTCCCTTGAGTAGTATGTAGTGTCCCTCTTTATCCCTTTTGATTTACTTTGGCTTGAAATCTATTTTACTTGATATGAGTATGGACACTCCTGCTTGTTTCCGAAGTTCATATGAGTGATATGATTTTTGCAACCTTTCACCTTCAGTCTATGTATGTCTTTTCCTATCAAATGCGTCTCCTGAAGGCAGCATTTTGTTGGTTCTTGTTTTGTGATCAATTCTACTAGCCTGTGTATTTTAATTGGTGAGTTTAAGCCATTAAGATTTTTGGTTATTATTGAGATATGGGTTGTTCTTCCAGCCATATTTGTTTATTCATGTTACTAAACACGGTTTGTTTTCCTCTTTGATTATTTTCCCCCCTTTAATGTCCTACCTCCAACTGTTGGTTTTCATTGTTATTTTTCATTTCCTCTTCCTGTAATGTTTTGCCGAGGATGTTTTGAAGAGATGGTTTTCTAGCTGCAAATTCTTTTCACTTTTGTTTATCATTGAAGGTTTTAATTTCATCTTCCATCTGAAGCTTAATTTCGCTGCATACATGATTATTGGTTGGAACCCATTTTCTTTATGTGTTTGAAATATGTTATTAAAGGATCTTCCAGCTTTCAGTCTGTGTTGAAAGATCAGCTGTTATCCTGGTTGGTTTACCACTAAATATAATCTGCTTCCTTTCTCTTGTAGCTTTTAAAATTCTCTCCTTATTCTGTATGTTGGGCATCTTCATTATAATGTGTCTAGGTGTGGATCTCTTATGATTTTGCACGTTTGGCATCCTGTAGACTTTTAGGATTTGGGATTTTGTCTTATTCTTCAAGTCTGGGAAGTTTTCTCATATTATTTCATTGAATAGATTGCTCATTCCTTTGGTTTGAACCTCTATACCTTCATGTATCCCAATGACTCTAATGTTTGGTCTCTTTATGTTATCCCATATTTCTTGGAGTTCTGCTCATAGTTTCTTAACAGTCTTTCTGAGCTGTATATGTTCTTTTCGAGTTGAAATACTTTGTCTTCATTGTCTGATGTTCTATCTTCTAAGTATTCTACTCTGCTTTTAGTATTCTCAATTGAGTTTTTAAGATGGTTAATTACTTCCTGCATTTCTAGGATTTCTCTTTGTTTGTTTTTTATAACCTCTATCTCCCTGTATAGTTGATCTTTGCTACTTGGATTTTTTTATGTAATTCATTGTTGAAGTGATCTTTCATTGTCTGATTTTGCTGTCTAATGTCTTCCTTGAGATTCCAGATCATCTGAAGCATGTATATCCTGAATTCTTTATCTGACATTCCATCTGCTGCATCTATTACCTCTTCTAAAGTTGAGTTGACCTGCATTGCTTGTGGTCCTTTATTTCCTTATCTTTTCATACTGCTCGCGTTTCTTTCTGCTTGGTGAAACTGTTGTGTTTTTGAAATTTTCCCCCTATATATTTATATTGCTCTTGAATAGTGGAAAAGTCTCCATTGCAGGTGCGTTCGGCGGCTGTGCTGCTCCTCTAATTGGGGTGATCTGTCTACCATGCTGACTGGCCGCTGGGCCTGTTTTGCCGGTAGGTCGCACGTCTGCCTACCTTGCAGGAATGGGTGGCAGCTCTGCTCTGCCCCTACTCCAATTGGGGTGACGTGACTACCAGGCCGGTGGGTCGCTGGGCCTGTTCCGAGCACAGGCGGCAGCTCTGCTCTGCACCTCTGCCTTGATGAAAAAGTGAGAGAGACTCGGATGTTTGTGACTCACTTTCTTTACCAGGAGACCAACTGTTTCTGTCGCCGCTGGTATCGATGAAGTTATCTCCTCTGCCGCTTTGTGATGACATCAGATCTCTGCCATGTTGGTATCCCATGTGAATGGCAGCATTTCATTCCCTTTGCCGGGTGAGCAAAGCAACGTGTGAGTCCTGACTGGCCCTCACAATCCCCGTCTCAATTCTGTTGCCACTGCCTATGAAGGCTCAGTTGGCATTTACCTCCACAGTATTCAGCAGGACCCAGACCAAGAAACAGTTTCCTCACGTTCTTTATCCCTGGGCCAGAGCAGTTCCGGGACCCGGAATTCAGCCGCTCCGGGCTCGGTGTATGTTCTGATAGGAGCAGGATTCAAGAAGCAATTTCCGTGGGTTCTTTAGCACTGACCCACAGTAATTTGTCTGCAAGATGAAGGCGAATGGCAGCCTGAAATTACGTGTTCTGTATCTGAATGAGCTGTGATCAGTCGAAAACAGGGATGGTGTCATCAGCTCTCCAAGATGGTGGCCACTATCTTCCTCTGTGGTCTGACCGGTGTGCAGAACCGAATTGGACCACTTCTTTCCCCCGTTTCAAACCCAGAATTCAGCACTGAGCACAGTGATTGCACAGCTGGCAGGAGCCCGCATAATCCACAGGGCTATATCTTTGTGTTGCTCTCTCGTCATTTCCCAGCGCGCATTGCAGACTCTAGCCGTGGGGCGATTTGCTGAATAAACAGCGTGACCCACCCGTGCGGACAAATCGCTTGCGTTTGAGCCCCCTTAGCTGGTCCTTGTGCAATGAAAATCCTTCCTGTAGGTTTTGGAGCACAACAATTTTTCTGGGAATTCATAACAAGATAGATTTTAGCCGTTCTAACTCGTCATTCTCCCGCAAAGTGAACGCGGTACATGGGGGTGATGAACTCCCATCGCCGCCATCATATGATCACCCAAAGTTAGTTTTCAGTACTAGGAAACAAAGAGGTAGTTCAGGTGGATTAATATTTCTGAGAATAATCTTGTGAAAATTGATTATAAATCCACATACATGAATATGAATGAATTTAGTTAGTGTATAATAAGACACATATATTTCATATTTTGAGTAATCAGGAGAGTGAATATATATATATATATATATATATATATATATATATATATATATATATACACACACACACACACACACACACACACACCTAAACACAGACATTACAAAGTAGCATTAAGTATGCCAATCGAAATTCACCATGAAATATATATCATCCACAGATCCAAAAATATTGATTTTACTAAATATGGATTTAAGTTGTTCAACTAGGAAGCTCACCCATAGGTTGAATTTTTAGTTCTAACAGCATTTAGGAGAAGTGATCTTTTCTAACAATTTGTATTTGCCAAGTCAGTTACCTCACAAAAATGTACGTGTGATACCTTGTAGTATTCCATATGTGCATATAAAAATGCATGTGCTGAATAGGCTACAGAGAAAGGGAGACAGGAATTCACATATTTGTTAACTTTAAAAACACATTGAGAACTATTTCAACTACAAATTGACTAGATTTATAACACCAACCCTTTATCATGCAAAAGGAAAGTACAACTATACACCATGCCTCCTCTGAACTGCTTCTATTTCTATTCTGTGTGGGTTATTTTTCTTTATCACATTAGGATTAGTAGTCAGAGTTTAGTAGGGTATGGGTTATGTCAGGGATTCAGTATTTCAAATTGAAAATAAGAAAATGATTTCAATATTTATGCAAATATGTGCTACACAAAAATCTTCCCACTCTCATGCAGAACAATGCCATGACATTACCTTCGCTTAAAGTAAGACACAATTAGAGGAGATGAGTTAGAAAATCTGTGATTACATATCTGTAATGGAATATGCTCAGGAGTTCACAACCTTGGAGGTGGTATAGGAGTTTCCAAAAGTAAGGGACAGGGTAAACACTCCACAAACATGGAGCTCTGCTGGCCTAAAGACTTTTTGAGGAACTGCCTCCGAGGTTGGGCACTTGAAATATACGTTGTTGTCAGGAGATTTAGCTTCCTTTCTAGTGAGACCACCATAACTGGGTCTGCATCAATGTGACCTGGAGGACATTGTTTCTTATTTCCCAATGAACATGAGGCAGCAGTGCTGAATTTTCTCTTTGTAGGTAAACTGTGGCCACTGGCGGCTAAATGTCTCCTCGTGTTTACTGTAAAGCCGTTTTATTATCCTCCACTTTTCGTGGTGTTTCTTGCTGCTGCACTGGGAGTTTACTATTTGTTTCATGAAATACAAGGAGTTCCACTGGGACAAAGTGCTGGAGGGAGTTCTGTCACATGTGGTGGGTAAGGGTCTGCAGGAGAATGCACCAAGCAAGCTTCTTTCCCACAGAGTTTGCCCCATTGACCATAGCAACCTGATTCTGAACATTGCCCTGAAACCTCTCCATATAACAAGATGCTTTTACATACAAGGGTCTGCTGGATGCAAAATGTCAGTCACAAGCCGTTTGGAAGCCAATGGCAGATAAACATGGCCTCACCACAGATGTTTTATCAAACACCTGCCCACCACTGCTCTAGGACAACTACTCAGCAGGCTCCAACTTACTGGCATCTCTATTCTACACCATTTTCATGAAACCAAGTCAATCAAGGCACTGTCTGGTATACTCATAATCAGCAACAGGAATCCAAAGATTCTCCAGTGCCACCTGGTCATGAGAATTTCAAAACTTTCGTGGTATTTATCTAGCTATTTTTTAAGGATGAAGTTGGAGGCACTGTGGGTTTTAAATCATTCAGAAACCATTAAATGGCGAGGAAACTCATTTGAACAAAAGAAATGAAGAACTATCACAGGCAAGACTTCCCAAGAGTGGCAAAAAGGTCAAATGAAGCCAGGCCCATTGAGGTCTACAATGTGAGCTCCATGTGTGTTTTGACTCTCAACTATGGCTGCCAAGTCTTTAACAATAAAATCATGGGATATCCTGGCTGAGATTACCTGTGCTCTGAGGAAAACCACCCTGGGCCTACATCTCAGTTTCCAAGGGTAAATCTCGTGTGTTGACTCCTAAAATCCCAACACAATTCATGGCAATATTTCCCTGAGGACAGTTCCACAACTCAGTCTCTAAGGGGGATCAAACCATAGTTCAAGCCCAGGTGGAACCACACATCTCTTCCAACCGCCACACAAATGACCACAATTAAAAACAAAAGACTCCCACATGGTACTCATCTTCTTCCATATAGACACTAATAATAACCTCTGGCTTGAGGTTTCCATGAGGGGCACAGACCAACACAGTGTTCAAAATAAGCACCCTCGCACCTCATTTCTCACAAGTCAGGGTTGCATGAACACCCTTCCTTTGAACACGGAATGATCATAGAGCCCTGCCTTTAATACTGCTCCACTATTCCAATTTGAGGCCTACTGACTGTGGGATTTAGATTCTTTATGTGAACTGGAGTCATGAAAAATCACAAGCACCTATGGGCTACACTCTGCAGGGCTTTGAAGAAATCATTTGATGAAAAGGATCCCTATTCTCACTTGATGGAGATCAGGAACCTTACAGAGGAAGGCGAGAGACATCATCCACAATGAGTGCTTTTTGGAAATTTTGGATTTGGGTGCACACATGGGATCTTTCTTGAGATCCATTAGGTGCTGAGTATCTAAGCCACAGCCTCACACAGGGCCAAGTGGCCAATTCAGACAAATCACTTTCCAAACAATTAAGCAAAGAGCCCCAGGTGATGCCCATTCATTTTCATTTGAAAACTGTTTTCTTCAGGCTTCACAAAGGGGTGGCCTAATCAAAGAGCTTCCTGTTATTCAGTGCAACAGAAGAATAGGTATGCAAAAGGCCCAAAGCAGAGTTTCTCCACAGAGACTTTACTGGTCACATTGATATCTGAGTTTTCTGAGATGCTCCAATTCCCTTCAGATATCCTGTACATGGCCATGTCCCAGAGCTTGGAGTTGGTACATATCTTGGACACATAACCATGAGCCTATTATGGAGAGTGGCCAGAATTCAGGCAGAAAACGGGAACTTAGGAAGACAATAGGTGTTGCCCATCCAGAAGACAAGCCAAGTCCATTCATAAATTGGGAAGGATGAATGCTGGGAAGCTTTCTACTAGACAGAACATATCCATTGATGCATATTCTTTCTAATGTCTTCATCCACGAACACAGTGGGATACCCAGACATAGAAACACACTCCTTGTCAAACGACTTCTGGAAAACATCCACTTCTAAATGAACAAACTTCCTTTCCTACCTATTCTCAGAAAATAAGACAAGACCACAAACTCACACCCAAACCACAAAGGCACCTCCTTCCCCCAAGTAGGTCTGAGACAGTCCGGAGTGTCTCTGACTGGTGGGACATACTATGTTCCCCAGAAATGGCCTGTCCTGTCTGAGATCTGGTGTCCATGGCCAACTCTGTGAAGTTGTTAGGAGCCAGTGGTGAGCCATTCCATGGAGATGACTTTTTCTCTCTCAGGTCCTTCATAGCTGCCTACATCTTCTCCAGGGATCATTTCTGTATGGACCTTTGAGGATCTCAGCAGGTGGAAGATCCACTACATTCCTGTATTGTAAGACCAACTCTGTCCCTAATCTTCTGTAAAGTTAGATTGAGGGAACAGTGTATGGTTAGGATTAATAACATGTTCGATTTGAGTTAGGAATCATTCTGCAGGAATGATTGGGAAGCTGCAATATTTACAAGATTATATAGGTGAAATATAAGAATGAAAACAGAAATTTAGGTAAGATTTGAAGCCCAGAAGGGCATTGGGCCCTTGATTGGGATACTTAGATTTGAATTATTTTCTGCAGAGTTGTCTCAGTTAAATCAATGTACAATGGCATAGGACCCTGTACGTTGGATGATGGAATGTTGAAGAGAACTTCTAGTCAAAAAGGGATAGTCGGAATTATTAGAAAGATAGTCAGAGTTTTAGAAAGAAGAGTGAGTATAGGATTTGGACCAAAAGTTCCCTAGCAATAGGGTTTCGGATAGAGAGTGAATTTAAATGTAAGCACATGTGAAGAGTCAGTCACAATGATGAACTGGGGAAAATATGTCAGAAAGCAGATATCAATGGAGACATTAAGAAATCAGGAAAAGTATAAAGTGAAGAATAGGATTAGATATTTTCAACAGGGTTGAGTTTGAATATATAATTTTAGGAAGAAACAAATATGTTGTCACAAATAGGATTGACATTTGAGGACATTGGGCAACCTGGACATGGATGTTTTTAGTAATCCATGCTCACTTTCAATTTAGGCTTTGGTACAATCGTAAGTTTGACCTTTGCATTTTGTGTCCCGAATATTACTATGATAAAATGTATATGTAGATCAGGCGACATGAGTATTTCTTCCACCATTTTTGGGAGCAATATTTTGAAGATGTATAAAGATTTTTACCCTGTGTCTATGAATATAGAATTAATGCATGAATTGACAATACTGTGAATAAATAATATAACTGTTTCCACTTTAAATAATGGTTTGAATTGATATGTGAAAATATACAGAAAATCTTATATTGATATACAATCATTCATTCCAACCAGTTACACATCTAATTGTTAATTTGGGTTATGTTTTATGATGAAGATTGTATGTGATTTGCTTCAAAAGTGATTATGGAAATCGAAAATAATGTGTTTGGAAAGAAGTCTCATTAAAAGATCAGTCAAGAGACCTGGAGAAATACATGTGTTCTGAAGCAGGAAGTGATTGAAAGTGAAACAAATGCCTATAAATTTGTGAACTTGTGGATGAAATATATATCATATGATGTGCATAAACTGAAGAAATATTAACGAACCAGTGTTGAATAAAATTGAACATCAAAATACACACCATGTCCCATAGGAGTCTAATTGCATTAATGTTAAACTGGGTCAATTACTGTAGAAATATTAGGATTTGTATGCACCATTCCCTAAAGTTACTTTTAAGTACTAGGAAACAAATATGTAGTTCAGGTGGATGAATATTTCTGAGAATAATCTTGTGAATATTTGATTATAAATCCACATATATGAACATGAATGAATTTTGCTAGTGTATATAAGACACATATATTTCATATTTTGAAAAACCTTGAGAGTGTATATATATATATATATATATATATATATATATATATATATATATCCCCAAAACACACAGAGATATATTAAAATGTAGCAATATATATGCCAATCAATATTCATCATGAAATATATAACATCCACAGATGCAAAATTCTTTATTGTACTGAACATGGATTTATGTCCAATGTTGTTCTCCTAGGAAGCTCACACATAGGTTGAATTTTCAGTTCCAACAGCGTTTAGGAGGAGTGATCTCTTCTCACAATTTATATCTCCAAGTCAGCCAAGTCACAAAAATATACGTGTGATACCAGGTAGGATTCTATATGTGCATATAAAAATACATATGCTGAATAGGCTACAGAGAAAGGGAGACAGGAATTCACATATTTGTTAACTACAAAAACACATGGTGAACAATTTCAATTAAAAATTGACTAGATTTATAACACCTACACTTCATCATGCAAAAGGCAAATCTAACTATACACCATGCCTCCTCTGAACTGTTTGTATTTCAATTCTGTTTGCATTATTTCTCTCCACCATATTAGGATTAGTAGTCAGAGTCTAGTAGGGTGTGGGTTAGTGTCAGGGATTCAATATTTTGAATGTAAATTAGGATAATGAATCAAATGTATATGCAAATATGTGCTACACAAAATCTTCCCACTCTCATTCAGAACAATACCTTGACATTACCTTTGCCCCAAGTAAGACAAAAATAAAGGAGAAGAGTTAGAAAATCTGTGAATACATATCAGGAATGGGACATGGTCAGGGGTTCACAACCTTTGAGGTGGTAGAAGAGTTTCCAAAAGTAAGGGACAGGGTAAAAACTGCACAAATTTGGAGATTTGCCAGCCTAAAGACTTCTGGAGAACCTGCCTCTGAGGTTGGGCATTTGAAGTATAGGTTGTTGTCAGGACCTATGTCTTCCTTTCTAGTGAGGCCACAAATTCTGGGTCTCCATATATGTGACCTGCAGAACATGGTTTCTTATTTTCCAAAGAACGTGAGGCAGCAAGGCTGAATTCTCCCTTTGTAAGTAAACTCTTGCCACTGGAGGCTAAGTGTCACCCTATGTGGACTGTGAAGCCATTTGGTAATCATCCACATTTCATGGTGTTCTTGCTGCTGCACTGGGAGTTTGGTATTGGCTTAAGGAAATACAAGGAATTCAACTGGGTCACAATGCTGGAGGGAGATCTGTCACATGTTGTGCGTCAGGGTCTTCAGGAGAATGCACCAACCAGGCTTCTATCCCATATTGCTTGCCCCCTTGACCATAGCAACCTGATTCTGAACATTGCCCTGAAACCTCTCCATTCAACAAGATGCCTTTACATACAAGGGTCTGCTGGCTGCACCATGTCAGTTACAAGCCTTTTGGCAGATCCACATGACCCCACCACAGAAGTTTTATCACAGACCTGCAAAACACTGCTGTAGGCCCACTACTCAGCAGACTTTAACTTATTTGCATCTCTGTTCTACACCATTTTCATGAAACCCAGTCAATCAAGGAACTGTCTGGTACACTCATGATCAGCAACAAGAAATCCAAAGTGTCTCCATTGTCACCTGGTCATGGGAATTTCAAAAATTTCATGATATTTTTCTAGCCATTTTTCAAGCATGAGGTTGGAGGCACTGTGGGATTGAATTCATTCTGGAAACATTAAATGGTGAGGAAGCTCATGTAAATGAATGATCTGGAGAACTCTGACAGGCAAGACTTCCCAAAGAGTGGCCAAAAGATCACATGAAGCCAGGCCCATTGAGGTCTACAATGTGAGGTCCATGTGTGTTTTTACTCTCAACTATGGCTGCCAAGTCTTTCAGAATAAAATCATATGATATTCTGGCTGAGATTCCCAGTGCTCTGTGGGAAGCCCCCTGGGCCTAGATCTCAGTTTCCAAGGGCCACTATCATGCGTGGCCTCCAAAAATCCCAATACAATTCATGGCAATACATCTCTGCAGTAATTTCCAGAACTCAGTCTCTAAGGGGAATCACACCAGAGTTCAAGAAAAGGTGGACCCAGTCATCTCTTCCATCAGCCAAACAAATGACCACAATTAAAACCAAAACACTCCCACATGGCCCTCATCTACTTCCACATAGACACTCATCATAACCTCTGGCTGGAAGTTTCCTTGAGGGGCGCAGCCAAAGACAGTATCCAAAATATGCTCCCTACCCTCATTTGTCTAAAATCAGGGTGGCTTGACAACCTGTCTGTGAACAAGGAGTGATCAAATAGGCCTGCCGTTAATACTGCTCTGCTTCTCCAATTTGAGCCTAATGACTGTGGGGTTTAGATTCTTTATGTGAATTGGAGTCATGAGAAAATCCAAGCACCTATGGGCTTGCCTCTGCAGGGCATTGAAAAACTCTTTGAACCAAAGGATACCTATTCTCACTTGATGGAAGTCAGGAACCTTACAGAGGAAGGCGAGGGACTTCATCCACAAGAATGCTCTTTTTCCATTTTGGTTTTGGATGCACACATGAGATCTTTTTTTAGATTCATCAGGTGCTGAGAATCTAAGTCACAGCCTCACACAGGGCCAAGAGGCTGATTAAGACACATCCCTTTCCAAGGCAATTAAGCAAAGAGCCACAGGTGATGCTCATTATTTTCCATTAGAAAACTGTTTTCTTCAGGCTTCACAAAGGGGTGGCCTGAGGCAAAGACTTTCCAGACATTCAGGGCAACGGAAAAATAGGTAAACAAAAGGCCAAAATCAGTGTTTCTCCACTGACACTTTACTGGTCACACTGATATCTGTGTTTTCTGAATTGCTCTGCATTCCCTTCAGCTATCCAGTACAAGGCCATGTTACAGAGTTTGGAGGTGGTACATATCTTTTACACAAAACCATGAGCCTATTCTTGAGAGTGGCCTGAATTCATAAAGAAAACAGGAACTTAGGAAGATAGCAGGTGTCGCCCATCCATAAGGAAAACCATATTCTATTCATAAATTGGGCAGGATGAATGCTGAGAAGCTTTCTACTAGACAGGACACATCGATTGATGCATTCTCTTTTCTAATGTCTGTAACCACGGACACAGTGGGATACACAAACCCACAACCACACCTACAAAGGCAACTCTTTTCTCCACGTTGGTCTGTGACTATCCAGAGTGTCCTCTGACTGGTGGGCCATACTCTGTTCCCCCGAAATTGCTTGTCCTGTCTCCAATCTGCTTTCCTTTGCCAACTCTGTGAAGTAGTAAGGAGTCAGCAGTGAGCCACTACCTGCTATATCAGGAAAGGACCATCTTCAGAGCTTCCCTGGCATTTGGCAATCCTCACATCAGTAGGTAAGAAGAAAGACTGACTCTGTCTTTGGTCAATCCAAACAAGTGAAACCACTGGGACTGGGAAGGGTAATGGCTCTGGGTGCCTGGCTTCCTGGATCCCAAGTTCAGAGACTTCCATCACCAAGGAAGTGAGGTGTGGTCACTTCTTTCAGGAACTGAATGTGGTCACTGCCTTGGCAACCACTTTGTCCTAACAGTTGCTTCCAAGGGTCCCATGAGATGGAGGCTGCCCCTACTTCCTGTGACACTTTCATATGTTAGAATGGAATATCAACCATACGCACCCAGGAAGTACTTTCCACACAGGCCTGGTTTGGTCTACTCTACATTAAGCAGAGTGAGGCTGATTCAGACACATTCCTTCATCCTACCAGGTTGTTTGCCATGGAGATGTCTTTTGCTCTCTCAGGTCCTCCATAGCTGCTTACATCTTCTCCAGAGATCATTTCTGCATGTCCCTTTGATGTTCTCAGCAGGTGGAAGATCCCATACATTCCTGTGTTGTAAGACCAACACTGTCGCTGCTCTTCTGTAAAGTTAGATTGAGAGAACAGTGTATGATTAGTGCTAATAACATGTTCGATATGGGTTAGGAACCATTCTGCTGGATGAATAATGGTATTGGGAACCTGTGATATTTATAAGAATATAGAAGTGAAATATATGTATGAAAACAGAAATCTAAGTAAGATTTGAAGCCCAGAAGTTCATTTGTCCATTGATTGGGATACTTAGCGTTGAATTACATTCTGCACAGATGTCTCAGATAAATCGATATACAATGGCGTAGGACCTTTTACCTTGGATGATTGAATGTAGAAGAGAACATCCAGTCAAAAAGTGATGGTCGGTAGGATTAGGAAGAAGAATGAGTGTAGGATTTGGAACAAAAGTTCTTTAGAAGTAGGGTTTCGCTAAGAGAGTGAATGTAAATATCAGCACATGTGAAGAGGCAGTCACAATGATGAACTGGGGAAAATATGTAAGAAAGCAGATATCAATAGAGACATTACAAAATTAGGCAAAGTATAAAGTGAGTGACAGGATTAGACATTTTCAACAGGGTTGAGTTTGAATATATAATTTTTGGAAGAAACAAATATGTAGTCACCAATAGGATTTTCATTTGAGAGCATTAGGCAACCTGGACATGGATGTTTTTAGTAATCCATGTTCACTTTCCATTTAGGTTTGGTACAATCATAAGTGTGACCTTTGCTTTTTGTGTCCAGAATATTACTGTGATAAAATGTATATGTGGATCAGGTGACATGGATATTTCTTCCACCATTTCTGGGAGCTATATTTTGAGGACGTATAAATTAGTATTAGGGGTACAAAGAGGTGTACCTGTGTCTATGAATATAGAGATAATTCGTGAATAGAACATACTGTGACTAAATAATATAACTGATTCCACTTTAAATAATGGTTTGAATTGTTATCTGAAACTAAGTAAGAAATCTTATATTGATATACAACCATTCATTCCAACCAGTTATACATCTAATAGTAATATTAGGGTTATGGTTTATCGGGATGGGTGTGTGAGTTTTGCTTCAAATGTGATAATGGAAATCGAAAATAATGTGTTTGGAATGAAGTCTCATGGAAAGAGCAGTCAAGAAACATGGAGGAATACATGTGTTCACAAGCAGGAAGTGATTGAAAGTGAAACAAATGCCTATAAATTTGCAAAATTTGGATAAAACATATATGCTATGATGTGCATAAACTGAAGAAGTAGTAATGTACCAGTGTTGAATAAAAATGAACGTCAAAATGCACATCATGTCTCATAGGAGTCTACTTTCATTGATGTTCAACTGGGTCAGTTACTGTAGAAATATTAGGATAATTTGGGGGATTTATAATACAATTTATTTTAGCACTAGCATGCCACAAAATGTAGAGGAAAGATCAATGGATTTTTAGTTATAGCACTAATAATCTAACATTTAGTGACTATTTTGGGTAGTCTAGAAATTACACAAGGCTATGTAACATATTTTTTTATTTAACATTCATAAAAGCTTGGAATTTTTGTAATATTTCTTCTTTTTTATTATTTTATTTTTTCAGTTGTTGATTGACCTTTATTTTGTTTATTTGTATGTGGTGCTGAGAATAGAACCATGTGCCTCACACATGCTTGACAAGCATGTTACCACTGAGCCACAAACCCAGCCCCTCCACTTTTATCTTAACATCATACACTCCTCTCCCTCTTCTTTATTCACTTTCTTCCTCATTTTCCCCCCTTCTCTCCCTTCCTATTTCGTTTCCCTTTATATCTATTTTTCTCTCATGTCATTACAAACAGTAGTATGCTATGAAATTTAAATTTAAGACTGTTTTTTATAGTCACTCTTTTTTCTTGAGAAAATTTAGAAATTATAATCACCTGATAGATATATTACAATATATGTATTATACATATGTATCTATATTCATGCATATGCATTACATATATTATATATATACATATATATTTAAAAGTACTTTGATTTTCCTGTTAGAAATAATATAGACCAAGTCTTTCTTAATTCTCAATTCTTCCATAATTAACATCTTACAGTGAAAATCAAATAAACATATTTAAGTAAACAGGATTCATTCTTATTTATCAATACTAATAATTTAAGGTTTTATATCACATTAAGCTGTAATATGGCATATTAACTCTTATGAATTAAAGAAATTTTATTTGAACAACCTATTACTTAAGGACCATATGCAATGACATTTTAAATGGCTTTCTTGTGATTTCAATTTCTATCAATTGTGTATTAATTGCCAAATACTTATTTTAGTACTTTTCATGTTCATAATTGATACAAAGTCAATTATTTAATTATTCTTGTAATTAGTTACTTATTACAATAGGGACATTATTAATAATACTACATCTTTATAAGAAAAATGGTACAAATTTATTTTCATGCAAAACTAAGAATAATTGCATGCTCTAAATGTTTGATTGTTGATACATATAATAAAGAGCTTTTGATGAGTCTCTTCCCAAGTAAAACATAAAATGCAAAGATATAGTTGGGTTTGTATGTCCAAATAAAGATAAGAAAAAATACACATTATCAGCTAGAAACTATTAAATAAAAGATAAAAAGAACAATCCAACACATTTTACCAATTTGTCAGATGAGGTAGTATTCTGGAAGAATAGCCTAAGATTAGACCTGGTCCATGACAAAATATTCACGAAAAAAATGAAATATGAAAACTGTAGAAAATGCTATGAATTTTTCATGAAGTTAGGTGAATTATCCTTTAATCTCAATTTATTTGCATTTTCTGGTAAAATAAATTTGTGATATTTACAACTACACAAAACAAAGTTTCTGCACAGCAAAATGAATGCATCTCAACCCATTTTTAGCTGATTTCTTCCCACTCAATTTTAAACATTTATTTATTTATTTATTTTTATTGGTTGCTCAAAACATTACAATGCTCAAGATATATCATGTTTCATACATTTGACTCAATTAGGTTATGAACTCCCATTTTTTCCCCAAATAAGAATTGCAAAATCACATCGGTTACACATTCACATTTTTACATAATGGCATATTAGTGACTGTTGTATTCTGCTACCTTTCCTATCCCCTACTATCCACCCTCTCCTCCCCTCCCATCTTCCCTCTCTACCTCATCTGCTGTTGTTCAATTCTCTCCATTGTTTCCCCCCCACTTTCCCTCACAGCATCTTATATGTAATTTTGTGTAACATTGAGGGTCTCCTACAATTTTCATAAGCTTTCCCTACTCTCTCCCTTTCTCTCCCCCCACTCGTCTTTGTTAATGTTAATCTTTTCCTCATGCTCTTCCTCCCTCTACTGTTCTTAGTTGCTCTCTTTATATCAGAGAAGACATTTGGCATTTGTTTTTTTAAGAATTGGCTTCCTTAGCATAATCTGCTCTAATGCCATCCATTTCCCTGCAAATTCTATGATTTTGTCATTTTGTTGGGCTGTGTAATACTCCATTGTGTATAGATGCCACATTTTTTTTATCCATTCATCTATTGAAGGGCATCTAGGTTGGTTCCACAGTGTAGCTGTTGTGAATTGTGCCGCTATGATCATTGATGTGGCAGTATCCCTATAGTACGCTCTTTTAAGATCCTCAGGGAATAGTCTCAGAAGGGCGATAGCACGGTCAAATGGTGGTTCCATTCCCAGCTTTCCCAGGAATCTTCATACTGCTTTCCAAATTGGACTTACCAATTTGCAGTCCCACCAGCAGTGTACAAGTGTACCCTTTTCCCCACATCCTCGCCAACACTTATTGTTGTTTGACTTCATAATGGCTGCTGATCTTACTGGAGTAAGATGGTATCTTAGGGTGGTTTTGATTTGCATTTCTCAGACTGCTAGAGATGGTGAGCATTTTTTCATGTAATTGTTGATTGATTGTATGTCCTCCTCTGTGAAGTGTCTGTTTAGGTCCTTGGCCCATTTGTTGATTGGGTTATTTGTTATCTTATTGTTTAATTTTTTGAGTTCTTTGTATATTCTGGATATTAGGGCTCTATCTGAAGTGTGAGGGTTAAAAATTTGTTCCCAGGATTCAGGCTCTCTATTTACCTCTCTTATTGTTTCTATTCTTGAGAAAAAACTTTTTAGTTTAAGTAAGTCCCGTTTGTTTATTCTTGTTATTAACTCTTGGGCTATGGATGTCCTATTAAAGAATTTGGAGCCCGACCCCACAGTATGTAGATCGTAGCCAACTTTTTCTTCTATGAAACGCAGTGTCTCTGATTTTATATCTAGCTCCTTGATCTATTTTGAGTTAACTTTTGTGCATGGTGAGAGAACGGGATTCCATTTCATTTTGTTGCATATGGATTTTTAATTTTCCCTGCACCATTTGTTGACGATGGTAACCTTCATCCATTGCATGTTTATAGCCACTTTATCAAATATAAGAAAGTTGTAATTTTCTGGATTCGTTTCTGTGTCCTCTATTCTTTACCATTGGTCCACCTGCCTGTTTTGGTAACAGTACAACACTGTTTTTGTTACTATTGCTTTGTAGTACAGTTTGTAACTCTGGTATCGCTATACCTCCAGATTCACACTTCCTGCTTAGAATTCCTTTTGCTATTCTGTGTCTTTTGTTTTTCCATATGAATTTCATGATTGCTTTATCATTTCTACAAGAAATGCCATTGGGATTTTGATTGGCATTGCTTTAAACCTGTAGAGAACTTTGGGTAATTTCGCCATTTTGACGAATTTAGTTCTCCCTATCCATGAACTGGGTACATTTTCCCATCTTCTAAGATCTTCTTCTATCTCTCTCTTCAGGGTTCTGTGGTTTTCACCTCTTTTGTTAGGTTGATTCCCAAGTATCTTATTTTCTTTGAGGATATTGTGAATGGAGTAGTTTTCCTCATTTTCATTTCAGAAGTTTTGTTGCTGATATACAGGAATGCCTTTGATTTATGCATGTTGATTTTATATCCTGCCACTTTACTGAATTCATTTATTAACTCTAGCAGTTTCTATTTATACCTTTTTGGGTCTGTTAAATATATTACCATGTCATCCACAAATAGCGATAATTTACGTTCTTCTTTTCGTATTTTTATGCCTTTAATTTCTTTTTTCTGACTAATTGCTCTGCCTAGTATTTCAAGAACTAAATTGAATAGAAGTGGTGATAGAGGGCATCCCTGTCTTGTTCCAGATTTTAGAGGGAATGCCTTCAGTTTTCTCCATTTAGGATGATGCTAGCCTGAGGTTTAGCATATATAGCTTTTACAATGTTGAGGTAAGTTTCTGTTATCCCTAGTTCTTCTAGTGTTTTGAACATAAAGGGATGCTGAGCTTTGTCGAATGTCTTTACTACATCTATCGAGATGATCATATGGTTCTTGTCTTAAGTCTATTGATGTGCTGAATAGCATTTATTGATTTCCTTATATTGAACCAGCCTTGCATTTCAGGGATGAATCCTACTTGATCATGGTGCACAACTATTTTGATATGCTTTTGTATTCGATTCACCCGGATTTTATTGAGAATTTTTGCATCCAAGTTCATTAGAGATATTTGTCTGTAGTTTTCTTTTTTGAAGTGTCTTTGTCTGGTTTTGGGATCAGGGTGATTTTGGATTCAGAGAATGAATTTGGAAGAGCTCCTTATTTTTCTATTTCTTGATATAGCTTGAAAAGTATTGGTATTAATTCTTCTTTCAAGGTTTTGTTGAACTCTGCTGTATACCCATCAGGTCCAGGGCTTTTTTTGGTTGGTAGTCTTTTGATGGCTTCTTCTATTTTTTCCTTTGTTTTTGGTCTGTTTAAATTGTGTGTGTCTTCCTGACTGAATCTGGGCAGATGGTATGACTTAAGAAATTTATCGATACTTTAACTATCTTCTATTTTATTGGAATATAGGGTTTCAAAATACTTTCTAATTATCTTCTGTATTTGTGTAGTGTCTGTTGTGATATTGCCTTTTTCATTTCGTATGTTAGTAATTAGAGTTCTCTCTCTTCTTCTCTTCCTTAGCATGGCTAAAGGCCTGTAAATCTTATTTATTTTTTCAAAGAACCAACTTTTAGTTTCATCAATTTTTTCAATGTTTTTTTTGTTTCAATTTCGTTGATTTCTGCTTTAATTTTAATTATTTCTCGTCTTCTACTACATTTGCTGTTGTTTTGCTCTTCCTTTTCTAGGTTTTTGATGTGTAGTGTGAGTTTATTTCTTTGTTGTTTTATTCTTTTTTTGAGGAAAGAACTCCAAGTAATGAATTTCCCTCTTAAACCTGCCTTCTTTGTGTCCCATAGATTCCAGTATGTTGTGCCTGTATTGTCATTTGATTATAAGAATTTTTTATCTCCTCCTTTATGTCTTCTGTAATCCATTGATCATTCAGTAGAACATTGTTCATTTTCCATGTGATGTAGGATTTTTCCTTTCTTCTTTTACCATTGATTTCCAGTTTCATTCCATTATGATCAGATATGGTGCATGGTATTATCTCCACGCATTTATATTTACTAAGAGTTGTGCTATGGCATAATATATGGTCTATCTTTGAGTAGGATCCATGTGCTTCTGAGAAGAAAGTGTATCCACTTGATGATGGTTGATATTTTCTATATATGTCGGTGAAGTCTAGGTAATTGATTGTGCTGTTGAATTCTATAGTTTCTTTATTCAGTTTTTGTCTAGAGGATCTGTCTAATGGCGAGAGCGGTGTGTTGAAGTCACCCATAATTATTGTGTTGTAGTCTATTTGACTCTTGAACTTGAAAGGAGTTTGTTTTATGAGCGTTGCAGTTCAATTGTTTGCTGCATATCAATTGATAATTGTTATGTCTTGTTGGTGGATGGTTCCTTTTAACAGTATATAGTGTCCTACTTTATCCCTTTTGATTAACGTAGGTTTGAAGTTGATTTTATATGATATGAGTATGGCCACTCCTGCTTGCTTCTGATGGCCATGTGAGTGGTATGATTTTTCCCAACCTTTCACTTTCAGCCTGTGTATGTCTTTACCTATCATATGAGTCTCCCGAAGGCAGCATATTGTTGGATTCATTTTTTTGATCCAGGTTACTAGCCTATGTCTCTTCATTGGTGAGTTTAGGCCTTTAACATTTAAGGTTACAATTGAAATATGATTTGTACTTCCAGTCATGTTTATTTATTTATTTATTTTAGTTTGGGTAGTTTTTACTTTTTGGTTATTTTCCTACCCCTTTACTGAGATATGGCCCGCTGATAGTTTTGGGCACTATTTTTCAATTCGTCTTCTTGTAGTATTTTGCTCAAAATGCTTTGCAGTGCTGGTGTTCTGGCTGCGAATTCTTTTAGATTTTGTTTAACAGGAAAGACTTAATTTCATTGTCAAATCTGAAGCTTAATTTTGTTGGATACAGTATTCTTGGTTGGAATCCATTATTTTTCAGTGTTTGAAATACATTGTTCCAAGATCTTCTCGCTTTCAAAGTCTGTGATGAAAAATCATTTGTTAACCTAATTGGTTTACCCCTAAATGTTATCTGCCTACTTTCTCTCGTAGCTTTTAATAGTCTCTCCTTGTTCTGTATGTTGGCTTTCTTCATAATTATATGTCTTGGAGTTTTTCTATCATGGTTTTGAATGTTTGAGGTCCTATAGGCTTCCAGGATATGACAATCCATTCCATCTTTCATCTCTGGGAAGTTTTCTAGAATTATTTCATTTAATATGTTGTCCATTCATTTGGTTTGAATCTCTATGCCTTATTCTATCCCAATGACTCCCAATTTTGTTTTTTTTATGACATCCCATACCTCTTGAATAGATTGCTCATGGAATTTAAGCATCTTTTCTGTGTTGACTATATTCTTTTCAAGTTGACAAACTTTGTCTTCATTATCTGATGTTCTGACTTCTATTTGATCTCGTCTATTTGTAATATTCTTGTTTGAGTTTTTAATTTGGTTTATAGTTTTCTGCATTTCTAGAATTACTGTTTAATTTTTTAAAAGATCTCTATCTCCTGGTAAAGCTCGTTCTTTGCCATTTGAATTTGTTTGTTAAATTCATTTTCAAAATATACTTTTATTGCTTGGGCTTGCTGCCTCATGTCTTCTCTAATATTCCTTTCCATCTGATTTAGGTATGACTTAAGTTTTTTCCCTATCCCTGTTTCTGATGATTCTAGGTCCTCCTGTAGTATTAAGTTGTCCTACATTTTTTGTACACCTTTTTTTTCCTTGTTTTTTCATGATGTTCACGTTAATTTCGAGCTCTATTTGATTGCTGTGTTTCTGCTCTCTTCTATAGATTTGTTTTGGGTTTATATATCTCTGTTGTCTCTCCTTTGTGTTGGTAGACTATGTCTGCTAAAGTGGAATCTGCTGTTAAGGAATTCCGACGGCCGAGCTCCAGTGATGTCACCTCTCTGCTATGGTGGGCCCCAGGCTCCTTGCCGGAGTGTCCGAATGGGGAAGTGGACTGGATTGTCTCTGGTTGGTTTCAGCTCCTGTTCACTGGCAGGCAGGGAGTCTCCAGCCACCCAGTAGCGCGGGCAGTGGGTGGACTGTCGTCGGCAGGTGGGTGATCTCTAGCCACACAGTCGCGCGTTCAGTAGCTGGTGGGCGTACGTTCTCCAGTCGTCAAGACGTGCGGTCAGCAGGTGGGCTGTCGCCGGCAGGAAGGCGGTCTCCAGTTGCCCATTCACACTGGCAGCGGGCCGGCATTCTCCAGCCACCCAGTCAGAAGGGCCTGGCCTCTAGTCCCCTGGTTTATCCTGCTAGTCCTGATTTCTCCTGCTAGACCAGATTTCTCCTGAGTGATGCTTCTCGGCAGCTCAAACTGTACTCTGGGTCTGCCGTTTGTTGGGTGGGGAGGGTGTCTATTGGGAACCCTGGCACTCTATTGTTTTAATATTTTCTGCTTGCCCCTCACGCAGTGCTGGCTAAACAGGTTTCATTTTTGCCGCTGATGGGAAGGGAAGATGAAGGTCTGGTGCATCTTGTTTCCCCCCCGTCTTTATGCAGGCTTGCTCTGATAATCCCTCCCCCAGAAAGCCTAGGAGAGATTTTATGTGAATTCCCCTGTGTATGGGAGATGACCTGAGAAACACACACCTGTTTTATTGTTGCAATCTGTCGGGGAGTGGTGGTGGTTACGTCAGCTCTCCAAGATGGTGGCTGTTGGTTTCCTTGGTGGAGTTTCCATTTTGGGGGATACAAATGTACTGCTTACTTCCCCGTCTGAAATCCCGAATTCAGCCGGGGGGTCAGTGGATACTCAGCCGGCAAGATTGCACAGAATCCGCAGCAACGTTTCTCCCTGCTTGCTGGTCGCTTCTCGGTGGTGCCTCACCATCTGTAGCCACGGTGCAGGCCACGTGCATCAATCAGACCGGATCTCCGGTTGCACAGGTGGCTTGTGTTTGAGACTCAATTACCGGACCTCAGTGGTGGAAATCATTCTTCTAGGTTTCGATGCAAACCCATTTTGCTGTAAGATCCTAACAAGATAGTTTTTCATCGTTTTAACTCGTTATTCACCTGTGCAGTGGCGGGGTACACTGGGTGTGATGCACTCTATTCACAGCCATCTTGCAATCTCGAAATATTAGGATTTGGATGCACCATTTACTGAAGACAGTTTTCAGTACTAGGAAAAAATATGTATTTCAGGAGGCTTACCCATAGGTTGAATTTTCAGTTCCAACAAGATTTAGAAGGAGTGATCTCTTCTCACAATTTGTATTTGTCAAGTCAGTCACCTCAAAAAAATGTACTTGTGATATCAGGTACGATTCTATATGTACATATAAAAATACATGTGCTGAATAGGCTACAGAGAAAGGGAGACAGGAATTCACATATTTGTTAACTTTAAAAACACACAGAGAACTATTTCAACAAAAAATTGATTAGATTGATAACTCCTACCCTATATAATGCAAAAGGCAAGTCCAACTATACACCATGCCTCCTCTGAACTGCTTGTATTTCTATTCTGTTTGGGTTATTATTCTCCATCATATTACGATTAGTAGTCAGAGTCTAGTAGGGTAGGGGTTAGTGTCAGGAATTCAGTATTTAGAATGGAAAATTGGAAGATGAATCCAATGTGTATGCAAATATGTGCTACACAAAATCTTCCCACTCTCATCCAGAACAATGGCTTGACATTATCTTCACCACAAGTAAGACATAATTAGAGGAAAAGAGTTAGAAAAACTGGGAATACTTATCTGGAATGGAATATGCTAAGGAGTTAACTACCTTGGAGGTGGTAGAGGAGTTTCCAAAAGTAAGGGACAATGTAAACACTCCACAAACATGGAGCTATGCTGGCCTAAAGACTTCTTGAGAAATTGCTCTGAGGTTGGGCACTTGAAACATATGTTGTTATCAGGAGCTTTAGCTTCCTTTGTAGTGATATCATCAAAGCTGGGTCTGCACCTATGTGACCTGTAGTACATGGTTTCTTATTTTCCAATGAACATGAGGCAGCAGTCCTGAATTTGATCTCTGTAGGTAAACTGTGGCCACTGGGGTCTAAGTGTCTCCCCGTGTGGACTGTGAAGCCATTTGTTCATCCTCCAATTTTCATGGTGTTTCTTGCTGATGCAATGGAAGTTTGGAATTTGCTTCACAAAATACAAGGAGTTCAACTTTGACACAGTGCAGGAGGGAGTTCTGTCACGTGCGGTATTTCAGTTTCTGCAGGAGAATGCACCAACCATGCTTCAATATCACATAGCTTACCTCATTGAGAATAGCAAATCAGTTCTGAACATTGCCCTGAAACCTCTCCATATAACAAGATGCCTTTACTTAGAAGGGACTGCTGGCTGCATCATGTCAGTCACATGCCATTTGGAAGCCAATGGCAGATCCACATGGCCACACTACAGGTGTTTTATCACACACCTGGCTACCACTGCTCTAGGTACACTAATCATCATGCTCCAACTTATTGGCATCTCTGTTCTACACAATTTTCATGAAACCCAGTCAATCAAGGCACTGTCTGGTATACTCATGATAAGCAACAGGACATCCAAAGGTTCTCCAGTGACAGCTGGTCATGGGAATTTCAAAAATTTCATGATATTTTTTTAGCCATATTTCAACAATGAAGGTGGAGGCACTGTGAGTTTCAATTCATTCCAGAACCTTTAATGTTGACAAAGCTCATTTCAATGATAACTCTGGAGAAATATCACAGGCAATGCTTCCCAAAGAATGGCCAATAGGTCACATGAAGCCAGGCCCATTGAGGTCTACAATGTGAGGTCTATATGTGTTTTGACTCTCAACTATGGCTGCCATTGTCTTTCAGAATAAAATCATGTGATATCTTGGCTGTGATTCCCAGTGCTCTGTTGAAAGCCACCCTGGGCCTAATTCTCAGTTTCCAAGGGTGACTCTCATGCGTGGCCTCCTAAAGTCCCAACACAATTAATAGCAATACTTTTCTGAGGTCAGTTCCAGAACTCAGTCTCTAAGGGGAAAAGCAACAGAGTTCATGTCAAGGTGGACCCATCTCTTTCAACCACCACACAAACAACCACTATTAAAACCAAAACACTCCCACATGGCCCTCATGTTCTTTCATATAGACACTCATCATAACCTCTCGCTGGAACTTTCCATGAGGGGCGAAGCCCAAGACAGTCTCCTAAATAATCTCTCTTGCCCCTCATTTGCCTAAATTCAGGGTGGCCTGGACACCATTCCTGTGAACCAGGAGTGTTCAAATAGGCCTGCTGTTAATACTTCTATGCTTCTCCAATTTGAGGCCTACTGACTGTGCAGTTTAGATTTTTTATGTGAATTGGAGTCATGGGAAAACTCAAGCACTTATGGGCTAGCCTCTGTAGGGCTTTGAAGAAATCATTTGACCCAAAGGATCCCTATTTTAACTTGATGGAGGTCAGGAACCTCACAGAGAATGGGGAGAGACTTCATCCACAATTACTGCACTTTTGGCCATTTTTGTTTTGGATGCACAAATGTGATGTTTCTTTAGATCCTTCAGGTGATGAGAATCTAAGCCACGGCCACACACAGGGCCAAGAGGGTGATTCAGACACTTCCATTTCCAATTTAATTAAGCAAAGATCCACAGGTGATGTCCATTCATTTCCATTTGAACCTGTTTTCTTCAGGCTTCACAAACCGGTGTCTTGAGGCAAAGATCTTCCTGACATTCAGGGCAACAGAACAATAGGTAAGCAAAAGGCCCAAAGCAGGGTTTCTCCACTGAGACTATCATGGTCACACTTGTATCTGAGTTTTCTGAGATTCTCGCCATTCCCATCAGCTATCCAGCACCTGGCCATGTCACAGGGCTTGGAACTGGTACATTTCTTGGACACAAAACCATGAGCCTATTCTGGAGAGTAGCCAGAATTCAGGAAGAATGCAGGAATTTTGGAAGATAGCACGTGTTGCCCATCGATAAGGCAAGCCGAAATCCATTCATAAATTCGGCAGGATGAATGCTGGGAAGCTTTCTACTAGACAGGACACAACAATTGATGCATTCTGTTTTCTAATGTCTAAAACCATGAACACAGTGGGATACACAGACATAGAAACACTTGCCTTTTCAAACGACTTACTATAAACAGTTCACTCCAAACCAAACACACCGCCTTTCCTACCTATTCTCAGAACATGAGACAAAACCACAAAACCACACCCACAACCACAGAGGCACCATCTTTCACAAAGTAGGTCTGTGACTATCCAGAGTGTCCTCTGACTGGTGGGCCAACTTATGTTCCCCGTAAATGGGCTGTTCTGTCTCAGTTCTGGTCTCCTTAACCAACTCTGTGAACTTGTCAGGAGCCAGCGGTGAGCCACTATCTGCTTTCTCAGGAAAGGCCCCTCTTCTGAACTTTCCTGGCAGTTGGCCATCCTCATATCTGTAGGTACCATGAAAGACTGACTCTGTCCTTGGGAAATCCAAACAAGTGAGCCCACTGGGACTGGGACTGGGACAGGCTCTTGGTGCCTTGCATCCTGGATCCCAAGTTCCGAGAGTTCCATCACCAAGGAAGTGAGGTGAGGTCACTTCCTTCAGGAACTGGATGAAGTCACTGCCTTGGCAACCACTTTGTCCTAACAGTTGCTTCCAAGGGTCCCATTAGATCGAGGCTGCTCCTACTTCCTGTGACACTTTCACAAGTTAGAATGGTATATCAACCATAGGCACCCGGAAACAGCTCTCCAAACATGATTGTTTGGGTCCATCTTCTCTACATTAAGAACAGAGAGGCTGATTCAGACACAACCCTTCATCCTGACAAGGTTGTTTGCAATGGAAGATGACGTTTGCTCTCTCAGGTCCTTCATGGCTGCCTACATCTTCTCCAGGGATCACTTCTTCATGGACCTTTGAGTTTTACAACAGGTGGAAGATTCTCTACATTCCTGTATTGTAAGACCAACTCGGTCCCTGCTCTTCTGTAAAGTTAGATTGAGGGAACAGTGTATGGTTAGGGTTAATAACAGCTTCGATTTGGGTTAGGAATTATTCTAATTGATAAATAATGGTATTGGGAACCTGTGATATTTATAAGAATATATAGGTGAAATATAAGTATGAAAACAAAAATCTAGGTAAGATTTGAAGCCCAGAAGGGCATTGTGCTATTGATTGGGATACTTAGCTTTGAAATACGTTCTGTTTCAGATAAATCGATAATCAGTGGCATAGGACCTTGTACCTTGGATGATTGAATGTAGAAGTGAACATCAACTAGAACAGGGATAGTCGGTAGGATTAGGAAGATATTCGATAAGTTTCAGAAGAAGACTGAGTACAGGATTTGGACCAAATGTTCTTTAGCAATAGGGTATCGGGTAGAGAGTGAATGTAAATGTCAGCACATGTGAAGAGTCAGTCACAATGGTGAACTGTGGAAAATATTTAGGAAAGCAGACATCAATAGAGACATTAGGAAATCAGGCAAAGTATAAATTGAGAGATAGGATTAGACATTTGCAACAGGGTTGAGGTTCAATATATTGTCTTAGGAAGAAACAAATATGTAGTCACCAATAGGATTGACATTTGAGAGCATTAGGCACACTGGATATGAATGTTTTTAGTAATCTATGCTCACTTTCCATTTAGGCTTTGATACAATCATAAGTGTGACCTCTTCTTCTTGTGTCCAGAACATTACTGTGATAAAATGGTTATGTAGATCAGGTGACATGAGTATTTCTCCCACCATTACTGGGAGCAACATTTTGAAGATGAAAAAATTAGTATTGGGGTTACAAATAGATTTACTCTGTGTCTATGAATATAGAGATAATTCATGAATAGACTATACTGTGAATAAATATTATAACTTGTTCCAACTTTAAATATTGGATTGAATTGATATCTCAAAATAAACAGGAAATCGTATATTTATATGCAATCATTCATTCCAACCAAATATACATCTAATGGTAATATTAGGGTTATGGTTTATCATGAAGAGTGTGTGAGTTTTGCTTCAAAATGATTATGGAAATCGAAAAACATGCGTTTGGAAAGAAGTCTCACGAAAAAACAGTCAAGTAACCTGGCAGAATACATGTGTTCTGAATCAGGAAATGATTGAAAGTGAATAAAAATCCTATAAATTATTGAAGTTGTTGATGAAATATATATCCTATGATGTGTATAAACTGAACAAATAGTAATGTACCAGTGTTGAATAAAATGAACTTCAAAATAGACATCATATCCAAGAGGAATCTACTTGCATTGATGTTAAACTGGGTCAGTTACTGTAGAAATATTAGGATTGTATGCACCATTCACTGAAGTTAGTTTTCAGTACTAGGAAACAAATATGTAATTCAGGTGGATGGATATTTCTGAGAATAATATTGTGAAAAGTTGATTATAAATCCACATACATTAACATGAATGAATTTAGGTAGTATATGGAAGACACATATATTTCATATTTTGAAAAATTTGGAGAGTGTATATATATACACACACACACACACACACACACACACACACACACACACACACACACCACACACACACAGACAATAAAAAGTAGCAATATATATGCCAATCGAAATTCATCATAAAATATATATTATCCACGGATGTAAAAATATTTATTTTACTGAACATGGATTTATGTATAATGTTGTTCTACTAGGAGGCTCACCCATAGGTTAAATTTTCTGTTCCAACAGCGTTTAGGAGGAGTGATCTCTTCTCACAATTTGTATCTTCCAAGTCAGCCACCTCACAAGAATGCACGTGTGATACCAGGTAGGATTCTATATGTGCATTTAAAAATGCATGTGCTTAATAGGCTACAGAGAAAGGGATACAGGAATTCACATATTTGTTAACTTTAAAAACACATAGAGAACTATTTCAATTAAAAATTAACTAGATTTATAACACCTACCCTATGTCATGCAAAAGGCAAGGGCAACTATACACCATGCCTCCTCTGAACTGCTTGCATTTCTATTCTGTTTGGGTTATTTTTCTCCATCATATTAGGATTAGTAATAAGAGTCTAGGAGGGTATGGTTTAGTGTCAGGTGACCCGGCCGGCAGGACACATCAACTTGGGCATCGATCCTAGTTGGGGAGGAATGAAGGAACAAGAGACACGAGAGATGACAGCAAGACAGAAGTTCTGATCAGGCTGCAAACTTTTATTGTTCTCAGAGGGTATTTATATGCTGCGGATAGGAAAGCTCTCTTATCAGCAGTTTTTGGATGTCTTCACAGGGTGAGATAACCTCAAGATGTTTCAGGAAGACAGATGGTAGCCGGATGTCTAAAGGAGATAAATGGCTGTGGGATGTCTCCCAGGCAGGTTGTGTCCCAGGCGGCTGTTTCTTGTTTCAGTCTATTCTTTGAAGGAGAACTTTCTTCTAGCCCCTGACATCTCCCATTTTCTTATATAAAATATTCGACCATACCTTTCAGGCCATGTATTTAGGGGGTGATAGTGGCTCTGTTTCTCTAGGATGCCTTAGAATATCTCCTAATCCGTGCGAGCATCTTTACTAGGAGATTTTGTGCTGGCTTTGGCAAGTTTGTTGAGAAGACGTCTTTGAGGGGGTATCATGCCAACTGCCATGTACCAGAGCGTGTCACTCAGAGGTCTTGTGTTATGGGATCCGTGGATCCATCCTCCTGCAGTCCTTCCTGCACCTTCTGATATTATGGCCTAACGTCCTCATTCCAAGGGTGTGTCCTCCCCCAAGCGGAGGGGCCCATGGAGGACGAACCCTCATTGCAAGGGCAGAAGATGGTTGGTCAGAGCTGTTACTTATAGTTTTATGTAAGAAAGAGAGATCTTGGGGATGTAAACTTAATAAGCCTGTGAGAAAGGTAGAACATTCTTTTGAATGTTGGCAGTGCTGTCTTCCATCTCCAGACCATGATAGTGGACCTGTATGGGCTTAGAGGCCAAAATATTAATCTGTTCTTTAATAAATTGTACCAGCCTGTTTATAATGCAGGGTCCAATGGACACCATTAAAAGTAAACCCAACAAAGGGCCTAATAGGGGAAGAAGGTAGGATAGAAATCCATTATTCCCAGTCCAGAGGGGATTTTCAAATAGTTCCCTTTGTCACTTTTCTACATCTTCTTGAACCTGCTTAATTTTAGTGCGTACTATGCCTGATTTATTGGCATAAAAGTATCATCATTCCCCTAAGGCCAAGCAAATACCTCCCTTGTTAGCTGTCAGCAAATTTAAGCCTCGTCTGTTTTGAAGGAACACTTCAGCCAGGGAGTCTATTTGGTCCTGCAAATCTTTAATGGTTCCTGATAGAGTTTGTACATAATTTATAAGTTGTTGAGACAGGCGATGGTAAGAGTGTATAGCCGTGCCTAAGCCACTGTACCTGTACCCACAGCAGCTGTTATTCCAAGGCTGGCAATGAGTGGTAAGGCCTGTATTGCCCATCTATGTCTTTTGACTAAGGTGTCTAGGCTACAAATGGGTAGAGGTTTATCTCCTGGGACAATAGTTATATCAGGGAGTAATAAGGCAAGAACACTACCAATGGTCCAATTCGCTGGAAGCCTGGGAAGGCCGAGTTTCCTCCACACATAAAAACTCTGGCATTGGGGGTACAAAGAGATGGGGTGGGTGAGAAATAATTTTATACTGTTGAGCAATTTCCAAAGGAAGTAAGTCCAACATCAATATCATAGGTATTATTCTGCATCACGCCGAAAAGACATAATGTAAAAGTGCCTATAGGCTGTACTTTAAAAGGAAATATGGGTTGGCATGTATTATCATTGACCATGATAGAATTAATAGGAACTGCCATAGGCATGATTGCCCCTGTTGTCATGCAGAGCCAGCAATCACCAGCAAGGGTGGTGTTCGAATTATTAAGCTAGGAGAATGTAGTTTCCAGAATATCTAATGTATTGGTATCTAAACCTGGGAACTGGGATTTAGGCTACATTAAGGGATGATATGTGAGCTCAGGGATTTGGGGTTTCAAAAGTTTGATTTTCTGAGGATGCTTGACAGCATAAGTGGGTCCTCCACCATCAGAGACCCCTGTAGGGACCTTAATGGGCCAGCAGGAAGGTTTTCCGACAGTGCCTTGGCACCCAGCAGACTGTAGCTTGGTGTATTTGCCATCTCCTCCCTTGTCAAAGAGAACGGGGGTATTATGAATAGTGGTCCCCCCTGCTGCATGAGTTTTATTTAGGGAGGCTTCAAAAAATTGTTCTCCCTGTTTGTTAACACAAATTGAAGCTGACGCATAACAAGAGACATGCATCGCCTGGGTATGCGTACAAGTTGCAGAACAATTTTGGAGAGCTTTACTTGTACTAGGGGGAATAAACTTTGGCTTGTTAACACATACCCATTTAGGCTGATGAACTCCTCCGAGAATATGGTCAACCTCAGCACGGAGGTAAGCCACCTTAGTCATGCAGTTAGAAGTCTGTGTCCAACTAGTGGGAGCCTCAGTCCAAGATCCTCCCTTGCACTCGCAGCGGGGGGCAAAAAGGTACTTCCTGATGTTGGAAGGTAGAGGGCCAAGGCCTCCGTGTTCAAACCTTTTGAGCAGAAGTGTCTTAAGCAGGATCCTCTCACAGATTGTTGGCTGTATCTGAAAAAGAGGAAAATTTGTCCTCAGGGGGAGGGCCTCTGTCCATGGGTTGAGGTAAGTCATTAACCTGTTTAACCAGGCATTTTGGTATCCATCTTAGGGATGCTTGCTCTTGGTCCAAAACACAAGCTGAGCCTCATCCCCAGATGAGGATAGGATCTGGGCGTTTCCATTTATTTGTAATGGGATTGCACCACATAACAGGTGTGCGAACAGAATTGGACCAGGGATGCCAGTGTCTGTCTGCAGCCAAATGGCCTTCACTGTCTAGGGTAAGAAAAATAAGGGCCAATAATGCATGGTTAAGGCGATCCCTGGGAGTGGTAAATACAAGGGCAGAAGTCTTAAGGCGGGTTAGCCAAGTCTTTAAGGTAAGCTGGGCAAGTTTCACATGCCTTGGCCCTGAGGGTTGTATGGAATTCCATAAGTATGACAAATTTTCAAGGTAGCACAAAACTGTTTAAACTTGGCACTGATATATGCAGGACAATTACCTGTTTTAATATGTATTGGTTTACCCATTACGGAAAAGGCTGAAACAAGATGAGAAAGGACATCTTTGGTAGCCTCTCCAGAATGTGGTGATGCAAAAATAAAGCCGCCGAAGATATCTATAGAAACGTATATATATTTGGTTTTTCCAAATTCAGGAAAATGAGTAACATCCATTTGCTAAACATGATTGGGCAGTAATACTCGGGGGTTATCTCCCAAGTGTTGAATGGGGAGGGAGACAGTGCAACCAGGGCATGCTTTTACTATTTCTCATGCCTGTTGCCTGGTAATTTTACAAAGTAATCGAAGGCTCTGGGAATTTAGATGGTGAAGATTGTGTAACTCCATGGCCTTTTTAATGGAGCCAACAAAAATTGGAAAGATAGAACGAATTGCTGCATTAGCTTGGGCATTACCTTGTGTTAGAGGGCTCAGAAGATCAGAGTGTGTCATGATGTGTCTTAAGGAAAATGGATGTTTTCTGGCCTGAATTAGCTGCTGAAGCTGGTGAAACAGAAAGGGGGAATTGGAAGAAGCCTTAATGGTGGGTGACATCTCCAGCAGGGGCACAGAATGAGCAATGTAGGCACTGACTGTATAAACATTAACAGGATTATCAAAAAATGTTATGAAAACTTGTGTAATGGCAAACAATTCCACAAACTGTGCTGACTGATAGACAGTATCAAAGGTGGTAGGCTTGTTATTGACAACAAAGACTGCACGGCCATTACTGGAACCGTCTGTAAAGACAGTTAGGGCTTGAGGAATGGGAGCCTTTTTAGTAATTTTGGGAAAAATAAATGGATGTAACTGGACAAAATTTAAAAGGGGGTCGTTGGGGACATGGTTATCAATTGTTCCCAAAAAGTCTGATAGGGAAATACCCCATTCATCCCTGTCTGTAGTAAAAATTGGGTTTGGTCCTTAGTATATGGAATTAAAATATTATCAGGGTCTTTGCCAAAATGTTGTCGAGAAAGCAAACGACCTTTAATAATAATAGAAGCTACCTGAGCAAGATAAACGGTAATAACCTTGGAGGATGTGGTGGGTACACGGACCCAAAGCAAGGGGCAGCCTTTATTTTTAAAATGTGGATCTTGCTGCCAAAATATTCCTGTGGGTGTATGAGGAGTGTGGAAAATAACCAGAACCAGAGGAAGGTTATAAGAAATTTGTGTAACAAACTGTGGGGCAATAGCTTCTGTGGCTTGGTCTAATGCATGTCATGCCTTGGGAGTAAGCTTTTGAGGGGAGGAGGGGTGGGAATCACCTCTCAAAATATCATTAAGGGACAAAAGTACACAAGTGGGAAATTTTAAAAATGTTCCTAGAAATTGAATATCCCCCAGTAATATTTGAAAATCATAAAGGATGTGAAGATGGTCCACAAATAGTTGTATTTTAGGAATTTGTATCTGATTATCTTGAAGTTTAAGGCCCAAATAGGTATAAGGGTCCTGTGTTTGAACCTTATCAGGAGCTATCTGTAGTCCCAAGGTAGTGAGGGTTTTGTAAAAGTCCAAGTAACAATTATTAAGGTCATGGGTATTAGGTGCAGAAATTAACAAATCATCCATATAATGTAAAATATAATTTTGTGACCATCGCTCTCTCACAAGGTCTCCTGCTTGAGCAACGTATTTTGGGCAAAGACTAGGGCTGTTGGCCATACCTTGTGGAAGAACCTTCCATTGAAATCTCTGCATAGGGTCCTGAAAATTAATGCGAGGGAGACTAAAGGCAAAATAGCGTCTATCCTCAGGATGTAAAGGAATGGTAAAAAAGCAATCTTTTAAGTCAATAACCATTTTACAATAGTTTTTGGGAATCGCCACTGCTGTGGGAATGCCTGGCTGTAGTGCTCCCATCGGGCGCATAACTTTATTAATGGCACACAAATATTGTAAAAGGCGCCAGTTGCCTGATTTTTTCTTGATAATAAAAATAAGAGTAATCCATGGTGAGGTTGAGGGCTTTACATGGCCGCTGCCAGCTGTTCCTGCACTAACATGGAGGCAGCCTCCAATTTTTCTTGGGTAAGGGGCCACTGATCCACCCACACAGGAGTCTGAGTCTCCCAAATAATTTTATCTGCATGGGGTACAGGAGGTTCAGGGACCGACATTTATAATCCGGATACACAAGTCAATATGTATTTGTTTTTTGTATGGGTTGTATAGGCTCCACCAGTCCTTGTTTCAGTCTCCCCAGGCCTGTACCAGGAACAAAGTTCATTCAAAGCATTTGATGAGTCACCATGGAATTGGGACTGGCAAGAATAACTTCCAATGACTCAAAATATCTCAGTCCTATATGTTAACAGGGAGGTCAGGATCAACGAAAGGAGTGACAGTTGACTTATTACCCTCTTTATCAGTCCAGCTAATAGACCTAGAGCTGACCAGAGGATTTTTTGATTTTCCTATCCCTTTAAGGTCAGACAAGGATGGAGTGAGGGGCCAACCTGATTGCTCGTATTTTTGAGAAATAATTGTGGCATCAGCTCCAATATCTAGAACTCCTTGCAATTCCTTTCCTTCAGTAAGTAAGGTAAGGGTGGATCTATTGTGAGAAATGGGCTGAACCCAATACACATCAGAGGAGCCCAAGAAAGCAGTCCCCCGAGGTAGGTTTGGGTGGTGGAAATGCCTCCTGAATCCAAGGGATGGAGTATTAATTGTGCAAGTCTTGTTCCTGCTGGTATGGCGGCAACTCCATTGATAGCAGTGGCAAGTATTTTTATTTCTCAAGTGAAATCATTATAATTAATGCAAGGGAAGACCTGAACACCTTGTATGGTAGTAGAGGCTCTTCCAAGAATAAGGGCACACGTATGAGATAGAGGGGGACCCATTATTTTAGTGGGTATTATCTGGGGCCCTTGCATTGAATCTAATATTGTATCTGTGGTGGTACAGAGGTCCAATCCTGCACTGCTTGGGGTGGCTAGTTTGAGGGAGGCAATTGTGGAGAAGGATTTTGAGGTAGGTTGGGAGTTTGGGAGGGAACAATCCTTGTTGCCCCTGTGTTTGTTTTGGGGGATGTTGTGGCCAGGGGCTGGCCCCGCAGGGAGTTTCCCGAGAAGCAGGAAGAAATAGGCTGTCTGAGGGCATTTGTCTTAGATCTACACTCACTGGCCCAGTGATGACCTTTACCAAATCTATGGAAAAGGGTAGCTGGGGGCGGTTTAGCCCCAGTTTGAGGAGATGCCATTCCTAGGCTTTGTTTGCCTGTTGGACACTTTCGTGCAAAATGTCCAGGTTGTTTACAAGTAAAGCAAGTACGTGAGCCAGGATTGTGAAAGGCCTTGATAAAGGCGGCCACTAAAGCGAGACCCATGGCATGGGCTGCACCCACACCTGCACAGAGTCTAATAAATTCAGAAAGTTCTCCTTTATCCTATGTGGTCAAAGAACATCCTGACATGCTGGGTTGGCATTTTCAAAGCCAAGATGTTTTACAAAGGTGCTTTCACATTCGCTTGGTCCATGCAAGCATTCCGCAGCTAGGTTAAGCCGGGGAACAAAGTACCTATAAGGCTCATTGGGCACGTGTCGAATTTTTGCCAGGGAATTGGTAGCTGAGGCCTTTTGAGGGAGGTGTCACCAAGCAGGTAAGCCAGCCATCTAAGTCTGCGCCAAGAGTCCAGGAGGGAAACGTGCCTGTTATTTTTAGTGTCAAAAGGCTCATTGCCCACTAGCTTAACTTAAGTCCCAGATTCAGAGGAGGCCTTTGTTAAAATTTTTTGAGCAGTTTCCCGACATTGCTCTTTGAAATCTGCATTCCATAACAGGAAATCTCTGGCACTGAGGGTAGCTTGGTCTAAAAATTTCCAATCATTGGGAGTAAGCCATTGTGCGCTGTGGCTTTCTAATAAAGCCAATGTGTAGGGCACAGTGGGGCCATAGTGAGCACAAGCCTTATTAAGTTTTTCAAGAAAACATAGGCTTAATATTTTGTAGACTCTGGGTTCCTTCCTGCCTAGGGGTGATCTCCTCATCCTCTAAGTCCTGATCTCCTTGATCCATTTCCCCCTCTTCCTCCTCTTGTTCCTCATCTAAGTCTTTGACCTCAGCCTGGGCAGGCTTATCTATTGACTGGTGGTGACTGGGAAGGTGAAAACAGGCCGATAGAGCAGCTTTACCTTTGTATTAGACCACTGTGGGCCAGCTTGCGTTGACTCCGTAGCTAAGACTAATGAACAGAGCTCAGAGTCAAGGGATCTTAATTCTTTTAAAAGTTGGATCTGTTCCTGTCTATGTTGGAAGGACACTGGCAAGGGAGCGAGGTTAGGCAAGGGAAGTGGGTAAAAAATATCTGGGGGGGCACTTGGCCCCTGAAAGGCCAGAGCACAAAAGGCAGGAGGGAAATAGGAGGGAGGTGGATGTGTAAATCCTATGTAAATCCTGCTGTGGCAGGGTCCTGAGAGGTGGCGGGTCTTCTGAATGGTAGAGAGCTGCTTCCTCCTCCAAGATAGCCTCCTCCCCAGGGGTCAATGTGTATCTGGGATTTAAAACTGGATAAAGGTGGTTTTTAATCATTGGAGCCTAATTCATTTGGGTCGTATTTTGAGGGGGACCAGGAAGGTTCCCAGGGTCCTGGGGAGACTGAGAAGCGTCTATGTCTATACTAATGATGGGCATGCAGAGCGGGCACGAGAGGTATTTTGCATAGTCTCTTCCCCAATCCGGACAAGTTGTAAGGTACCATTGTCAAAGGGTGATCTTTTAAGAATTTCATTAATTAAGTTCCAGTAAGAAAAGGTGGGAACTGGCATTTTTTTCTGGGCCAAAGTGTTCATAATAATCTTTTAAACAGTCTCCTACTCTAAGCCATTTTTGCCATCAATGGTCCCGTCAAGAGGAAACCATGGACACAATTCTCCTATGTATGAAATGAAAAATTTTAAGTCCTTTTTCATAACACATGCCTCCCATGTCTTGAAGGACCCCTTGAGGCCTGACAAAAACAAATCATGTTACGAAACAGCTTGTCACATGGTGGGTCACTCACGGTGCATCATCCCCACCCTCCTCCTGGATCTGTCTCTCGGTGGTGTCTGCTGAGGTGATCGGGAGCTCCGCTTGACCAAGTCTTCTAGAAGGACGGGGTTCCCCCTCAGTCAAAGGCTTGAGCCCCAGTCGGTGGGCGCCAAATGTCCCGGCCGGCAGGACACATCAACGTGGGCAGCGAACCTAGATGGGGAGGAATGAAGGGACAAGAGACACGAGAGATGACAGCAACACAGGAGTTCTGATCAAGCTGCAACATTTTATTGTTGACACAGAGGTATTTATATGCTGGATTTGGGAAAGCCCTCTTATTGGCAGTTCCTGGATGTCTTCACAAGGTGAGATAACTTCAGGATGTTTCAGGAAGAAAGATGGCCAAAGGATGTCTCAGGGACACAGATGGCTATAGGATGTCTTCCAGACAGGATGTCTCCTGGGGGCTGTTTCTTGTAAGTGTCAGGCTGTTCTTTGAAGAAGAATTCCTTCTACCCCTTACAGTCAGGGATTCAGTATTTCGAATGGAAAATTGGAAAATGAATCCAATGTGTATGCAAATATGTGCTACCCAAAAATCTTTCCACTCTCATTCAGAACAATGCCTTGACATTTCCTTTACCCCAAGTAAGACACAATTAGAGGAGAAGAGTTAGAAAATCTGTGAATACATATCGGGAATGGAAAATGTTCAGGAGTTCACAACCTTGGAGGTTGTAGAGGAGTTTCCAAAAGTAAGGGACAGGGTAAAAACTCCACAAACATGGAGCTCTGCTGGCCTAAAGACTTCTTGAGAAACTGCCTCTGAGGTTGGACACTTGAAATATATGTTGATGACAGGAGCTTTAGCTTCCTTTGTAGTGAGATCATCAAAGCTGGGTCTGCATCTATATGACCTGGAGTACATGGTTTCTTATTTTCCAATGAACCTGAGGCATCAGGGCTGAATTCTCTCTTTATAGGTAAACTGTTGCCACTGGGGCTAAGTGTCTTCCAGTGTGGACTGTGAAGCCATTTGTTTATCCTCCACTTTTCATGGTGTTTATTGCAGCTGCACTGGGAGTTTGGTATTTGCTTCACAAAATACAAGAAGTTCAAGTCAGACACAGTGCTGGAGGAAGTTCTGTCACGTGTGGTGGGTAAGGGTCTGCAGGAGAATGCACCAACCAGGCTTATATCCCACATAGATTGCCCCCTTGACCATAGCAATCTTATTCTAAACATTGCCCTGCAACCTCTCCATATAACAAGATGCCTTTACATACAAGGGTATGGGGGCTGCACCATATCAGTCACAAAGCATTTGGAAGCCAATGGCATATCAACATCACCCCACCACAGATGTTTTAACACCCACCAGCACACCACTGCTCTAGGCCGACTACTCATCAGGCTCCATGTTACTGGCATCTCTGTTCTACACCATTTTCATGAAACCCAGTCAATCAAGACACTGTCTGGTACACTCATGATCAGCAAAAGGACATCCAAAGGTTTTCCAGTGCCACCAGGTGATGGGAATTTCCAAACTTAAATGGTATTTATCTAGCCATTTTTCAAGGATGAAGTTGGAGGCACTGTGGGTTTCAATTCATTCAGGAACCATTAAATAGAAAAGAAGCTCATTTCAATGAAAGCTCTGGAGAATTCTAACAGGCAAGGCTTCCCAAAGACAGGCTAAAATGTCACATTAATTCAGGCATTTGAGGTCTACAATGTGAGTTCCATGTGTGTTTTGACTTGCAACAATGGCTGCCAAGTCTTTAAGAATAAAATAATGTGATATCTTTCCTGAGATTTCCAGTGCTCTTCGGAAAGCCTCTCTGGGCCTAGATCTCAGTTTCCAAGGGCGACTCTCATGCGTGGCCTCCTAAAATCCCAACACAATACATGGCAATACTTCTTTGAGGTCAGTTCCAGAATTCTGTCTCTAAGTGGAATCACACCAGTGTTCAAGCCCAGGTGGACATAGTCATCTCTTCCAACGGCCACAAAAATGACCACAATTAAAACCAAAACACTCCCACATGGCCCTCATCTTTTTCCATAAAGATACTCATCATAACCTCAGGCTGTAGGTTTACATGAGGGGCGCATCACAAGACAGTATCCAAAATGAGGTACCTTGGCCCCATTTGCCTAAAGTCAGTGTGGCCAAGACACCCTTACTGTAAACCAGGAGTGATCAAAGAGTCCTGCCATTAATACTGCTCTGATTCTCCATTTTGAGGCCTAATGACTATGGGGTTGATATTCTTTATGTTAATTAGAGTCATGAGAAAACCCAAGCACCTATGGTCTAGTTTCTGCAGGGGTGTGAAGAACTCATTTGACCCAAATGATCCCTATTCTCAAAGATGGAGGTCAGGAACCTTACAGAGGAAGGCGAGAGAGTTCATCCACAATGACTGCTCTTTTGGCCATTTTGGTTTTGGATGCACACATGGGATCTTACTTTAGATCCATCAGGTGCTGAGAATTTAAGCCACAGCCTCACATAGGGCCAAGAGGCTGATTCAGACACATCCCTTTCCAAAGCAAATAAGCAGAGAGCCACAGGTGATGCCCATTCATTTCCGTTTGATAACTGTTTTCTTCAGGCTTCACAAAGGGGTGGCCAGAGGCAAAGACCTTCCTGAAATTCAGGGAAACAGAAGAATAGGTAAGCAAAAGGTCCAAAGCAGGGTTTCTCCACTGAGACATTCCTGGTCATACTGATATCTGAATTTTCTGAGATGCTCGCCATTCCCTTCAGCTATCCAGTACATGGCCATGTCACAGAGATTTGAGGTGGTACATATCTTGGACACAAAACCATGAGCCTATTCTGGAAAGTGCCCACAATTCAGGACAAAAACAGGAACTTAAGAAGTTAGCAGGTGTTCCCCATCGATAAGTCAAGCGGCAGTCCATTAATAAATTGGGCAGGATGAAAGGTGGGAAGCTTTGTACAACACAGGACTCACCCATTGATGCATTTTGTTTTCTAATGTCTACAACCAGGGACACAGTGGTATACACAGACATAGAAACACTTGCCTTTTCAAATGACTTACTAGAAACAGTTCCCTCCAAACCAAACAAACCGCCATTTCTACCTATTTGCAGAATATGAGACAAAACCACAAACCCACACCCACACCCACAAAGACACCTCCTTCACCCAAGTAGGTCTGTGACTATCCGGAGTGTCCTCTGACTGGTGGGCCATACTATGTTCCAATGAAATGGCCTGTCCTGTCTCAGATATGGTCTCCTTGGCCAACTCTGTGAAGTTGTCAGGAGCCAGCAGTGAGCCACTACCTGCTTTCTCAGGAAAAGTCCCTCTTCAGAGCTTTCCTGGCTTTTGGCCATCCTCACATCAGTAGGTACCAATAATGACTGACTCTGTCCTTGGTAAATCCAAACAAGTGAGACCATTGGGACTGGGACTGCCTCTTGGTGCTTGGCTTCTCGGATACCAAATTCAGAGAGTTCCATCAACAAAGAAGTGAGGTGAGGTCACTTCCTTAAGGAACTGAATCAGATCACTGCCTTGGTAACCACTTTGTCCTAACAGTTGCTTTCAAGACTACCATGAGATGGACGCTGCCCCTATTTCTTGTGATACTTTCACAAGGTATAATGGTATATCAACCATAGGCACCCGGGAACAGCTCTCCACACCAACCTGGTTTCCGCAATCTTCTCTACATTAAGAGGATAGAGGTTGATTCATAAACAACCCTTCATCCTGACCAGGTTGTTTGCCATGGAAGCTGACTTTTGCTCTCTCAGGTCCTTCATAGTTGCCTACATCTTCTCCAGGGATCATTTCTGCATGGACCTTGAGGTTCTCAGGAGGTGCAAGATCCCCTATATTCCTGTATTGTAAGACCAACTCTGTCCCTGCTCTTCTGTAAAGTTAGATTGAGGGAACAGTGTATGGTTAGGGTTAATAATATGTTCGATTTGGATTAGGAATCATTCTGCTGGATGAATAATGGTATTGAGAACCTGCAACATTTATTAAGTATATATAGGTGAAATATATGTATGAAAACAGAAATCTAAGTAAGATTTGAAGCGCATAATGGGAATGGGCCCCTGATTGTGATACTTAGCGTTGAATTATGTTCTGCACAGATGTCTGAGATAGATCGATATACAAAGGCATAAGACCCTGTACCTTGAATTTTTGAATGTATAAGAGAACATCCAGTCAAACAGGGATAATGGGTAGGATTAGGAAGATAGTCAGTAGGTTTAGGAAGAAGAGTGAGTATAGGATTTGGAACAAAAGTTCCTTAGCAATAGGGTTTCGATTAGAGTGTGAATGTAAATGTCAGCAAAATTGAAGAGTCAGTCACAATGATCAACTGGGGAAAGTATGTAGGAAAGCTGATATAAACAGAGACATTATGAAATCAGGAAAAGTATAAAGTGAGAGATAGGATTAGATATTTTTAACATGGTTGAGTTTGAATATATAATCTTAGGAAGAAACAAATATTTTGTCAAAAATAGGAGTGACTTTTGAGAGCATTAGGCAAACTTGACATGGATGGTTTTAGTAATCCATGTTCACTTTACATTTAGGCTTTGGTGCAAACATAAGTGTGACCTTTTCTTTTTGTGTCCAGAATATTACTGTGATAAAATGTATATGTAGATCAGATGACATGAGTATTTCTTCCACCATTTCTGGGAGCAATATTTTGAAGACATATAAATTAGTATTGGGTTTACAAAGAGGTGTACCCTGTGTCTATGAATATAGAGACAATGCATGAATAGACAATAGTGTGAATAAATAATATAACTGGTTCCACTTTAAATAATGAATTGATTTGATATCTGAAAATATATAAGAAATCTTATACTGATATACAATCATTCACTCCAACCAGTTATACATCTAATAGTAATATTAGGGTTATAGTTTATCATGAAGGGTGTGTGAGTTTTGCTTCAAATATGATTATGGAAATCGAAAATAATATGTTTGGAATGAAGTCTCATGAAAAAAACAGTCAAGAAACATGGAGGATTACATGTGTTCTAAAGCAGAAAATGATTGAAAGTGAAACAAATGCCTATAATTTTGCTAACGTATGCATGAAATATATATCCTATAATGTGCATTAACTGAAGATTTGTAACGTACCAGTGGTGAATAAGAATGAGCATCAAAATACACATCATGTCCCATAGGAATCTACTTGCATTGATGAGAAACTGGATCAATTATTGTAGAAATATTAGGATTTGTAGCCACCATTCACTGAAGTTAGTTTTTATTTCTAGGAAAAAAATATGTATTTCAGGTGGATGAATATTTCCGTGAACAATCTTGTGAAATGTTAACTATAAATCCACCTACATGAATATGAATGAATGTAGGGAGTGTATAATAAGACACATATATTTTATATTTTAAAAAAATTTTGAGTGTGTGTGTACACACACACACACACACACACACACAAACACACACACAGACATTAAAAATTAGCAATACATATGCCAATCGAAATTCACCATGAAATATATATCATCCACAGATCCAAAAATATTCATTTTACTAAAGATGGATTTATGTATAATGTTGTTCAACTAGAAAGCTCACCCATAGTTTGAAATTTCAGTTCCAACAGCGTTTAGGAGGAGTGATCTCTTCTCACAATTTCTATCTGCCAAGTCAGCAACCTCACAAGAGTGTACGTGTGGTACCAGGTAGAATTCTATATTTGCATATAAAAATACATGTGCTGAATAGGCTACAGAGAAAGGGAGACAGGAATTCACATATTTGTTAACTTTAAAACCCCATGGAACTATTTCAATTAAAAATTGACTACATTTATAACACCTACACTTTATCATGCAAAAGCCAAGTCTAACTATGCAACATGCCACGTCTGAAATGCTTTTATTTCTATTCTGTTTGGGTTATTTTACTCCATCATATTGGGATTAGTAGTAAGAGTCTACTAGGGTATGGGTTAGTGTCAGTTATTCAGTATTTTAAATGGAAAATAGGAAAATGAATCCAATGTGTATGCAAATACGTGCTACCAAAAATTCCCACTTTCATCCAGAACAATGCCTTGACATTATCTTCACACTTAGTAAGACACAATTAGAGGAGAAGAGTTAGAAAATTTGTGAATACATATCTGGAATGGAAAATGTTCAGTAGTTCACAACCTTGGAGGAGGTAGAGGAGTTTTCCAAAAGGGACAGTGTAAACACTCCACAAACATGGAGCTATGCTGGCCTAAAGACTTCTTGAGAAACTGCCTCTGAGGTTGGGCACTTGAAGTATATGTTGTTTTCAGGAGCTTTAGCTCCCTGTGTACGGAGACCATCAAATCTGGGTCTGCATCTATGTGACCTGGAGGATATGGTTTCTAATTTTCCAATGAACATGAGGCAGCAGTGATGAATTCTCTCTTTGTAGGTAAACTGTGGCCACTGGGGGCTAAGTGTCTCCCCGTGTGGACTTTGAAGCCATTTGGTCATCCTCCAATTTTCGTGGTGTTTCTTGCTTCTGCACTGGGTGTTTTGTATTTGCTTCACAACATACAAGGATTTTAAATGGGACACCGTGCTGGTGGGAGCCCTGTAAGGTGTGGTGGGTCAGGGTCTTCAGGAGAATGCACCAACAAGGCTTCTATCCCACATTGCTTGCCCCCTTGACCATCGCAAGCTAATTCTGAACATTGCCCTGAAACCTCTCCATATAACCAGATGCCTTTTCATATAATTTTCTGCTGGCTGCACCTAGTCAGTCACAAGCCATTTGGAAGTCAATGACAGACCCAAATGGCCACATGACAAATGTATTATCAGACACCTGCACACCACTACTCTAGGCCCACTACTCAGCAGGCTCCAACTTACTGGCATCTCTGTTCTACACCATTTTTATGAAACGCAGTCAATCAAGGCACTGTCTGGTACACTCATGATCAGCAATAGGACATCCAATGGTTCTCCAGTGCCACCTGGTCATTGGGAATTTCAAAAATTTCATGGTATTTATCTATCCATTGTTCAAGAATGAAGTTGGAGGAACTTTGAGGTTTCCATTCATCCAAGAACAATTAAATGGTGAGGAAGCTCATTTTGATGAACGCTCTGGAGAACTCTCACAGGCAAGGCTTCCCAAAGAGTGGTCAAAATGTCACATGAAGACAGGCCCATTGAGGTCTAAAATGTGAGGTCCATGTGTGTTTTGACTCTTAACTATGGCTGACAAGTTTTTCAGAATAAAATCATGTGATATCCTGGCTGAGATTCTCAGTGCTCTGTGGAAAGCCACCCAGGGCCCAATCTCAGGTTTAAAGGATGACTCTCATGCGTGGCCTCCTACAATCCCAACAAAATTAATGGCAATACTTCTCTGAGTTCAGTTCCAGAACTCAGTATCGAAGGGGAATCACACCAGAGTTCAAGCCCATGTGGACCCAGTCATCTCTTCCAACCGCCACACAAATGACCACAATTGAAACCAAAACATTCCCACATGACCCTCATCTTCTTCAATATAGACACTCATCATAAACTCTTGCTGGAGTTTTCCATGAGGGGCGCAGCCCAAGACACTGTCCAAAATATGCACCCTTGCCCCTCATTTGCCTAAAGTCTGGGTGGCCTTGACACCCTTCCTGTGAACCAGGAGTGATCAAATAGGCCTGCCATTAATACTGCTCTGCTTCTCCAATTTGAGGCCTACTGACTGTCAGGTATAGATTCTTTATGTGATTTGGCATCATGAGAGAACCCAAGCACTTCTGCAGGAGTTCAAAAAACGCATTTGATCCAAAGAATCCCTATTCTCACTTAATGGAGGTTAGGAACCTAACAGAGGAAGGCAAGAAACTTCATCCACAATGACTGATATTTTACCATTTTGGTTTTGGATACACACATGGGAACTTTCTTTATATCCATCAGGTGCTCGGAATCTAGTCCATAGCCTGACCCAGAGCCAAGCGACTGATTCAGACACATTCTTTTCAAAAGCAATTAAGCAAAGCACCACAGGTGATGCCCATTCATTTCCATTTAAAAACTGTTTTCTTTAGGCTTCACAAAGGAGTGGCCTGAGGCAAGGACCTTCCTGCCGTTCAAGGCAACAGAAAAATAGGTAAGCAGAAGGCCCAAAACAGTGTTTCTCCACTGAGACTTTCCTGGTCACACTGATATCTGAGTTTCCTGAGATGCTCGCCATTCCATTCAGCTTTCCACTACATGGCCATGTCACAGAGCTTGGAGGTGTTACATATCTTGGACACAAAACCATGAGCCTATTCTGGGTAGTGGCCAGAATTTAGGAAGAAATCAGGAACTTAAGAAGATAGTAGGGGTTGCCTATCAATAAGGCAACCTTCAGTCCAGTCATAAATTGGGTAGGATGAATGCTGGAAAGCTTTCTTCTAGACAGGACATATCCATTGATGCATTCTTTTTTCTCATGTCTACAACCACGGACACAGTGAGATACACAGACATAGAAACACTCACCTTGTCAAACGACTTTTTAGAAACAGTCCACTCCAAACCAAACAAACCGCCTTTCCTACCTGTTCTCAGAACATGAGACAAAACCACAAACTCACACCCACACCCACAAAGGCACTTCCATCCCCCAATATGTCTGTGACTATGCGGAGTGTCCTCTGACTGTGGACCATATTGTTACCCCGAACTCGCCTGCCCTGTCTCAGATCTGGTCTCCGTGGCCAAATCTGTGAAGTTGTCAGGAGCCAGCCATGAGCGACTACCTGCTTTCTTAGGAAAGGACCCTCTTCAGAGCTGTCCTGGCATTTGGCCATTCTCACATCAGTAGGTACCAAAAAAGACTCTCTCTGCCCTTGGTAAAACCAAACAAGTGATCCCACTGGGACTGGGACTGGGACTGGCTCTGGATGCCTGGCTTCCTGGATCCCAAGTTCAGAGAGTTCAATCACCAAGTAAGTGAGGTGAAGTCATTTTCTTCATGAAATGAATGAGGTCCCTGCCTTGGCAACCACTTTGTCCTAACAGTTGCTGCCAAGGTTCCCATGAGATGGAGGCTGTTCCTACTTTCTGTGACACTGTCACAAGTTAGAATGGTATATCAACCAGAGGCACTGTGGAACTTCTCTCCATACAGGCCTGCTTTGGTGCATCTTCTCTACATTAAGAAGAGAGACTGGGCTGGGAATGTGGCTCAAGAGGTAGTGCACTCGCCTGGCATGTGTGCGGCCCGGGTTCGATCCTCAGCACCACATACAAACAAAGATGTTGTGCCTGCCGAAAAACTAAAAAATAAATATTTAAAAATGCATTCTCTCTCTCTCTCTCTCTCTCTCTCTCTCTCTCTCTCTCTATCTCTCTCCACTCTCTCGTTAAAAAAAAAGAGAGAGAGGCTGATTCAGACACATCCTGTCATCCTGTCCAGTTTCTTTACCATGTAAGAAGACTTTTGCTCTCTTTGGTACTACATAGCTGCCTACAACTTCTCCAAGGATCATTTCTGCTTTGACCATTGAGGTTCTCAGCAGGTGGAAGATCCTCTACATTCCTGTATTGTAAGACCAACTCTGTCCCTGCTCTTCTGTAAAGTTAGATTCAGGGAACAGCATATGGTTAGGGTTAATAACAGGTTCAATTTGGGTTAGGAAACATTCTGCGGGATGAATAATGTTATTGGGAACCTGCGATATTTAAAAGAATATATAGGTGAAACATAAGTTTGAAAACCCAAACTAGGTAAGTTTTGAAGCCCAGAAGTGTATTGGGCCCTTGTGTAGGATACTTAGCTTTGAATAATGTTCTGCACAGATGTCTCTGATAAATCGCTATACAATGGCATAGGACCTTTACCTTGGATGATTGAATGTCGAAGAGAACATCCAGTCAAAAAGGGATAGTCGGTAGGATTAGGAAGATAGTCAGTAGGTTTAGAAAGAAGAGTGAGTATAAGATTTGGACCAAAAGTTTTTTAGCAATAGGGTTTCGGGTAGAGAGTGAATGTAAATGTCAGGACATGTGAAGAGTCATTCACAATGATGAACTGTGGAAAATATGTAGGAAAGCAAATATCAATTGAGACAAAAGGAAATCAGGCAACGTATAATGTGAGTGATAGGATTAGACATTTTCGATAGGGTTGAGGTTGAATATATAAACTTAGAAAGAAACAAATATGTAGTCACCGATTGGATTGACATTTGAGAGCATTAGGCAACCTGGACATGGATGTTATTCCTAATCCATGCTCACTTTCCATTTTGGCTTTGGTACAATCATAAGTGTGACCTTTGCATTTTGTGTCCATAATATTACTTTGATAAAATGTATATGTAGATCAGGTGACATGAGTATATCTTCCACCATTTCTGGGAGCAATATTTTGAAGATGTATAAATTAGTATTGGGGGTACAAAGAGGTGTACCCTGTTTCTATGAATATACAGATAATGCATGAATAGAATATACTCTGAATAAAACATATAACTCGTTCCACTATAAATAATGGATTGAATTGATATCTGAAAATATACAGGAAATCAAATATTTATATACAGACATTCATTACAACCAGTTATACATCTAATGATAATATTAGGATTAGTATTTTCATGAAGAGCGTGTGAGTTTTGCTTCAAAATTTATTATGGAAATCGAAAATAATGTGTTTGGAAAGATGTCTCATGAAAAGTCCAGTAAAGAAACCTGGTGGAATATATATATATGAAAATATATAAGAAATCCTATATTGGTATGCAATCATTAATTCCAACCAGTTATACATCTAATGGAAATATCAGAGTTATAATTTATCATGGAATTTATGTGAGTTTTGCTTCAAAAGTGATTATGGAAATTGAAAATAATGTGTTTGGAAAGAAGTCTCATGAAAAAATCTGTCAAGAAACATGGAAGAATACTTGTGTCCTGAAGCAGGAAGTGATTGAAAGTGAAACAAATTCCTATAAATTTGCGAACTTGTGGGGAAAACTTAAGGGCCACTCCCAGCTCTCCCTTGAGCGTGATAGCCAGACTGAGGGAATTTGGAGTGGCACGGGACTCGTGGCACAGACCTCCAGGCCACCGCTCCCACCAGTGCTGACAACTGAGGTCTCTTGCTCCAGGTCCTGGGGGCATGGCTTCCGGAGGGCAAGCAAATTTGCTGGGGGTTCTCAGGCCTAAGCTCAACAAACTTAGGGTCTGAGGGAGAAAAACAGAGAGAGTGTGCCCAGGCGTTCATGAAAACAGGGCTCTTAGGAGCAGCAGACCTGGCATGTAGCCAGTATTGTGGTGAGTATCACAGGTGAGCGCAGCCTGGCTTGAGGAAACACAAGAGAAGGCCCTAGGCACTCAGGATTGGACACCCACCCAGTCTGGGAGAAAGAGCTGCTGCACAGTGATTGGTTCCCACCTATTGAGAGGAGAAACTTGGCCCAGTAGTCACAGATCCACCTACTGGAAAGGAAGTTTATTGCAATATATGACTGCATTTATTATTATTATTATTATTATTATTATTATTATTATTATTATTATTTTAATTTGTTTTTTTTGTTTTCTTCCATTTTCATTTTTTGTTGCTGTTATTTAACTTTTTTAAAATGTTAGTAATTTTTTAATTTATTATTTTTTTTAAACTTTAATTTTAATTTTATATTATCATTATCAATTTTTTTTAAAAAATTCATTTTCTTTTTTTATTTTCTATTTATTTCTATTGTCTTTCATTTCTGTTCCATTTTCTTACTTCCCCTTCCTTGAATTCTACCTGCCTAGTCTCATTCTCTTTAGTGACTTTTTCCCTTGCCTTCAAAATCTTTCCTCCCAAGCATCAAATAAATTTATAAGAGTAAAGAGTAATTCAGCAGTCAAACAGAACAAGAAGTAACATGAGCAGCATAAACAAGCAAGGAAGAAAAAGAGGAAAAACAATGAAGGACAGACTAAATATTCAGGAGGACGTAGAGTCATCAGAAAAATGTTCATATAAAGAACTCAAAGAATACCTTATACAGATGGAATGGATCCTTAAAGAGGATACAAGACAGAAAAACGAAACAGTCAAAGAAAACATTGAAAATGAATTACATAAAAAGATAAAAGAAGATGTTAAGCATCTTTATCAGGAGATAGAGATTATAAAAATAATCAAACAATAATTCTAGAAATGAAGGAAATGACAAACCAAATAAAGAACTCAAATGAGAGTATCACTAACAGAGTGGAGCAAGTAGAAGCCAGAACGTCAGATAATGAAGACAAAATATATCATCTTGAAACGAGTCTAGCCAACTCAGAAAGGCTGGTAAAAAATCACGAGAAAAACATTCAAGAGATATGGGATAGTATAAAAAAAAAAAAACTTACGAGTCATCGGGATAGAGGAAGGTACGGAGATTCAAACCATGGGAATGAGAAACCTGCTGAATGAAATAATTACAGAAAACTTTCCAGAAATAAAAAAAGAAAAGGATATACAAATTGTAGATGCATACAGGACACCAAGCACACAAAATCACAGTAGACCAATGCCAAGACACATTGTTATGAAGATATCCAATATACAGAACAAAGAGAAAATAATAAAAGCTACAAGAGAATGGAGGCAGATTAAATTCAGTGGTAAACCAATAAGGTTAACAATGGATATTTCATCACAGACACTGAAAGCGAGAAGATCCTGGAGAAACGTATTTCAATCACTGAAAGATAATGGATGCCAACCAAGAATTCTGTATCCAGGAAAATTAAGCTTCAGGTCCGACAACAAAATAAAAATCTTTCATGATAAACAAAAGCTAAAAGAATTTACAGCCAGAAAACCAGCATTGCAAAGCATCTGAGCAAAACACTACACAAGGGAGAAATGAAAAACAACAACCAAAACTATCAGTGAGAAGTACCTTGGTAATGACAGAAGCGGGGTGAAAGCTAATCATGGAGAAACAAACTAAATTAAAAAAAAAAAGATAAATAGTCAAACATGGCTGGCAGTACAAACCATACATCAATAGTAACTCTAAATATTAATGGCTTAAACTCTCCAATAAAGCGACATAGGCTGGTAACTTGGATTAAATAAAAAAATCCAACAATATGTTGCCTCCAGGAGACACATCTGAAATGAAAAGACACACAGGATGAAGGTGAAAGGTTGGGAAAAAATACACCATGGACACGATCCTCATAAGCAAGCAGGGGTGGACATTCTCATTTTGAATAAAATCAACTTCAAGACTAAGTTAATCAAAAGGAATAAGGAAGGACATTACATACTTTTAAAAGGAACCATTCACCGACAAGACATAACAATTATCAATATTTACGCACCAAATAATTGTGCTACGATGTTCATAAAACAAATTCTCCTCAAGTTCAAGAATCAAATAGACGAAAACACAATAATTATGGGTGACTTCAACACATATCTCTCACCATTTGACAGATCCTCCAAACAAAAGTTGAATAAAGAAAGTATAGAACTCAATATCACAATCAATAACCGAGATGTAACTGACATATATAGAATATATCAACCATCATCAAGTGGATATACTTTTTTTCTCAGCAGCACATGGATCCTTCTCAAAAATAGACCATATATTATGCTATAGGGCAACCCTCAGTAAATATAAAGGTGTGCAGATAATATCATGCATTTTATCTGATCATAATGGAATGAAACTGTAAATCAATGATAAAAGAAGGAAGGAAAAATTCTACATCACATGGAAAATGAACAGTATGTTACTGAATGATCAATGGGTTACAGAAGACATAAAGGAGGAAAACAAAAAATTCTTAGAGATAAATGAAATTACAGACACAACATATCGGAATCTATGGGACACAATGAAAGCAGTTTTAAGAGGGAAATTCATCACCTGAGGTCATTCCTGAATAAAAGGAAAAACCAACAAATAAATGAGCTCACACTACATCTCAAAGCCCTAGAAAAGAAAGAGCAAAACAACAACAAATGCAGCAGAAGGCAAGAAATAATTAAAATCAGAGCAGAAATCAACGAAATTGAAACAAAAGAAACTATTGAAAAAATTAACAAAACTGAAAGTTGGTTCTTCAAAAAAATAAATAAGATCAACAGACCCTTAGCCATGCTAAAGACGAGAAGAAGAGAGAGAACTCAAATTACTAACATATGGGATGAAAAAGGCAATATCACAACAGATGCTACAGAAATACAGAAGACAATTAAAAATTATTTTGAAAACCATTATTCCAATAAAATAGAAAATAGTGAAGACATCAATAAATTTCTTAAGTCATGTGATTTGCTCAGACTGAGTCAGGAGGATACACACAATTTAAACCGACCAATATCAATGGATGAAATAGAAGAAGCAATCAAAAGACTACCAACCAAGAAAAGCCCAGGAATGGATGGCTATATAGCGGAGTTTTACAAAAAATTTAAAGAAGAATTAATACCAATACTTTTCAAGTGATTTCAGGAAATAGAAAAAGAGGGAGCTATGCCAAATTCATTCTATGAGGCCAACATCACCCTGATTCTGAAACCAGAAAAAGACAACTTAAAGAAAGAGAACTACAGACCAATATATCTGATGAACCTAGATGCAAAAATCCTCAATAAAACACTGGCAAATCGAATACAAAGGAACATCAAAAAAATTGTGGAGCAGGATCAAGTAGGATTCATCCCTGGGATGCAAGGATGGTTCAATATACGGAAATCAATAAATGTTATTCATCACATCAATAGACTTAAAGATAAGAACCATATGATCATCTCGATAGACGCAGAAAAAGCATTCGACAAAGTACAGCATCCCTTTATGTTCAAAACATTGGAAAATCAAGGGATAACATGAACTAACCTCGATATTGTAAAAGCTATCTATGCTAAGTCTCAGGCTAGCATCATTCTGAATGGAGAAAAATTGAAGGCATTCCCTCTAAAATCTGGAACAAGACAGGGATGCCCTCTATCACCTCTTCTATTCAATATAGTTCTCGAAACACTGGCCAGAACAATTAGACAGACGAAAGAAATCAAAGGCATAAAAATAGGAAAATAAGAACGTCAATTTTCACTATTTGCTGGTGACATGATTCTATACATAGAAGACCCAAAAGGGTCTACAAAAAAACTACTAGAACTTATAAATGAATTCAGCAAAGTGGCAGAATATACAATCAAAACGCATAAATCAAAGGCATTTCTGTATATCAGCGACAAAACATCGGAAACGGAAATGAGAAAAAACACTCCATTCACAATATCCTCAAAAAAAAAATAAAATACTTGAAAATCAACCTAACAAAAAAGTTGAAAGACTTATACAATGAAAACTACAGAACCCTAAAAAGAGAAGTAGAAGAAGATCTTAGAAGATGGAAAAATACATCCTGTTTATGGATAGGTAGAACTAACAGCATCAAAATGGCGAAATTACCAAAAGTTTTCTATAGGTTTAATGCAATGCCAATCGAAATCCCAAAGGCATTTCTTGTAGAAATATATAAAGCAATCATGGAATTCATATAGAAAAATATAAGACCCAGAATAGCAAAAGCAATTCAAGCAGGAAGTGTGAATCAGGCGGTATAGTGATACCAGACTTCAAACTATACTACAGAGCAATAGTAACAAAAACAGCATGGCATTGGTACCAAAACATGCGGGTGGACCAATGGTACAGAATAGAGGACAAAAAAGACTTATCCACAAAGCTACAACTATGTTATATTTGATAAAGAAGCTAAAAGCATGCAATAGAGGAAATATAGCATCTTCAACAAATGGTGTTGGGAAAAATGGAAATCCATATGCAACAAAATGAAACTGAATCCCCTCCTCTCGCCATGCACAAAAGTTAACTCAGAGTGGATCAAGTAGCTAGATATCAAATCAGAGACTCTGCATCAGATAGAAGAAAATGTTGGCTCCTATCTACATAATGTGGGGTCGGGCTCCAAATTCCTTAACAGGACACCCATAGCAGAAGAGTTAATAACAAGAATCATCAAATTGAACTTACTTAAACTGAAAATGAGAGAGTTAAATAGGGAGCCTAATGAGAGAGTTAAATAGGGAGCCTAAATCATGGGAACAAATTTTTACTTCTCACACTTCAGATAGAGCCCTAATATCCAGAGTATACCAAGAACTCAAAAAATTAGACAATAAGATGATAAATAACCCAATCAAAAAATGGGCCAAGGACCTGAACAGACACTTCTCAGAGGAGGACATACAATCAATCAGTAAGTACATGAAAAAAATGCTCACCATCTCCAGAAGTCAGAGAAATGCAAATCAAAACAACCATAAGATACCATCCTACTCCAGTAAGATTGGCAGCCATTATGAAGTCAAACAACAACAAGTGCGGTGAGGATGTGGGGAAAAGGGTACTCTTGTACATTGATGGTGGGACTGCAAACTGTTGCGGCCAATTTGGAAAGCAGTATGGAGATTCCTGGGAAAGCTGGGAATGGAACCACCATTTGACCCAGCTATTGCCCTTCTCGGACTATTCCCTGAAGACCTTAAAAGAGCATATTACAGGGATACTGCCACATTGATGTTCATAGCAGCACAATTCACAATTGCTAGACTGTGGAACCAACCCAGAAGCCCTTAAGTAGATGAATGGATAAAAAAAATGTGGCATTTATACACCATTGAGTATTACACAGCATTAAAAAATGACAAAATCATTGAATTTGCAGGAAAATGGATGGCACTAGAGCAGATTATGCTTAGTGAAGCTAGGCAAACCCTAAAAAACAAATACCAAATGTCTTCTTTGATATAATGAGAGCAACTAACAACAGAGCAGTGAGGAAGAGCAGGAAGAAAAGATTAACATTAAACAGAGACATGAGGTCGGGTGCGGAAAGAGAGAGATTAAAAAAATTGCATGATAATGGAGGGAGACCCTCATTGTTACACAAAATTACATGTAAGAGGTTGTGAGGGGAATGGGAAAATAAACAAGGAGAAAAATGTATTACAGTAGATAGGGTAGATAGAGAAGATGGGAGAGGAGGAAAGATAGTAGAGGATAGAAAATGTAGCAGAATACAACAGTTACTAATAGGGCATTATAAAAATGTGGATGTGTAACTGATGTGATTCTGCAATCCGTATTTGAGATAAAAATGGGAGTTCATAACCCACTTGAATCTAATGTATGAAATATGATATGTCAAGAGCTTTGTAATGTTTTGAACAACCAATTAAAAAAATAATAATATGAAATAAAATAATTGAAAAAAAACACATGGAGAAATATTTCACTCTCATCCAGAACAATGCCTTGACATTACCCTCGCCCCAAGTAATACATCATTAGAGGAGAAGAGTAAGAAAATCTGGGAATACATATCTGGAATTTAACATGCTCAAAAGTTCACAACCTTGGAGGTGGTAGAGTAGTTTCCTAAAGTAAGGGACAGGGTAAACACTCCACAAACGTGGAGCTCTGGTGGCCTAAAGACTTCTTCAGAAACTGCCTCTGAGTTTGGGCACTTGAAATATATGTTGTTGTCCGGAGCTTTAGATTCCTTTGTAATGAGAGCATCAAAGCTGGGACTGCATCTATGTGACCTGCAGGACATGGTTTCTTATGTTCCAATGAACATGAGTTAGCAGTGCTTAATTCAATCTTTGTAGGTAAACTGTGGTCACTGGGGGCAAAGTGTCTCTCCATGTGGACTGTGAAGCCATTTGGTCATCCTCCACATTTCATGGTGTTTCTTGCTGCTGCACTGGGAGTTTGGTATTTGCTTCATGAAATACAAGGAGTTCAAATGGGACAAAGTGGTGGAGGGAGTTTATCACGTGTGGTGGGTCAGGGTCTGCAGGAGAATGCACCTACGAAGGTTCTATCCCAAATAGCTTGCCTCTTGACCATAGCAACCTGATTCTGAGCATTGCCCTGACATCTCTCCAAATAACAATACGAGTTTACATATAAGGGTCTGCTCTGTGCACCATGTCAGTCACAAGCAATTTGGAAGCCAATGGAAGATTCACATGGCCCCACCACAGATGATTTATCACACACCTGCAGACCACAGCTCTATGCCCACTACTCAGCAGGCTCCAAATTACTGGCATCTCTGCTCTACATCATTTTCTTGAAACCCAGTCCATCAGGGACTGTCTGGTATACTCATAGTCAGCAACAGGATATCCAAAGGTACTCCAGTGCCACCTGGTCATGGAAATAAAAAACGAATTCATGGTATTTATCTAGCCATTTTTCACAGATGAAGTTTGAGGCACTGTGGGTTTCAATTCTTTCAGGAACCATTAAATGTTGAGGAAGCTCATTTCAATGAGAGCTCTGGAGAACTATCACAGGCAAGGCTTCCCAAAGAGTGGCCAAAAGGTCACATCAAGCCAGGACCATTGAAGTCTACAATGTGAGGCCCATGTGTGTTTTGACTCTCAACTATTGCTTCCAAGTTTTTCAGAATAAAATCATGTGATATCCTGGCAGAGATTCCCAGTGATCTGTGGAAAGCAACCCTGGGCCTAGATCTCAGTTCCAAGGGTGACTCTCATGCTTGGCCTCCTAAAATCCCAACAAAATTCATGGCAATACTTCTCTGAGGTCAGTTCCACAACTCAGTCTCTAAGGGGAATCACACCAGAGTTCAAGCCCAGGTGGACCCAGTCATTTCTTCCAACCGCCACACAAATGACCAAAATTAAAACGAAAACACTCCCACATGGCCCTCATCTTCTTACATATTGTCATTCATTGTAATGTCTGGCTGAAGATTTCCATGAGGGGCGAAGCCTAAGACAGTGTCCAAAATAAGCTCACTTGCCCCTCATTTGCCTAAAGTCAGGGTGGCCTGGACACCCTTCCTGTGAACCAGGAGTGATCAAATAAGCCTGCCATTAGTAATGCTCTGTTTCTCCAATTTCATGCCTACTGATTTTCAGGTATAGATTCTTCATGTGACTTGGAGTCATGCGAAACTCCAAGCACCTCTGCAGGGCTTTGAAGAACTCATTTGACCCAAATAATTCATTTTCTCACTTGACAGAGGTCAGGAACCTAACAGAGGAAGGCAAGAGACTTCATCCACAATGACTGATCTTTTTGCCATTATGGTTTTGAATGCGCACATGGGATCATTCTTTAGATCCATCAGGTGCTGAGAATGTAAGTCACAGCCACACACAAGGCCAAGAGGCTAATTTAGCCACATCCCTTTTCAAAGCAATTAAGCAAAGAGCCACAGGTGATGCCCATTCATTTTCATTTGAAAACTGTTTTCTTCAGGCTTCACAAAGGGGTGGCCTGAGGCAAAGACTTTCCTGACATTCAGTGCAACAGAACAATAGGTAAGCAAAAGGCCCAAAGCAGGGTTTCTCCACTGAGAATCCCTGTTCACACTGACACCTGAGTTTTCGGAAATGCTGGCCATTCTCTTCAGCTATCCAGTACATGACCATGTCACAGAGCTTAGAGTGGTACATATCTTGGACACAAAACCATGAGTCTATTCTGGAGAGTGGCCAGAATTCAGGAAGAAAACAGGAACTTAGGAAGATAGAAGGTGTTGCCTCTCGATAAGACAAGCTGCAGTCCATTCATAAATTGGGCAGGATAAATTATGGGAAGATTTATACTAGACTGAACTCATCCATTAATGCATTCTCTTTCTAATGGCTACAACAACGGACACAGTGTGATACACAGACATTGAAACACTCGCCTGGTCAAACGACTTACTAGAAACAATCCACTCCAAACCAAACAAACCAACTTTCCTACCTATTCTCAGAACATGGCCTGTCCTCT